>NW_017306277.1:3280059-3342587 GCF_000935625.1 Nanorana parkeri
GGGGGGGGGGGGCGGGGGGGGGGGGGGGCGGCAGGTTGCGATCTGACCATGTTTCATGTTACAGCCTAAATATGTGTGTGTAACATGAAACATGGTCAGCAAGCTAAACTTAGCCTTCAGGGCCCAGTCACACCATATCCAGTGCATTGCAGGACGGCTTGAGCTCAGAAGGCACTGAATAGCATAGATCAAGCAGGGCTACGTTCTAGGAAGGGAGGGGGTGTGTTGGTGCTATTCGTGACAATGACACATCAGACATGCCCACCGCCCGCAGTGCGATTGCCCGCACCAGAACGCGTGGCACTGGAATGTCCTGCAGTCCGGTGCAGTGCTAGCCGCTAGCTAGAGCATCCCAGGTTGCTAAGAGTGGGAGGGGGAAGATGTATAAGGGCCATACACATCTTCCCACCTGGCTCTTAGTAAACAGAGTGGGCGGACAGATGTGTATGCAGGTGGGATGCCGGCCAGAGCGTCCCAGGTTGCTAAGAGCGTGGTGGGGAGATGTGAATGGGGGTGGGGTGGGGGGAGACAAAAAGTCAGCTCTCTTTGTGGGTCTGCAAACTTTTGCTGACCCATGGAGCAGCGCCCCCCCCCCCCTTCAAGTGGCGCCCGGGGCATGTGCTATATATGCCATACCCTGGATACTCCACTGGTCCCAACACCAGAACCTACTACTTTGTGGTGGACTGGTGCACTCCACAATGCATGGATGAAAAAAGTATGCTAAATAGAAAGGTTATACTCCCTTTTAGCATCTTAGGGTTGCATGTTTAATTTTGACTCCAATAGTGGCAAAATTGACTTAATTAATCTTTCATTGATTTTTCCAAGAAGGATTTTCTCCTCCACTTTGCTCATGAATTGACAGCTGTGTCACTGAGGCCTAAATAACATGTTCCCCACAAACAGCATTTAGATATATTTGTTTCACCATCCTGCTTGTTCTGAATATATGGCACCTGCTGTTATATTACTTTGGTGTCCCTCATGGACTGTGGATTTAAATGGTTATCATCTTGTAGATTTCTGAACGGAGCCGTAGATATCCTCACTTATTTCTTTTTTTCCAACACAAGTGGTGTTACTTAAATTTCCTACAAGTGCATGTGTATAAGTCTAATAATTGCAATAGTAAGTGTAAGTGCAGCTAATATAATGAACGTTAAAGTCCGACTCCAGCATACAAAAAAACCAAAAAAAACAGCCTGGCATTTTGTAAAATAAAAAAACAGTCCTCACTGCAATATTCACTCTCTCCCTGGCACTTTTCCCTACAGACTTACAACTCTGCCATGATCAAGCATCATTCAATCCACTTCCTGCGAGCCCAGGGTGTCAAAGACCAGCCCACAGGTGGAAATTCTCAGACCTCACTGGGCTTGCAGGAGAATGCTGTAGAGTGCTGCACCATTCTTGGCTGCATTTAAGATCTGCCTTGCACCACAACTGGACCCATGACATCACATGACTAGACCAAAGACACCCATTAAAAAGCTACAAGCATACAATGCAGCTCTCACACATTTCCTGTATACTGCACTATTTAATAAACTAAGAAAGAAGCTTCCCACAGTCCAGTTGGGCGGTGAGTCCTTAATAGTCTTGGTACTTATCTGCTAGCAAGACAAACCGGATCTTGTCATAATGGATGAGCATGGGAGCCAAGGTCCACCTCAGAAATTTGTTTGAAATTTATTTGAATGTAATAAAAAAAAAAGTATGTATAAAGTTTTTTTTTAAAACACACCGGTGGCAGGGGTGCTCCAATGGAGGCCACCAAATGGGAAGTGAGGGGTTACCCAGTGTGGAGATGAGCTTTGATGCTGCTTTTGAATTATTACAATGCTCTCAAGCTATACAAGACTCATACATTCTCTCTCAGATAATTTGTATGATTCTAAGTTTAAATGAAAGTTTGATTTATAATTAAATGCACTTCTGGAGCTCGGATTCTTTAAACACATGGTTTTCACTGAAGCCAAGTTGTCGTATGATAGCATCACCTCGGTTGGAGGGGGGCTGTGCCGCCCTTCACTAGCAGTAACATGTTTGATATGTGCATAGCTACGAATCTGATTGCATCAAAGATGCAAAAATATCAAGCCAGAGGGACTGCAAAAGTTGCATTAAAATTCCTTTTAGGTCCTTTTCTTCTTAACAGCAGCTGAAAAAATGTGAGGAATATGCAGTAGTGTAAGTGTAAAGCCCCCCTGTGCTGTAATAAATATCTGGAGGATTGCTGAATAGCAGGTCCCTCAGCGTAGTAGATCCTCAGCATACTATAAATCGGTCACCTTAGCCTCTGGCAAGTACTGATGGAACTTCCCATATTCCAAGCAAATGTCAACAATGGATTGGAGTGATTTAGGCGTGCCCTCCACCCATAGTTGATATGTGCCCTCCATATCCTGCCAGAGAGGAGCCATCACACAAAAATCTTCGCCATTTTTTTCTATAGCAAGAATGTGTCCTCCCAATTTTTGCAGGAACATTAACAACTGTCCTCCTTTTCATGTGACATTCTCTTCTCTGGGGTGAAAAGGAACATTAACTTGCATCCTATGTATGCATATTTTCATTTGCCATGTCTGCCAAAATTAAAACAGATCACAGCAATTTTATAAAAGAACAAAAGAGGTTGAAAGATGTGACTTTCAGGAGTTGATCTACTGAAGACAAATAAGTTGTTCATTTCGAAAAAATATAATTATATATAAATATATTTTGAAAAAAATATATGTTTTTTTGCTTGTACATGATTGGCTAATGGAAGTTAGTAGAGCTTAACCTCATTCATTACATTAATGGAAAATTAAAATGCAAAGCGCAAATTCCCTTGCAAAGTAAACAGTGTATGTGCCTTTAGTAAATCGACCCCTTATGTCTGTCTTAACTGAGCCATACATGGCTTGACTTTCAGCTGAT
Source organism: Nanorana parkeri (assembly GCF_000935625.1). NCBI lineage: Eukaryota > Metazoa > Chordata > Amphibia > Anura > Dicroglossidae > Nanorana > Nanorana parkeri. The sequence goes on from NW_017306277.1 coordinate 3,282,985, forward strand.
TCCTGCTGAATCAGCCAAAATGTAATCCATGGATGGTCCTGTCAGCACCACCCGGTTTGACAAAAGTCGGCTAAGTTGCGTAGGAAAAACTTGGCTGAATAGTGACTGCACACAATCAAATGCGACTGTTTGGATACAATAGGCGGCACAGGAGATCTTTGCTGTTTACCTTGGATGAGGGAATCAAGTGATAAAAAAGGGCTAAACAAGATAAATCTAACAATTTACACTTAGCTTTAGTAATAAAAGTAGGGATAAGCAATATCTTGAGTTATCTCTTCCAACATTTTGGTAAATTTTAGTTACAATTCGGACATTTTGCTGAAGTCTCATTGTTTAAATGCATTTTGGAATCAATGGGAAAGATTAACAGGGTTATTCACAAAAGGGTGAAGGGTTTGGAGAAGGCAGGAGAAGTGAACAATCCAGGCCAAAATAGCTGATTTGGAAATATTCTCCAATTCACCTCACCTTCCAGGTCAGCTATGTTGTCTTAGATTGTTCATTTCTCCTGCCTTCTCCAAACTCTTCACCCCTTTGTGAATAACCCTTTAAATGTCAAATGTCAAGCTGGTTTTTGGTGGTTTTTAAGGTTTCAGTGGATTTTAAATCCTAAGGGATGAGGATCCTAAGAGTTAGGAGAGCTTCTTTTTAATTCCTGGACCCTCTCTTGGAACTTCTCTTTTCTTGGACCTGTTCTTGTGCCAAAACCCTAACACTAATTCTAATACTAGCCCTGTCCCTTAGTATATAAACAAAGCCATGTGATTTCCTTCACGTCAATTTTGCCTAAGTAGTCCGCACGGCAATATTCAAGGCTTACTTTGACAATATTTTGGTCGAAGGTGAAATTGGTAATTTTGTGCAAAATCGATTTTTTCCAAACCATCCCTAATAGAATCATCTCAACGATATAGAAGAGAAATCCACACTGCTAACTCGGTGGAAAAATGTCCAGATTCTGTCATCGGGCCCCTCCACATTCTCACCCAGCTCCCCAGACAAAAGATTTATCGTCATTCTAGGAAAATAAATAAAACTCAGCAAGCTTGTGCAGTTTGTCTTTATACGCTTACTAAAGAACAGTCAGGTCCCCTCAACATCAGGACAAAAGCTGTCACTGCCCTGGGCAGGATCTGACAGGACTATTTGATAGATTTCCACACTGTATCAAACGTTTATTGTTTTTGCGCTCAATATTTATGCAGCCATGGCGAAAAAATGGCGAGACGTGGAAAATATTTTAGCCTTATGTAATGAAACAAATTGTTCAGAGGTCTTCTCATCGACCTTGGTGTGACCAGCCCTGGGTTTTAGTTCAGTTGGTTGTTACCTAGCAAAAATGCTTTGTTTATGTAACATTTCAATATGTCAAAATACGCTAACATATTGGAAGCGTCCTGTCAGGTAAGAGGAACGTTCTATTCACGCACGGCCGCAAACTGAATCAAATACAAGCAAAGGAAGAGTTCTTTGTCAGAGGGAGTTAAGTCATGACTCAACCTTTATGACTTGAAAATGTAAGTCAAAAGTATGAAATAATCTTTGATTATTGCATTAAAGAAGACCTCAGTGCATAATTAACAAGAAATACTTTTTTGTCCAGTTAAGTATTAATTAAAAACAATCAGTGCACAATAAAAATAAAAATTGCACAAACCTACACACAGCAGAAATCTGCCACATACTGCATATAATGCATGATTAGCCGGCTGTATTGGATTGCACAGTGCTGGCACATGTTTTCAGGCACTGGGAGTTGGAGGAGGAGGTGTATAGGCAGAGGAGAGGAGAGCAGAGGGAGGACCTCAGCAGTGTAATGATGCTCTTCCATAGTCCAATGAGCCGATAGGTTACACGAGGACAGTTGACATACTATATGTAAAGTAACCATGTATTTAGCTATTTGCCTGGTTCTACCTTAACCACTTCAAGACCAGGTGTTTAGACCCCCTTCCTGGCCAGGCAGGCAGTTAAAAGGGTAGTTCTATCCTAAACCTCAGAGTAGTGGCAAAGTGGTTAGCACTTCTTTCTCGCACCACTGAGGTGGCTTAGTGGTAACTGTGAATGTGATTAAATTTCCCTTTGCAAAGGATACCCAATCATGTGATTAGCAGTGCCATAGGGGAATATGGAGCCGGATTCCTGGGCAATCTGGAAGCCGGGTGGTGAGTAATGACCCTCCTCCCGGCTTCCTGATTGACCAGGAAGCCAGATCTATGCTGATTGGATGGGAAGCCGACTTCCTGGCCAAAAAGCATGGAACCAGCTTCCCGGCCAATCAGGAAGCTGGGCGGCGAGTAATGACTGCCTCGATGCTGATTGGATAGGGAGAGGGTTCCCCAGCCAATCATAATCGAGCCGGCCAAACAACATGGAGTCGGCTTCCCATGCAATCAGGAAGCCGGGCAGCATGTCATTTTATGTTCCTGATTGCCCAGGAAACCGGCTCCATGCCAGTGGAAGCACCTGTATCGGTACTCGATATTGGTGAGTACCGAAAGCAAAATACTGGTACTCATACGCGATACAAAAAAAACTGGTATCGGTGCATCCCTAGAACATACCATCACTGCAGCGGAGGAGGGGACAGGCTGGAGGGACCACTGTCACAGCAGCCTAGTTCTGAGGATCAGGTAAGTGTAACGTTTTTTTTTAACCTAGGCACAAGCGAACGCTTAACCCTTGCAGTTCTTGCAGTGGGGTTAGCCCCCACTGCAAGGGTTAAAGGAGAACTATGGGGTTAAGGCTTTTCCCCACAGTTCTCCTTAGGATAACGGGAGGACACAAACTAGCGTCCTCCCATCACCCTAGGCTCGCGGTATACTGAGATGCCGCAGTATACCGCAGGCTGCTGCTCGCGGTATACTAAGACGCTGAAGCGGATCCCGACAACTGTGCCGGGATCTGCCCAGCTGCGTGACTGACAGCTGGCTCTGCCTATCTAGAGGCAGAGCCAGCTTCACCCGCCCCCTCCCCCGTCCGTTCCGCCAGTCAGCGCTGGCGGATCAGAGCGGGGAGTGGGGAATCCAGCCCCTCCCCTGTCACGGCAGAGAGCCGTGACAGGATCGAGAGGTGAGCGAACGCCGCTATGTGTTCGCTCACCTCCCGATCTACTGAGCCGACCTGTGACAGTCTCATTGTCACAGGTCGGCTAGAACTATGAGGTGAGTGAAAAGCACTCACCTCATAGTTCTCCTTTAAGAAATATTTGTACCCAGAGTTCTGTTTTAACTCGCTGCAGCTGGAATCATTATCTTGTAACATTGCTGTGATTCAGCACTTCAACCGTATCTAGAGAGAACATACAAAGCTATGACACTTACTGGAAACGTTGTCAGTGATACATAATGTGTTCAGTTTTTGTACCTTTTTGGATCCGCTGATTGAGAAATGACGAGCTCTGCTTATCAAGCTCCTGGCAGCCACAGAATGGCACTGATTTTGATTGGAATATGCTGCTGATTGAGGAAACTCAGGGCAGGAAATGAGGGAACTTTGCTAAACTTTAAACGTGGAAAGGAAGCGTTAGGCAGACCCCGAGAACGACCCTCAGGAGGAATGTGGAAGAGACTTTTCCTGTTACATAATAAGGGGTCACAGGAAATTGTTCTATTGCCAGAAATGATCAGTCCCGAGTGGCAGTCATTAGTCCGCAGATAAAAATGTTCTTCTCCGGAATAAAAATGGTTTTTAGATTAAGAATATCACACGGCATGGAAAAGGGAAATGCTGGTCTACAAAATGTGATTTTGATTGCGTATTGTGTAAGTTTTCTCTCATGTTTTATTACATTAAAATTGACAGATATTGACATGAGGATGTGCAGATCGTATCATGAAAAAGAATTCGCACACTGCTCATTTCCTCTTAAACAGCTAAAGCCGAACACCAGGCAGACAGCTAAATGTACAGAAGAAACATTATTATGGGAACGGTTTTAATTGCTAAAGGGTTTGAATTTCTGTCCATCCAGTCTTGGGATTTACACAGCTCTCTCACAAACCACAACCCTGTCTAGAGAGACCTGGTTTTTCTCTGCTGCAGTTCAAAAACAATTACAAGTCTTATCTACCCCCCTTCCTGTGACTGGACAGTGAAATAAGATAGTTTCCCTATTAGTCCCAAAAATGGCCAAAATTTAACAGCAGGATTTGCCCCCCTTCCTACATAGGATTCACTGCTAAGTTTGGGTTTTGCGAATTTACAGTAGTATCAAACCTTCAAACATATTTTCAATAATGAATTCACATGAAACAATTACAGTATACATTGCCCAGCAAAGTATTTCTTTATCCCCTCCTCTCTCTGCCGGTGTCCATCACCAAGATGGGTGCCGGCAGGTAACAGCAGTACAACGCATGATGTCATCACGCCAACGAAAAACAGGGTATCCAGACCAGTGCTCAGGGGACCAGCTGATACTCCGGGAAGCTAAAACTTTAAAATATTAAGAAGCAGCCTCGATTGTAAGTAATTCATCACGTGAAATAGCTTAAAAACATTTAAAAAACAAACATGCGTGGTGTCCCCCCTAAAATTCCTTACCAGACCCTTGATCCGAGCAGCAGCCTGGCAGGGCAGGTAAGGATCGTGCGCCCCCTCCCTCCACCATTCCAGGCAACATGCCCTCAAACATTGGGAGGGTACTTTTCCAAGGGGAGGCCCCCTGGAAACTAACCTTGTTCCCATGTCGATAAGGACAAGGGCATCTTCCCCACAAGCCTGGCCCGGTGGTTGCGAGGGTCTGCGGGCAGGGGGGCTTATAGGAATCTGGGTACCCTCTTTCATCTGCTGATTGCCTTCTGTCAATCAACAGAGGAGTGGATCTGAGAGAGAACTGCGGATTGGCAGAAGGCAGTGGAAGGCTGTAGTCAGCTTGCTACTGGCTGTTTCAATTGGACGTGGATCTACATTGCTGGACGACATGATTCATCAGTGGATACGATTGACTTTTTTTTTTTTAGTAAAGGAATTGTCAAAAACTTGTGTTGTGTGTTTTTTTTCAAATAAAGGATTTTATGGTGTTGTATGTTTATTTACCATTTTACTGTTTATTTGACGAATGAGTAGGGGTAGCAACAACCCCTTACTCATTACTATAAGCCCCACTTCCACTGGGCCAGAGTTATGGGGAAGAGGCCCTAGTCCTCATCAACATAAGGACAAGGTGCTTTTCCAGGTGGTCCCCCCCTGGCAAAGCCCCCTCCCCACCTGGAGGGCATGTGGCCCGGTATGGTTCAGTAGGTGGGGGGCACGCTCGTGTCCAGGCCCCCCATTCCGGATCTGCCTGCTCGGCTCAAGGGTCTGGTAAGGGATTTTATAGGGGACCCCAGACTTTATTTTTTTGCCGTCGGTGTTCCACCGAAAATTCCTACTAGATCTAAAGGGTTTGGTATGAATTGGGGAGGGAGGGTCACAGTTTGTTTTTAATTTACATAGTATTTGAGGTTGAATAAAGACATTAGTCCATCAAGTCCAACCTATTAGGATCTCATTCTAGGAGTACCCGTACCCCTGTATAAGTAATTTGTAATTATTTTTTTTCTATTGTTTTTTTCTAATGTCACTTTGCTGCAATGAAAATTTGTTCCTAATTATCTAACGCATCCGAAACTGACAGAAATGTCATATTCGGATGAATATGAGTACCAAAACAAATTGACTTTCGGACTCAAATTCCTAAAAACAAAATAACGAAAAATCTGAAACGAAACACATTTTTTTGCCAGCGCTCAGGTCTAGTGAAGAGTTACTGTGATTTCAGGACAAAGATAAATAGTTTAAATGTGACCTTTGCATCCTTTAATTTTCCTCAGGGTAAGGATTATTATTAAACAGGAAAATTTATTGGCTGCTTTAAGAAAATAGTAGTAGCTATCAATAAAAGCTGAAAAATACCCAGTGCAGTAGTATTATGGCTGAAGATCATTTGCAGTTCTTCCTATAGTATTGTGAATATTTGCTATAACATGAGCAAGATCTGAAAAATGTGTACAGGAGAATAAAGTACAGACATCTGTTGACAGCTGGGTAACTTACTTTAGGAAAAATAATATGGTTGCCAATTTATTTTCCTGCCAGCAAGAGACTCATTGCCAAAACTACAGCAAATAATACAAACACACAGGGATGTATAAAGTAAAAACAAAGGACAATAAATCCATGTAAAAATGAATACAAATATATTTATATACATTTATAATGCTGTTTTGCTATGTAAATTTATGTATTAACATAAAAAAACTATAACTGCTGCCAGGTCCACTTTAAAAGACATAAGGCCTAGGTCAGTGGTTCTCCACCTGTGTAATCTCAGGAACCACATTTGTCCTCGGTCATTAAGTCGCGTCCCAAGTTGCACTGCCATGGAACGCATGGCAGTGCGGTACCACGTGTTCCGGTGCGGGCAATCGAACTGTGAGTGGGAGGTGCATTTGGGGTATCATTCTAATTAATGGAAACGCAACGCACCTCCCACACCAGAAAACACAGTAGGTGCGATTGAGCGGTACAGTGCATCAATCGCATGGAACTATGTGATTAACACACTCTACTAGTGTGAACGGGCCCTGAAAAACACTGACAGACACACATAGCAACAGACACAATTCCTACACACATTCTCACGCACACATACACACTCCAAAATTTTTGTAAGTTTTTTAAGATCCACCACATTTCCCTAATTTTTCGAGAACTGGAGTGGATTCTCAAGCTGGGGTCCAGCGTGGGCTGCTGTGCTGTGATGGAGCTTTATCCATACGTGAATTACTTGCACAGCACACTTGCATACCCTGTAAAGGTGTTGGGAGACAAAATGTGACGTCACTCCAGTCCAGGCACCTCTACAGGACATGCGAGGGAGCTGTAAGCAATGGACGTATGGATTGAGCTCCCTCACGGCCATACTGAAAGCCCACCTCACCTCAAGCTGACACTCGGCGCTGGGCAGCATATTTTGAATGCTGTTTTGTCCGAGAACTGACTGTGTTGCGCTAGGAAGAGGCTGAGGAGCCTCTTACCTGGAAAAGTGGAAGACATGCAGCGATCCACTGAACACGGGGTTGCGACCCACTTTTGGGTCATAAAAGAAGTAGACACCGGCACTCCAATAGTAAATCGATTATGTCTATTTATTGACGTACATCAAAAGCAAAAAAACACACTTAGTGCGACGTTTCGGGGACACACAGGAACCCCTTCATCAGGCAAAACAAGTAACTTGTTTCGCCTGATGAAGGGGTTCCTGTGTGTCCCCGAAACGTCGCACTAAGTGTGTTTTTTTGCTTTTGATGTACATCAATAAATAGACGTAATCGATTTACTATTGGAGTGCCGGTGTCTATTTCTTTTCTGCATTACTTTGACGGTGGCCATCCGTCGACTACTGAGCACCCAGGATACTTTGGTGGACGTGTGGTCAGGAGTGCAATGGGTACATGGACTGTAACCACTTTTGGGTCATGACCCACCAGTTGAGAACCAAGGCACTAAGTTACACCGCATGTATTATTTCACCATAAGGATTTTTGGCCATTTTATTGGTTGTTTTTGGTTGTCTCTTTTTGATTTGTACATTGTTTGGACTCTCTAACCCTGTGCCTAGCATTGATATACAGATGGGTATTGATCAGCTGGTTACTCTTTGCAATGATTAATATGGGTATTTATATATTTGCACTTTGTTTGCTTTTATTATCACTGCTGTCACCTTGATGAGGAGGATTTGCTCTCGGAACACCAGTGTTTTATTGTTCTTAGTATGTGACTTCATTAAATTTTGCTATCTGGATCAGTTTAGCGTGTTGGCTTTCTTTCAGTATTGGATCTATATGTGCAGCCACCCGTCTAACAAATGGCCTGTAGAAGTCTGTGCGGTATAGTATGATGTATTTCTGTTGTTTTCAGCTGTCATATATCACTTATTGCTGAAAATAAAGAGTGCTATGGAAAGAATAATCACCATAGCTTAGAAATATAGAAGTTCTAATCATTTATATTAAAAAAATTACATCACAGCAGGTGGTCTATTCTTTAAAAATAAAGGGCATCAGATAACGCAGTAAGAAGTACGTGTAGCAGATGGGAACCATCCTCAGTAGGCATGGACTATGTATCAGCCAATAGACCAAATGGGCCAATAGACCAACTAGCCTATTAAATCATTAAATGAAAAGACCAAAGTGTCCAACTGTAGCAACCAATCACAATCCATCTTGTCCTGGAAAGTGCGTTCTCATTGGTTTTGGTGGTTAACTGCACTTTGCTCCTAGCCCTGCTCGTTAAAGAAAAACTCTGTGCAGAAATAATCTGAACCCTTGTTGTGGGGCTACCTGTGCACTGCAAGGGTTAAATGCTTGTTTTCTTCTTTTTTCTTCTTGGGTGTAAACTAAAAAAGATATACTCACCCTAAGGCTTCATTAACACAAGAGCTGTTGTCCGGGTGTATTCAACCGTACAAACATGCGTGGAACCGCTTTAAACATAAAAAAACAATGTGCATTATTCAGACTATTGCGGGGAATGTGCGGTCCTGCAAAATAGTCCAAGCACTATTGCATGGGTGGATTCTGCACGTTCGCAGCTATGGTAATAGCCGCAAACGAGCGGAGTTCGTAGAGTTGTAAAGAATTTAGCGTTTACGTGCCGTGCTGTATTCCGCACGGAAAACTACACCTGAAACAAAGCGCTATTTGTGAATGGAGGTTTAACTGTTTACCCACCGGCTGCTAGTCCAGCCCTGCAGCCTCTCTGCTTCTGCGCTCCGGCAGTGGAATGTCCCTCGGCATCCTCCCATTCAATACACTGTATTGGACATGATGACTCACGGGTTCTTAGAGAGATGATGGAGAGCGAGGCTGCAGAAGATGAGTATATCTTTATTACTTTACACCCTACATGAAATGAACACTTAACCCTTGCAGTGTGGGACTAGCCCTAGTGCAAGGCTTAGGGCCGGTGCAGACCTGGGCAATTGCACACAGCGATTGCCGTGTGGCCCTATTGGTTTCAATGGGGTTACATCCACGTGGCAATCCCGGAAAAAAGGTACCTTTTTTTTGCGACACACAACGCGCCGCTGTTTAGATGCGATTGTGTTCGGTTGCATGGGATGAATTGCGGCAGGAAATAATGGCTCCGCCAGCACGATCGGTAGGGGTGGCGGACTCCATGACTGCATGGCAATCCGTATGGTATCCTGCATGATTGCCGCACGGTCACGGATCGCCCAGGTATGAACCTGGCCTGAAGATGATTTCTGCTTGGAGTTCTTCTTCAAAAAAGGCTCCATGTTAATGTATTATGGTGGCAAAATTCTCAAGATAAGCTTCCATTCATGCAGTGGCATCATAAGGGGGGTGCGGGTAACACCAATGGAGGGGTGACACCAATATGACTAACAGTCATTTTGGTGTCACCCCCTCTGAAAAGTCGGGCACTCTGTCATTGAACATGTGCGATGACGTCACGGTGGGGTGTCACCTGGTTTCCGCTCCGTGTGACACCCGGCCTCGGGACGCCCCTGCATTCGAGTGAGTGAAGGGAATTTATCAAAACTGGAGCAGACAAAATCTAGAGCACATGTGCATGGCAACCAATCAGCTTCTCTGTTTCATTTTAAAGTCCTAACTGAACAAACTGAAGATAGAAGCTGGTTGGTTGCTGTGCACAGCTGCTCCAGATTTTATCTGCTCCAGTTTTGATAAATTCCCCTCAGTATGTTTTTAAATACATCATTTCTAAATTGTCCATAAATAAATATATGCCATGTACAGTAAATGTATACTTTATTTAAGTTGTTACATTTGTAAAACAAAGTTTTATTAAATGTACAGTATATAACTGGCTACATCTGTTCCCTAGTCAGTGCTGCCACACTCTGGGCTGTGGAAACATGTTGATTCTTTTATGAAGAACGTGTTTTATGAAATGAAAGGTTTAGTTTCTTAGAGGAGACTTCAGTACAACTCACTATGTAAAGCTGAACTGATCTTAATAACATAATCATGAGCATGATAATAAACCATTGTTGGCATCAACAATGGTTGGAACACACTGAGGGGAATTTATCAAAACTGGACCAGACAAAATCTGGAGCAGATTTGCACTGCAACCAATCAGCTTCTCTGTCTCATTTTCGAATCTTACCTGCGCAAACTGAAGAGAGATGCTGATTGGTTACTATGGGCAACTGCTCCAGATTCTGTCGGCTCCAGTTTTGATACATTCCCCCCAATGAAGTCAAAGTACTGCCAATTGCAACTGTATTTTCTTATAACAAAACTGGGTGGTGGGTGCTTTGTAGAAGTCACTGTGTAAATGTGTATTCCACCAAAATGTAATATACACAAAATGCATTTATTCTATATGATTTATATTGGAGCCTTCTAAGCATTGCAACCGCGACCAGCAGGGGTCCCAACCTGAAAAAAAGCAATTTCAGGGAAGTGCCCTTCTCATTTCAGGGAGGTGACCTCTGACCCCCGCCCCCCCCCAGCCCCCATCCGCTCACCCCCCTGAAATGATGGCAGATAGCACAGGAAGCAATAGCTTCTTTGCTATCTGCAGTTTTTTTTTTTTTAGTATTCTGACAGCTGCTGTCGTCAGAATAAAAAAATTAAACATATTTAAAAACCAGCATAGGAGTGCAAAGCTAGATTGCTATTGGCTATTTCAATTTGCAATATCCAATAGCAAGCTGGCTATTGCACCCGCCCTATGCTAAAGAGACTTCCGGAGCGTCTGGGAGAGTTGGGATGTCTGGACCAGTGGTTCCTTCAGGCCTCGTTCACACCAGATGCAGTGTGTTCCGGCCCGATTCTGGCCAGAACGCACTGCGTCGCATTGCGGCCGGCTCACTTTTTTGTGGGGCAAGAGGGGGCGTGGCAGGCCACTGAAGTGAATGGCACCGTAGCCATAGTGCTTGCATCATTTTGATCGGACCGCAGGCATAATGTGCCTTGCGATCCTGTGCAGCCGATCGCTTTGCGGCTGGAGGGAGTGGCTACGTCGCCATTCACTTCAATGGCCCGCCATGCCCCTGCCATGCCCCCAACTAGGTGTACCCTCCCCCACTCAGCGCTGGAGGACCGGGGAGGGGGGATTCCCTGCGGGGAGAGGTGACTGACAGTCGCTGCTCTCTGCAGGGAGATGATCGAGCAGTGAGCAAGCGACGGTATGTGTTCGCTCACTTCCCGATCTATTGAGCCGATGTGTCATAGTTTCATTGTCACACGAACTATGAGGATGAGTGATTTTCACTCACCTCATAGTTCTCCTTTAAACCATAGACCACTTGCTAACGATAATGGTCAGCCTGGATCTGACATCCTTTCAACCAGAGGCAAAATCGATACAATTCTTTCTCTTTTGTTGTGCATGTAACAGAACGTTATTTATTACCTAGTCACTGTTAGCTCTCATGTGCGCAGCATAGATCACATGCAGCTTTTTTCACATGCACCCGACAATCGTTAGCCACCTCCACAGTTTTGTACCGTAATTGCTCCGCAGAAATCCATTTTAAATTACTTTCTCTTATTAAAAGAGCTTCAAAGACGCCATTAAGAAAACAATACACCAATTTTCCTCATAAATTACGGCTATGTCTACAGATTAAGAATATTTCCCGTAATGTAATAAAGGGAAAGAGGACAGATAATCGCATTTCTGTGACATCTCGGAGCAGAGAAAATTAACAGGTTATTGAGTTAATGTGCTAACTGCTTACATTCTTGAAGCGGGTATTGAAGAGGAGAACAAATACTGCAAGCACAATTATAAAATGTCCTTGATGAAAAATATGAAGGCTTCACTTTATGCAATGACTTTCAAATGTCGGATAACAATGGTTTAATGTCAAAGAGATTGGCTGAGCAAGGCTTTCAAGGCCTAACATTGTCAAAATATGGAGCTTTTACAGCAACAAGTGATATTCATGAAAGCCATTGTATATTTGTTTTTCTGTTGGGGAGATTTATCATCTCTTCCTTTTCTTCTGTTTCAGGAACCGGTGAGAGCTGCGGGGGACCGGTTCTCTGCAAAAAGGCAGCATTGAGCAGTGCAGACGGTAGGAGGGCTGGTGCAGACTTTGGCGAGCGTCCCGGGACTGCGCGATCGCGTGCGGTTGCACACAGCGGTTGCTGTGCGGCCCCATTGATTTCAATGGAGCTAAATCCGCGCGGCAATTGCTGAAAAAGGGTACATGCACCTTTTTCATGACGCGCATGCAAGGAATCGCGGCGGGTGACCACACAATCTGCCTGGCATGACTGTGTGATTGATGATGCACGACTGGTACATAATTTTCTAATGGTGTACACCCACGCAGTTTCGTGCACGATTGCCGTATGGTCACGGTGTGAACCTGGCCTGGGCAGAACCTGTTACATTGTTTAAAGTATAACTAAAGCCAACACTTTCTTTTCATTTTGGATGGAATAGGGAATGGCGAAGATCCCTTTCATGATTTTTTTACCCATCAGTGCCCCACTGGGGAGATTTTCCTTCACATCCTGTTCTGGAGACACTACAGTAAGTGAGAAAAAAAGTCTCTAAAGCAGTGATGTGCGGTAACTTCCATGCTCGGTGAGGCATTCCCCAGACCTTCCCCCAACATGCCTGCCCGCCCTGCTCCCAGCCTGCTGAACCCCCGCCCCAGCCCACCGAAGCCTCACCCCCAACCCGCTCACCAAGCTATGTGTGGAGGAGGGAGGGAGGAAGGGAAGAGACAGGGAGGAGCCTCCCTGTCCCTCACTTGAAGGTTACTGGTGAGGCATCAAGATCGACGTCCTTAGTGGGGTTTTTTTTATTGGACAGCTTGGACCAATGGCGCTTTGCCATTGGTCCAAACCATCCACAGAGATCAAGAATCTAACATGGGGTAGAGGCTGTTGCAGCTCTTGCCTCACTATGTTAGGTTACACAAGCAGTGGGGAAGCCTGCTGCTGTGTAACCTAACCTAGCTGTCAATAGCCGTTTGCAGCACCGCCTGTAATTAACAGGCAGCGCTCCATCCAAGACAGGTTACACGGTGGGGAGACTTTCCCTGCTGTGCTACCTATTACAAGCCGCTCTGAATGGAGAAAAAGCTGTCAGCTTCAGACTTGAAGCTGACAGCTTTTTCCTCCATAGTACAAGGTGAGGCTCTGCCTCCCCTGCCTCCCCTGAACGCACGTCCCTTGATCTAAAGTGAGAAAACGCCCCCTTTAGACAGTTCATGAAAACATCAAAAATGGGATAGCATAGGTGCCTGTAGGTAGGTAAATGAATAAGCGGGTAAAGAATATGAAGGGGTTTCGGCTTCTTTGTAAAAATCTATTTGTTAATAATTAAAACCCCAATGATGTGTTTCATGATGAATGGTCACTTCTTCAGAAATGCAGTATATGCATCTTCCTCTAATGATGCCAGCTATCTCTCCCGGGTTCTTGCAGCCAGTCCCCTGATGATTCCCTGCCAGGTCCTTCCCCCTCCAGCCACTGGGTGGAAGTCGATGCCTCTTGGAATGTCTGAGATAAATATCCCAGGAGACTGCTGGAGCAGGACTGAGGTCAGTGGCAGGAAGCGGGGTGGATCAAAAATCACCCCATAAAAATGTAATAATAAAAAAAAATGTTGGCTTCTCAAGTATTCAGAGGGGGGAGGGTTGCAATGCAGCAAACTCATTTTTTTTGCTGTGAAGGTCTGCTTAATATATGCATGCAGATTAATACAATCTACAAGGAACCATACAATTTGTGAATGATTATTATCTGGGTTCCTCAGCTGAGAGATTCTCATCTTTGTCGAAGCTTTCAGGCAACGTAAGCATTTATTGATCCTAGATCTTCTTGGAAAGCACCCAGATTCCAAGTGTTCTCTGGGGATTTTTAGCTTTAATTCTACAAAAGAAAATAACAAGAATGGCATTATTAACTGATCGGGGCTGTTGTTGGTAAGTGGGATGATGGCAGATGTGGTGACACTCCGAGTTAGGTCTTGTTAGGCTACCCAGGCGCAGAGAAGAACATATGTTCAATAACCCAGGTACCTGCAGGCACCTTGTAAAACTGGATTTTAATCTCTAATATTTTTATTGAAGTTTAAACAATGTGACAGGTTCAATTTAAGCTTTCTTTCTGGCATTTCAAGATGTTCTCAGGTCTGCTCACAGCTAAATTCCCTCCAGTTTTTGTTGGGTTTGCTCTGCAGCCTGGCAATGGTCATTTTTATAATACCTTCAAAAGAAGGATTGCCAGGGGCATCTATATCTATGCCCAAATCAAGTTTTCTCTCAGAATACTGTATCATGTCCAGGAGGATGATGTGAAAATGACTGAACTTCTAGAAAGAGAAGCCTGCACATACAGTGCCTTTAGAAAATTCTTAAAGCACCTTAGGGAGTCCTGAAACCCAGATTGCCCAGTTATGCTTTATAGTGTGAGATGTGGCCCACCTATTCCCTTGTGCCACTGGAACCTTCCCATTTGTCAGTAAGAGCGTTTGTCACTTAGAGAAGCCAACAGTGAACTTTAGAAGAGAAAGAGGATAGGCAAGATCTCTGACTTTAGAGGTGAAGTCACTATTTACATAAATGGGCAGTACAGGTTCAGAGATAGAGTACTAGGGTATTTTGGAAACAATTTAAAAGGTATGTGTAAGTAACATTGAGTGCAAGCAGTGTACATCTTTTACAGTAATCACAGATTTATTTTAAAGAGTCATTCCAGGCAATACATTAAATAAATAATTTAGGTATTAGTAAACTAGTTGATGAATCCTGTTAGGAGCTCACTAAGCACTAACTGATAGGTAGCTGAGGCACAGCGGTAAGCGGGTCTTGCAGTCTGCAAAGTCTGTAAGGACGACGTAAACACTATAATTTAAAGTAGACCTTTATCATAATGGGATGGAGTCATTAAGTGTAAAAGAAGAACTAAAATACCTATTTTGTAGAAAATGTTGAATGAGGTTGATAGCTTCTTTTTTTGCTAATCTATCTGATTATAAAATAAAAGAAGCTTTGTACTTTATGACAAGTGTGTGCTGATGACATATTTTATCCATTTTATGCACTCTGACCAATCGAGAGTTGCACTCTGGTAACTACAGGGTTGATTCCAGTATGGCTTGCAATGGGAATATATTACTTTTCTGTTGCATGAGTTTGCAGTGCAGATTGACTCTTCTAAAACAGAGGGTATGGAGCCTTAAAGCCAAAGAAATCTAAGGGGTCTATTCACGAAGCTGCCGAAGGATCTGGCCGTAGCTTCGGCCGATCCTTTGGCTAGCTTCGGCTCCAGGACCCCTTCGGTTCAGTGATGTGAGCACCACTAATAAAAAAACATCCTGGAGGCGGGGTGCATGACATCACATAGTCTCCAACAACTCGGTGATTGAGAGGCGGAGAATTTGGACAATTTATAAAGGTGTATGATACCATCTTTGGAGAATTTTGTAAAACGCTTCCCAATGAGAGGCACATTGGGTGCTAGTATATGAAATTTGAATGGCTTTTAACCATTGTTGCTTAGAGAATATCGTTCCCAATTCGCATTCCCATTTCAACATGTGTGTGGTTTTCATGAAGCCAAGAGTATTCCCTAAGCCCTTATAAAACAGAGTAATACCTTTGGAGGTGGGGGAAGGGCTGAAAAGGAATTTGTATATGTTTGAGTCCATCTGTATTGTGCTCGGTATCTGCGCTTTCTGTCGAAAATTTGTAATTTGGTAATATCGGTGAAATTCCACCATCGGGACATTGTATTGAGAGGATAATAATGATAGGGGTTTTAAGGTATTGTTGGGAGAATAAAGATCCCTTATGTGTGTAACACCTTGGTGAATCCATTTATTTAAGGAGATATGTGGGATGCAGTAAGTCAAAACATTAAGTGTGGTATGAATGTTTTGTAAAGAGAGCGACATGGGTGAGGATAGAGACAAGGATACCCATGCCTCTAGAGTGGCTTGAATGGAAGCATATGGTGGAGTATAATGAAGTTTTTCGAGAGCCTGACGGAAAAAAGAACATCCACCGCAGATTTCGCTTTTAATAGCCACAGTTACATGTTAGCCCATTGCTTATCTGGAGTAGGTTTGCACCAATATTGAAGTTGATCTAACAGTGCTGCTTTATAATAGCATTTTAAGTTAGGCAATGCCATACCACCCACCATTCTATTTTTATATAGGATATGTGCTGAAAATCTGGGTTTCCGACCCTGCCATATAAAGCGGGATAAATGTTGTTGAAGGGATTTAAAGAAAGAGGAAGGTGGAATAATAGGTATAGTTCTAAAAAAGTAGAGTATTTTAGGAAGAATAAACATCTTTAGCGCTGCTATCCTGCCAGACACTGAAAGGTATGTTCCAAAATTCATCCCCACCAGGGGATTTGTGCATGGGGAGCGTGGCTATGACGTTCCTAATTTCTGAACAAGAAAAAGGTTTAGACAGCTGAGTTATATGTTGAGATGATAAGGATGGCATATTAAGACGGTTTAGAAACGTCTGAATATTACATTCAGTCGGTTGGGGTGCCTACCCCTGTTCTAGCGGGATGTCTATAACCGCAACTGAGAGTGGAAAATGGTTTCAATGGAGGCATTTATTGTGAGTAGTATATATGTATTTTCCAAATCATTGTTGGAATAAACTTTGTAAAGACTCCATCTCTGCTTAATGTATCCCTATCATTTTTGGTTTACTGGTCATTTATAAAGCAATAGGGATTGAAGCAATTTTAACATCTCTGATCATTGTGAAATATGTTTTTCTACTTTCTCACATGATAATATAGAATTCAAAATCCAATTAATGTACTTGGGCCTGAGCTATAAGTTCAGATTTGATTTCCTCAGGTCAGGATGAAAGACGGGAAGGTGCCGCACAGTGTCACTTCATTAGGCAGACCCCTATATCCAGTGTCAGTTGGGTGATCAATGTAAATTTGTTATGAAAAGTTACATTATTTTTTCATATAATTTTTATTGTTACATTGTGTTAGAGAAAAAGCAATGTTCTCCGGTAAATTGACATTTCTAGATCTCTTGGGGTTATTCACTAGCTGAAACAAATCTGTAGTTTACAGATTTATAAAAGAAAGTTTGGGGATTTTTTAGTCACCAATTACCAATTTTTTATTAACCAATCTGTGTTAGGGAAATATAAAGCACAAATATGCAGGTCAGGAGTTCTGACTTCACTTGCTGCATACCAATTCCAGGTCAGTGACTAAAAAAGCACTGAAGTCACTGGATCATCATGACCACCAGACAAACTAGCTTCTCAAAGACCCTTGCTCTGGCTGTGGAATGAGTGGTCTCGGAAGAGTTCCAATACACCCCCTGTTGAGTCCGAGCTAGAGCCAAGACCATCTTTAATGCAGGTAAGAAGGGGCAGTTTCCCTGAGCCCAGTCATTGATGTGGGGCCCAAAGCAGCTGCCCCTTGAGCCCGCAAAAGATACATGTGCCGTTCTGTTTACTATGTGATCGGCATCACATAGTGTTGCTCTGCCCCTGCATTATGCCGCGTAGCATGAGGTTTCACGCAGGGTCGCGTCTTTTGTGGGGTCACGTCTCCCTCTGATGCCTTCTCCTAAGTTGCATGACTTGGGCATGGCAGGGGTGTGGCGGATAAATAATTTGTCCAGGGTCCAATCAATAATAAAGACTGCCCTGGTTAGAGCTCTGCAATCAGCAAAGCCTATGCTTCATGACGATTGGAGAGCTCTAACTTTGACTCAGCAGGGGGTGTGTCAGAACCTTTGCAGATAGACCACTGCTCCCACACAGAGAGCAAGGGTCCTTCTGTACAGCATACTGGCAAGGGGCCGGCTGTTTCTACTCAAGCTGTAGCTGCTTTCTAAAGGAAGCGAACTGTAAGACTTTACACATCTTTTATCTTGATGCACCCGGAATGTATTTAGCTCATTTAAACTAAAGGTTGGTCTTGAAAGTGTATAAAAAAACCCTAACAATTAACTCTTATTTGCTCCCTTTTGGTCTCTAAAATATACCATAGAAAGTCTGTTGTTATATTTGTTGATAAGTGCAAAAAATACATGTTTATTAATAGCGCTTCAAGCGAGCAAATTTATAAAACCTCCGCTCAGTATATAGCTGGGTGAATGCCGTTCACACGGCATTACCGTCACTAGATAGAGACAAGGAGCACAGGAAATTCCTATGGTCGCCTGTGCCATCAAGTGGCGGTAAAACCGTGCGTTTCACATTTGCCTAGCTATACGCTGGGTGGAAGATTTAAAAATCAGTCTTTTAGTGTGGAGCTGGTGTTTCAAGAAAAAAGGCTGCCAAAAAATACATTGCTCCAACCCCATCTCAAGAAGACCAGCCCAGTTCTAAGTGTGTGCCAGGCTCTTATGGATTCTGTAAGTGTATGCAGTCATTCATGAGAAAAGGGTTATAGGGAGGTATGGGCAGTGTCATCCCCATCATGAGGCACCCTGAGGCTGTTGTCTCAGGTGGCATCTCTTTGTGGGGGAGGGTGGCAAGCAATGTTTTCAGTGTGCCTGTCACGCCCTTTCTGACCAGAGCATCCCATGTTGCCAAGAGCCAGGAGGAAGATATATAAGGGCCATACACATCTCCCAACCCAGATCCTAGCAACCTGGAATGCTCTGGCCGGCGTCCTGCCCAGCTCCTTGGAACCACTGACGTCAGTGACAGTTGCCCCTCCCCGGATACTGCCGGTAAAAAAAAGTCACTACCATAAAAATATAAAAATACTAGAAATAAAACTCTTTTCCCTCATTCAAAAGTTCCGAAATTATATCCCAAAACTTTTTTTTTGATTCAGCATCCTTCACAGAGACTTCATACAGTAGTTTATAAAATGCTAAATGGTAATAGTAGGGGGCCAACCTCCCACAGTTCTAAATTGTCCAGTTGCTATAGATTCACTAGATTTCTGGACCGCTGTGTTTCAGGAATTTTCCCATTGTTCTGCTTCCCCAGTGTAAGCATTGAAAGTGTGATCTCTGCAATTTGTAGTTGCGATGAAATGGCAGTAACTCACAATCTCAGGAGTGTTGGTAAACAGTTGACTCAAGCCATATGACACCTTGAAGATCTGTTTAATCCAAACTGTGCAGATCATTACAACAGCGAACATAGGATAGGTCAAAAGATCATAATGTGATCCACTTAGCAGAGGACATGTGGCTGAGATACAGACTGGAACATAATGTAGAAGGGTGGCGCTATCTACAAAGAGGAAAACTGAACTATTGGGAAGGGTGGAGGCAAATTCCATAGACAGATAAAGCAATGTATCAAATGCAAATGTAACATGACACCTATGTTCTGATTTTTTCATCATTATAACCAAAAGTGTAGTCAGATATAAAATACCCTAATTTAACCAAGGTTTTAAAAAATCCTTTAATTTATATTTAAAAAGCAGCTCATTCTGTCATTAGCATTTAGCAGTTCAGACTGCACAGCAAGGGGCAGGACTGTCAGGTTGGCCAATCAGGTTTTGAAACATTGCATTGTGCACAGGGGGCAGGCTGATAGGAGGGGAAAACAAGCTGAAATTTTGTCTGGAGTTGAGCTTTAACTTTTCCTGAGTGTGTGCACAATTAACAGCTAATCAAGAAGTTCAATGAGAAAGCTATTGTCGGATTTGAACATTTCCAGCAAGGTGGTAACAGCATGATACAATAAATTGACTTTGGAAAGTATAAGGTTGGGGGCTATGGAAAATAGGAAGAAAGCGTGGTTTTCCTTTAAATGCACCAATGGAAACGTATACTTCGTAGCAGGTTCTCTCTCCATCGCTCAGTCCAGCCTGTGCATGTCAAATCATTATATAAATCAGACTCATCTGGTATTGATGAGCTAGACACGGACGTCGGCCCAATGCCAAATCCAACAATATGGTAAAAATCAACATGTCTACTGACATTTACTTTTCACAATCGTACTGCGGCTGGAAATACTTCCCTGCTCATTTGTAAGATATAATTACGTTGGCTTCCACCCAAACAGGGCTCATTTTACGCACCCCGCTGCCGTGCGGGGTACCTGGCATACAGACGTAGAAAATTACCCAAGTGGACGGGATTATTACTGATCTTTACAATTTGTGGAGGTTTTAAGGGGGGATCACCGACGGAAAATAAAATATATTCACAGCAATTACCTCTGGCATTAGCCTTCTAGTAAAATCATTGCTGCGCAAACATTCGGAATGCAGTATTCAGGGTAAATAGTGCGTGCATTAAAGGGCAATGTCACTGGGTAAAGGAGAACTTATTTTCAAGCACATACAGCGCCTGCTGCCTTTGCGTTAAATCTTCTCTTTCCTTTTTGGTTTGTTGGTGTCCCTGTTTTAACTTTGCTTCCAGAAACAGATCTCAACTTCCAATCCAACCTGTCCCAGCGCAGGAAATATATAGTATATATAATAATCATATTAGATACCTCAGCTCTATCCCTTCTCCCTCATTTTGCATCCTGCGCAGGCACTCCCACAGTGAGTGTGATTTTGAAAGTTGAGCTGGTGTGCAGGCAGGGGATGATGGGAATGAGAAATATACAATTATCTCAGGTAATACCATTAAGAATGGTTTAAAATTAACATCTGTTTTATAAAATGATTTCTTTAGTTGCCTGAAATTTTTCCTTAAATGCATAGTCCAGCTTTTGCAAAAAAAAGAAAAAATACATATTATTAAAAACAATAGGCATTTATATATTTTTTTGCATTTGAGTCTGCAAAGCATTGCAACATATTTTATGCATATTATTTACCTATACAAGGCTCCCTTGTGTAGGCATAGAAAAGCCCTAAGAAGGATGCTAGGCACCGCCATCTTCAACGTGATGTCAGTAGCCCCAGAGCTCTATAGTATCCGCTTCACTCCTCCCCTGAGTGCTACATAAAAGGTTATGTAGGAAGCTGAGGGGAGGGGTGGAGGAGCTGAGCCAGCACAGACCGTAATTAGATACTCCCAGAAGAGGAGGAGGTTATGATGAGCAAAGAGGGAGGAGATTGTGCTAAGGAATTAATTATTTCTGGAGTGTCAATTCTTTAGCAAGATCAGAGGCACATTGCACGTGAATACAAAAACATTTATGGTAAGGAAAGACACTGCAAGTAAGCATTTAAAATTCATTTTTTTTTCTTTTTTTCTGTGCTTTTAAGTGCAATTTAATATGTTAGTAGCAGGATCTCTTTAAGTCGTGAATATGCTGCTGTGCCTTTAAAGTGCATCCCATCCTGCCATTGTCATTTGGAGGTGCTAAGAGCAGAACTTGGATCTTGTGGCACACACAAGTGCAAAAAAGAAGTAGAAGCCTTAAGGCCCGGTTCACACCTGGGCGTTTTGTAGCGCGTTCCTACGCTCTGCAAAACACTCAAACACCGAAATCCCATTATTTCCTATGGGTATGGTTCACACCTGGGCGTATTACAGGCCGTATGAACGCGCTACAAAACGTCCTACGCCCAAAGAAGTACAGGAGCTTCTTTGGGGTGTTTTTGTTGTGCATTTCCATTGGGATACAGCCAAGTAGCCCTCGGAAACACGCGTTTGTCGCGTGTTTTTTAACGCGAATCGCGCTGCAAATGCGCAACACCAAACGCACGACAAACGCGCATATTCGATACGCCTAGGTGTGAACCCAGCCTTAAGTGACACTAAACTCCAAAGTTAAATTGCGTTCAAGTACCTTAAATATTAACAAAAATGTATCTTATTTGTGTATCACTCGGCTGTAGATCCTCAAATCATCTCTGAATTGGTGCAGACACTGTCCTTCCTTCTGGAGGGTGGCTACTTTTGTTCCCCATGGTCCCTGTGTGTGTTGTAAAGTAGCCACCGCTCCAACGCACTCCCGTGATGGACTTCAATCTCATGTTTAGTTTACTCATTTGTATTGAGACTGTAGTCCATCACGGGGAGCGAACTTGGAGCGGTGGCTACTTTACAACACACACAGGGATCATGGGGAACAAAAGTAGCTACCGTCCAGAAGGAAGTGCAGTGTCAGCACCAATTCAGAGATGATTTGAGGGTTTACAGCCAAGTGATACACAAATAAGATACATTTGTATTAATAGTTAAGGTACTTGAATGCATTTTTAAGATTTAATTTCGGAACTTAGTGTCATTTTAAGTTGGGAATATGCTGCTGTGGTTTTAAATTGCATTCCCTCCTGCCATTGTCATTTGGAGGAACTTAAAGCAGAACCTGGATCTTGTGAAAAGAGGAGAAGTAGCAGCCAGTTCTACAAACAATGAAGAATTGATGTGCCGAAAATGATTGGTAAACCTCAAAACTCTTGTTTTCCATCATTATTTTTCCTGTATACCTGATTTCCAAAATTGAAAACAAAATTATTTAGGAGATAGGATAAAAGATTTAGTGCAAAGTAATACTTTTGATAGTTAAATAGAAGCATTTCATAGATATCTCTACACTGGACCATAGAGAAAACTGAGGAGGAAAGAGGGATTTGGTTCCAAATAAGCGGACAGCCCCTCCAAATGAGAGACAGTTCTGAGGTATGTATGAAGGATGTTGTGCTATAATAAATCTATGGAGAACCGTAACAAAATGGAGACATAACAAAAAGAATCGAATGATTTTTTCCCATGTTAGTCAAGTTCTCAACAAAGCGGAGTCATGTGCACAGGTTTTTCTGTACTCCCAGACAAGGGAACATCTCCCAGTTGGACCACAATTAGGCAGATCGAGCACCATTCATCTCATATCAATGCTCACCTTTACAGAAGACCCAAAACATTGTCATCTGCAATAAATCTCTACATGTGCCATCTTGGCTATAAAGGTAAAAGTGAAACACAAAGCCTCACACAGAGTCAAATGCTCCCTTTGATTTCCCAATGTCAACAATATATTAGGACAATAATAAACGGGGAAACACGGATTAAGAATGAAAGCAAAGAAAACACAGCGAGCAATCAGGTAAAGCAGGGGAGATTTGTCAGAACTGGTGCCTACATTTACAGCAGGATGTAGGTGATTAAACACAATATACAGACAGTCTTGTATTGGCGGCTCACAGAAGGGCCCTCTCCCTTTCACCTCTTCCAATCATAAAGCTTTACCATCAGGGGAACTTCAAGCAAACAAACGTCAATGTTATTCTTCACTGGACTGAAACCCTCTTTTGGCTTTCAAATCGGCAAGAGTGTTTAGATCCGGGCTCTAGCAGATCAAAAACGTAAGGTTATGCATTTTGGCTTGCTTAGAAGCACAAATAAATATTAAAAATGAATGCTCTTGTCAGGATGTGAGATGCCAAACTTGTAATGAAAGAGAATTGTGTGCCGCGTGACTTTAAAAGAGATAGCTGGGATTTCAAATAAACTGCCGACCCGAAATAAAGTGTGTACTTTGAAATATAGATAGTAAGCTCTTATGAACCTCTCCCTCCTAAGCCTCCTGTATTGAATTGTATTGTTACTGTAAAGACTCCATTCATTTTGTAAAGCGTGTGGAAACTGTTGGCGCTATATAAATCTTGAATAATAATAATAATATTAATACTAATGAAACACTTCAGCATTAAAAAGCATGCAGGAAGCACAATTTACCTACTTGGTGAAACATTTTTTTCTACCTAGGTATTGCTGTAGTGCCCTAGTCCACCCGACCCCTTCTTGGTGATTTGGGAACCCCTTTAGCTTTTCTGTTTGTAACATGAATATTCCCAAACACACCCTCAGCAGCAGCGTCCCTGTTATCGCTCTCATGCTGAAAGCCTAATGCATCAGTGATAATGCTAAGATGCCGTTCACAGACTGGCACGAGGTTCAGGTTCACTGATACCATGGGTTCAAGGGAAATCCTGCGGGTTGACCTCATCTTGGGGATTTGGGAACCCCTTTAGCTTTTCTGTTTGTAACACAAATATTCCCAAACACACCCAAAGAAGCAGCGTCCCTGTTATCTCTCTCATGCTGAAAGCCTAATGTATCAGTTATAATTCTAAGACATTTCTCAGAGACTGGCATAAGGTTCAGGTACACTGCTACCATGGGTTCGTGGCAAATCCTGCGGGTTCAAGATTTGCGGTCCTGGCGAATAGGAAACTGCAGGTTTTTTAAAGGGATAAAACATGGGGAAATGTGCATATATTGCAGAGATGTACTGCATATGTTGTTTTATTTTACTTTGCCTGACATATCCATTAAATAAAAACTCCGGGCATTTTTAAAATGAACCCTTGCAGTGGGGATACCTCTTCACTACTAGGGTTACGTGCTCGTTTTGTTCTAGGGGCCGGAATAAAGGATATATACTCACCTGATCCTCAGTCCTGCAGTAGTGAGTACTCACCTCTCTCCCTCTGATCTGGCTGCAGAATGTCTCTCAGCATCCTTATGTCTGATTAAAGTCAATGGACTTGCATTAGATGTTATGATGTCAGCAGTACTTAGACAGCTGGATCCCAGGGGAGAAGAAGCTGTGAGGACTGATCTAGAAGCCAGGCAGGACCTAAAATCTGGTAAAGCACTGGAGCTGGTGTGAACTAGCCCCAATAAGTGTACTCATTAAAGAACCCTTGCAGTCCAGCCTCCACCGCACTACAATTGTGAAGTACTCAGAACGCACTGGGGCTGGTGTGAACTGGTGTGCATTCTGGCACCAATCGGGCCGGAAAGCACTGGGGCTGGGGTGAACTAGCCCCAATAAGTGTACTCATTAAAGAACCCTTGCAGTGCAGCCTCCACCACACTACAATGGTGAAGTACTCAGAACGCACTGGGGCTGGTGTGAACTAGCCCTTACATTAATGGAGAATGGGAGTTTTGGAAGCTGAAAGGGGATTTTCCTCACTTTCTGTAGGGTCTCCAGGACAGGAATTAAAGTGAAATCTCCCCAATGGGTAGCAGAAAAACCTGACCGGGGATTTAACTCTATTAAAAAAAATCACTTTATATATATTTTCAGTAAAATGTTGGCTGTGCAGATTTTCTCTGAAAACGATATTAGCTGCCAAATCAGATCAAATTGTTCCTGTTGTATCTGCACTAATGCGATACAATGTTTACTTAGAAAGTAGTTTGGATCAAGCAAATATAACAATTAGGCACAGGAACAATCAGGTATCTTCAAATGTGTGCAATGGATAATTACCACCATGGGACACTGATAGAGATGTTGATGGAGCCATCAGAAAAGCTGGAACTAATTAAAACTACATTTATTATTTGGCACCAGACACAGCTATCTGTCCTGTGAATAGCTGAGCTAGTCCTGTGAATCTACTGTAGTTACAGTAAAGTGGATGCTCATGTCATGCCATTGTTTAATCAGCTGCAATCTCATTAAAAAGAATACATGAATGTCTCCTATATAACAAAAATTCAGTTTGATTCTGTGGATGGCTCCTTCAGCTGAACATCCAGTTTTAAGGCAGAACTCTAGTGAAGGGACACTGTTGCTGAGTATTAAAAATGTTTTCCTGCCAAAGAAGAGGTGTTATACTTATCTTTCGTGCTTTTCTTAAAGTGAAATTAAAGTCAATAGGTTTTTAAGCTATTTCAAATGTTGATTGAATCACTTACAATGGATTCTGCTGCTTGATGTTTAAAATGTTTTGTTTTCTGGTGTAGCCTCCATCACCTTCTGTGATGAGGCTACTAGACATAGTGTTGGCCAGGGCTGTAGTTAGTCTGGCTGGATTATAGTGGCATTTATCTGGTTAATTCCAGGTGTCTGACATTGCCTGTACCCCCCCCCCAGACAGAGTGTGACTCTGTCATATTGTGGGACAGCCAGTGAGAGGCACTGTAGTGTATGTACAGTACAGCAGCCAATCACTGGGTTTCTCTCTACCAGTGGTGCATGCTGGGATAGGGTAAATATACTAGAGGGATTTGCCATGTGCTCAGATTAGCCAGGACCAGTCATGGATTAGAGCTAGGTCTGAGGCCTGGGGGTGGGCATAGGCTTGTGTGAAGGAAATGTTTCCCTGAAGCCTCCAACATAGAGGAGGCCTGTGTTGCTACCAGAGGAGGAGAACCAGAACAATGGATGGCTCTTGAAGTTACCTAGAATTCAAAGGACTTCAGGTGCATGGCTGGTGTCTCTCCTGCTGGGGATTTATGCTCATCTGCTACTTCAGTCACCATCCGCTGTATCATAAGTGGATCTACGCTGAGATGCTTAAAAGGTCTGATGAGTCTGGAGTCTGTTACACCCTGGAAGTCTAGGATCCCTATTCCCTCTCTCCCCAATGAAGAGGTCAATAAACGTTATTCTGCACCGTACTACTGGAGTGGACATCAGTTTGTGGGCACTAGAAGAAGGGCGGTTAATGCTAGTGGGGGCAGCTGAAGATCATACCCTAGACAGACTAGTTGATGATGAACCGGGCATATTCCAGCGGCTCCTCCAGGGGTGAGCGCAACACTGACAAATCAGTTGGCCCGTGAATACTGGTCCTGCTATCCATTTTATTTTGTCTCCTTTTCCTTGCAGGGTCCCATGGAGCCCAAGGAGCCACCCTTATTAGTAAGGTGTATGTGTCTCCAAAAACACACAGCAAGTCAACCCACTGCCCTGCTGCACACTGCTCCTTCTTCCCTTCTCCAAGCTGGTAGATAGGCAGATGCTGGAGACTGTAGCCTTCCTTGTGATCTTGTGCTGGGTAGGAAATTCAGGGAAGTTGAGCTGAGACTGTTGGAGCCAGCTATTCAAACTGTGTAAAACACTTTTCACACCTCCACACATCATCACTCAGGCCTTGCGATTGAAGGAGCCCTGTAATGTATTATAGGAAAAAGGGAATTCATGCATTCTCCCTATTACTTCACAAAGCAGGGAGGCAGTGGAGAGAAGACGGCGCCCTCAACTTCCCCACAAGGTCAGCGCTGCCGCCCCTTGGCACTCTGCCGCCCCGAGGCCGGGCCTTGTGGAAAATCCGGGCCTCACATGGAGGGTCTATGGCCATGTGTAAAATTGCAGCTTTGCATTGGGAATGGACAGGTTCACTTTAACACTTGCATGTACAGTAGGGGACCTACTTCAATACTTCAACCCAAGTATGCCTATAGCACCTAGTACATAAATAAGTCCTATTGCTTCACTGCATCCATTGAAGTACATTGAGATATTGTCTCTGCTGTGTGTTCTAAGTCAGCACGGTCCATTAAACAATTGGCTTTTGAAATAAAGTACAGCCCGTGGGCAAAGGACGCACAACCATAAAATCCTGCCTATTGTTGGCTGAAAACTTTAACAGCTGGGACCAAACACTTTGAAGATATCATTACTACCCACAAGTGCTTTCCATGGAACTTCGCCTAAGGTTTTCACTTCCATTACAAGTATATTAGGACTTCATCAATACTGCCACCGGGGAACGGAGAAGGATATGTCAAAATGAAGCAGTCATAGTGCAATGAAATACCAGTGTCTTAAGGTACAGCAGCAATTTCAGGCACTTTACCCCATATTGTACGGCTGGCTGGTAATTCTACTCTATCAAAATGCTACAGACATAAAAGGCAAGCTGAAAAATGAGTCTTGGTTTATTTTTATTTTTTTAAATTTTACTCTATGTAGCATCAACATTTTTTAAAGTGCTTCATAGAACCGTACATATATAACTGTTTTCTCTTTATACTTTGTACTGCTCGGTTAAAGCTGAACTCCTTCGAAGCATCTAAATACACAGAGGAGATACATATATGCAAACTTGTCATGAACACACTCCCAGCCTGCTGATTGGACATTTAAAGAGCACAATCATGAGATTATTTCTGAGCCGAATTTGCTCTTTTTTCCGAGGAGACACATTTAGATGTTTATGTTATATTCCTTTACATTGGCATAAATCTACTCTAAAATTCTTTAAAGTGGACCTGAATTCAAAAAGTGAAGATTTGCTATTTTTTGCTATTTTATGAGCAGCTCCCTAAAATAATTTTTTGGGAATTTCTTCTAAAACATAACAGTGCACTTCCAGGTATAAGACGGAGCCTTGGCACTCCTATGCCTATAGCCTTATTGATGTACACTGAGTGGCCAGATTATTATGAGCACCCCATCAGTACTTCGTTGGGCCACGAGATGACTCCACGAGATGACTTTGCTGGGCCGCCTCGTGACTCCACAACATGTTGAAAGGTGATGCGAGGAATCTGACACTGCACTGTTGCCCTTCTGTTGTCTTGTACCAGTCTTGCCACTCTCCATTCTGCCCTAACATTCACTAGTCGCTGACAGCCACAATTCGCATGTTCAGAACCAGATTTTCGGCTGAACGTCCAGTCTTTAAACACTTTAACAACAGCTGCTCTTGAACATTTAACGAATTCTGCTGTTTTTCTGATACTCACTCCATGGCTTGAGCGCCAACAATCATCCCACGTTCAAAGGCTGTTAAATCGCGTTGTATACCCAAGAAAAAAATCACTTCTACTGTCGTGGTAAACAACCTGCTTCCCTATTTATAATGGTCTGGCCCTCTAGCAACTTCAGCGCAAAATTATAGCTAATTTGCCTACAAACGTCAGGTGGTCATAATAATCTGGCCACTCAGTGTATATTTGCAGTGTGAGATCTAAGGCACAATGCTGACTCTGGTTGCTAGTCTCACTACTGTGCTCCTCACTGTTCTACTTGCTTGAGCCTCTGACATGAGGAAGCAAAAACCTACAAACATGGCCACATCCACACAATGTATGCAGCAAGTTTTGGTAAATCAGTAATGGAGGACCACAGACAATACTGGTGACTAGTCATTTTCTCTCTGCTTGCCTTTTTTTGGGCACAGCTTCCAGAGTTCAGGTCCACTTTAAAAGCCAACACCATTTCTAAGATAATCTAAAGCATGCACAAATCCTCTCTTTTCTTCAAACAACTGTCTTAAAAAGCTATCTTGAGGACCAATGCCAGCTTTTGATGTCACATTTAAGAATATAAGACAAGATAAAATAAGTGTCTACAAAACCCTAATTATTAATATTATTATTATTCAGGATTTATATAGCGCCAACAGTTTGCGCAGCGCTTTACAATATAAGGAAGACATTACAATCACAATACAATTCAAGACAAGATGGTAAGGAGGGCCCTGCCCCTGAGGGCTTACAATCTAAGATGGAGGGGCAAGTGATACATGAGGAGGTAGCTGGGTGGGGATAAAGTGTTTGAGAAAGAGTTCAGTGGTTAGTTGGGATGGTACTTGGACCCAGACGCAAGGTCCTAATGGGATGGTACTTGGACACAGAGGCAGCAGCTAACTTTTATCCTTATTTTTTACTCCTCTGGTACAGAAGATGTAGACACATTTGTATTATGGATGCCACAATGTGGGCTTGCTCCAAAATGTCAGGTCTTCAATATGCATATACACCCTTATGAACTCTCCTATGGAAGCGCTGGTTAAAGTGACTCTGTTACTACTTTTATAAGCGACCAGTTAATACTTACTTGTCCCACTACCTGCTGTGCCAAATTCCACAGCGTTGAAGATCTAAGCTTGCTGAAAGGCCTTCCAGATCTGACACTTCCAGGAGTTTCAGAGGCTAGTGCACTCTCATCCCCCACCCTCGCTACAGTCTGTGATTCCCTCCACTGGCCCATACATCACAACAGGACATAGTGGCCTAGTGGCCAGTAGAAGGAACCACTATAGGGGACCAGGCATCCCATACACCCAAGTGATACTATACAACACAGTGCCCAATAGAGGGGTATCTTCACATCAATGTAAAGGTAGGGGGCTGCCATCCTCAAGGCCACCAGGAAGCATCCTCACAAAACATGCAAATAGAAAAAAAGGGGGACAGCGCCCATTCCTACTGTAAAAACTTTTTTGTTTTTTTTATTAAAGGAGTACAGTGATTATACAAAAAGATACTCACAATTTGGATGAGAAAATAGCATCGTTGTCAAAAGAGACCAGAATGCTAATTGCTAATCCCATACACCCAGATGTGGGTTAAAAGCTGAAGATCTTTCAACAAGCTTAGATATGAAAGTTTTTTTTTTGGGGGGGGGGGGGGTGAACATTGCATGACTGAGCAGGACAGGTAAGTATTTGCTTTCATTGCAGGGAGAACTTCTTCTGAAAAAAATAGCAACCCAGTGGCTTTAGCCAAGAAATACACAGAGTTCCCAAAGACTTATTTTATATATTATCCTATCAGCCACAATTGTGATAGCAAAATCTTGTAAAAAGTCTGTAGTCAGCCAACTAACGAAAACTTTAATGAGCTGGATAATGATCAATGGCAAACTCTCAAGTATTTTATTAGATAAGCAAGCTTTATTTGAGAAAGCATAAGACCCTTGGATCTGGTACCGCAAGCAGATTTGAAAGAAACCCCATGTGGGTTTTCTTTTCTCCTTACTTTAATTCCTTTTAGTCTTTCTATCTCATTTTCTACTTTGGTATACGAAACAGTATGGTGACAATGGACTAAAAGAATCAAAAAAGCCACCAAGTTGTGAATACCTTCTGTTTTAAGAAGGCTTTACTGTGCCACTTTGCCTTATGTAATGGTACCTGGGAAAAAACGTCAGACATTCCAACAATATTAGTAGCTTTTTGGGTTTTGGATAATGTAGGGAATAATTAGTACCCCTTGTCAGGATTAAAATGCTATTTGTGTCCCATTGGGGAGATTTGACTTCGCTTCCTGTCATGGGAACACAATAGAAAGTAAGAAGAAATGTCCTCTTAGTCCCTTGGTGGTCAACTTTTTTCATATAGAAGGCCTTAAATCAGGGCCGGATTTACTCTCTGTGCTGCCCCAAGGCCAGGTTCCTTAATGTGCCCCCCTCCCCGCCAAATTTCCCCCCAGAGGGCGGGGCAGCAGGGTTGGTTTTATTTTTTTTTATTTTTTTACTTTATTATGACTTGTACAGAACGAGCGGCGGCTTCCCTGCTCTACATTTAGCCCTGCTTGTCCAAAGCAGGGCTAAATGTAGAAAACAACTACCCGGCCGGCGCCTGGAACGGCATGTCCTGGGCGTCGGGAGATATTAATTCCACACCCCTGCTGCCCCTCTACTCCCTGCTGCCCCGAGGTCGGGCTTCGGTTGGCCTTGTGGGAAATCTGGCCCTGCTTCAAATGCAGCCCCTGACATTACCTTGCAATGACTGCACTACTGTTTATCAAAAGTATATATATTCAGTAAAAAATGCACTCAATTGTAGTACACACAAACACAATATAATACCCTCGTATTTTGTAAAATATATAAAATGAAGTTGCTTTGAGTAAAAAGATACCAAATACGTCAAGCCTTAATTGTGCACACCCATTGTTTTTTTTAACCTAATTTTATTGCTATTACAAGGGGGTTGATAAGCCCCTTGTATGATAACATAGTGAGATGACAGGTTTTCTTTATAGAGACATCAGACCCCTGATATCACCTCTGCACTATGTTGAAGCTGATGAAGCACAGACTGTGCTTGATCAGTGTCTTCCCGGGCCAGAGAGGCCAGAAATTGATAGCCCTGAACCCGGAAGTGCACAGAGCTGAGAGCTTATGGGTTCATTCTTTACAGTGGAGATCAGCGAATGCATTTTCTCTAATCTGTCAGCGCTCTGCTTCCTGACATCCACAATGAAGGTCCTGGGAATCCTGAAAGTATTTCAAATGCTGATGAAATCACTTACAATAGATGATGCTTCTTGCTGTTTAAAAGGTATAGTTCCCTGCAGAATCAGCTGGTCCCCTGAGCACTGGCCCTCATATCCTGTTTTAGGGTGTCTCCTTTGCTTTTCAGGGTCCTATGGAGCCACCCTTGTGTGTGCTAGTAAGCTGTGTGTGTCTCTACAAATACACAGGAACTGCAAGGCAAGACAGTCCCCTAACCCTGCTTCCTGCCTCCCTTCTCCAATCTGGTAGATGGACACCTGCTGGAGACTGTTCTGTCCCTTGTCATCTTATATCGGACAGGAAGTTCAGGGAAGCAGAGCAGAGAGAGTTGGAGCTGTTCTGAGACACAATTATTGTAAGATCTTGGGCAAAAAGATAAAGAAATACTTTGCTGGGCGATGTGTATTTGTTTGATCTGGATTCATTATTGAAAAAAGTTTGAGAGTTTAATACTACTTTAAAGCTCATTTGCTACATAAGAATAAGTAAATATTTGAGTGTCCATAGCCTGGTCACATTTACACTTTAAATAATGACCAGACCAGCATGTTGTATGGGATTGCATGATCCTTCCTATAAGGGATTGCTTGATTGCGTCTTCAAGTTGCTGCAGACGAACAGTTAATGGTGGGTGTATACATAAACTTCAGACAATTGCAGTTTGCAATGCAACAAAAAATAAAACCAAGAAATGTTTATTCCATTTTGTGAAGTGCGCTAATAAGTTTTAAGCATAAACTAATTATAACTTGAGGTGACAGTGCTAATTTTATTTCTGCAAAATCACATAATAAGCAAAACAGTTCAATTGTTTTATGAATATAAATAAGTAAACACAGCCAAAGCAATAATAAAAAATAATGACAGGAGCAGCTATTATCAACAGTACAAAGAGTTCCTCGTTGCATAAGAAATTAAAATCTTGGTGGTGTGCATGATCACGGTATACCTTATGATGTGAATATTTATAAGCAGCGAAAAGACAGAGGCTCCTATAATCTTAGTCATTTCCATTCAAAGTGGCATTCTAAAATGGTTTAGTGCCAAAAGGTCAGCATTTAAAACAAAATAGTCTTTTAAAAAAGCTTTTGAAAATAGGATTCTAGGAAAAAAGGTAAAGCGTTTTATCTGAAATAAACAAGCACACCATGGAAACATCCTAAATAGATAAATCGCCATCTAAAGCCAAAACTTTTTTCCTTTTAGATGGAATAGGGAATGATTATATTTTTTTTAGCTGAAAGGCTGTCCTTTTGGGAAGATTTTATTAAAGCGGTGGTAAGCCACCTAAACAAAATTGAAATAATGAGCCACCAGCGGGTGTTTGCCATAATGTGGTAAAATATTCACATGTACATTGTGACATTGGTGGGCCATGTCGGTGCAATGTGTTTTGGCATGCCTGCATGTGACAGCGTGACATAATTGTGAGACAGTCGTCATCCCATAACAGAGAGTGTTAGAGCAAGGACCTTTATGGCAGGATCACCAGGCATTTGTATAATTGAAGCTGTTTATTTAAAAAGAGTAGCAGCTTACATATTAAATCATACATACATAGTACAGTAACTGAAGCTTTTTTTTTTATACACTTTTTTTTTCTGTCGGCATCTCTGGGCTCACTTCCTGTCCCAGTGATGCAACAGGAAGTAAGAGGAAGTCTCAAAGTGAGCAAAATCCTGTTTTCAGCAGTTGTCTTGGGAATAGGTGTCACCAATGGAAGATTTGCCCTCAGATCCTGCTCTGGTGACAGCTATAAAATATTGGATCTTCTATCACTTTCTGTACTGGTGAGAACGGTCACCAGGACAAATAAAGAGAGTTTGTTTACCCAACCACAAAGGGCCAATGATCTTGATTGAAACATCCTCCACACCATGAGAATGAGGTGCTGGATACAGATTTTCAAAGAATTAATTAGATAATCCCTGGACACATTAGCTCTGGTTTGGCAGCACTCAACAAAATGGGGACACCCCCTATATAGGGGAGGAAGACCCAGATTTGAGAATACATGTAGATGCATTATGTCTAACAAGAGCACCAAGCTAAAGTGGCTTAGTGGTCAGCACTTCTGCCTTGCAGCATTGGGAGTACATGGTTCAAGTCCCGGTCAGGACACCATTTGAAATGAGTTTGCATGTTCTGCCTGTGCTTACAGTATAGTGGGTTTCCTCCCATGCCCCAAAGACATGCTGGAGAGTTAATTGGCTCCTGTCTAATTTGGCCCTGAATGCATGTGAGATAGGGACCTTATATTGCAATATACTCTAGGGCAGGGACTGATGTGAATGTGCACTATGTGAAGTGCTGTATCAATTGTTGGTGTGGCATATTAATAGTGGTATTTATATGCATATAAATAGTGTACCAGTTATTTATTACATATAAGTAACTAATTATATAATTGGTTCACTGTAGAAAGACAACCAACGTGTTTCAAGGGCCACACAAACTCCCCCTTTATCAAGGATCGGAAATTTCTTTTGACTGTGCAGAAATGGACTCAGATAAGCAGATAACAGATGGGTCTGTTTCCCTGGTTGGAAAGGGTTATAAAGAGTATGTTATGCAGGGTTAAGAGGGGCAGACTGGAAAGGGGGGCATCTACATACATAGAGCTTGTTGTGTGTCTTTTATGCCTGCCTGTAGTTTAGCGTTAGAAAGACACTGTCACCTTGCCCATGTAGAGCAAAGTGACAGTCTTTCTGCAAAAGGACCTGTGACTGCTATAATTTGTCTTTGCTTACTGCTTCTCCCTTCTTCCTAGACGTTGAGTTTGAACATGCCACCAAGATTTTACATGCCTTTACGTTCTATCTGCCTAGAACAGTTTCATTAACACAATGCCTTAGCCGCAAACCACACCTTCTTTTAACTCTGCACCAATCAGGAATCGACACGGGAGGTGCACCCGCCCACCTGTCACATTTAAATAATTCTTCTTGTTTCCCGCCTGTTCTTGAATTTCTTGTACGGCTTGAGAAAGAGGCACCGGCCTCGAAACGCGTAGCCAGCCATTGGACAGCTGCCTCCCAGTCCCTCACTGACATCACACTGTCATCCCACGGTGCTTTCCACTGACAGACCCAGCGAGCCGCGGCAGAATTGACAGCGCTGCAGCGGCATCCTCCGCCGCTCTCTCACTGATTCGACTAGGCTCAGCCTGGCCAGCTGAGTTCTGCCGTTTCGCCCTATGGTACAAATGGTGCATTTAACATCCACCACAGACCGATTTTATTGAGCATCATTGTGTTCTGACCCACGACCCCCCTGGCAGGGCAACGCCACCTTCTGGTCACATACAGAACTTCTAACAGTGAGTTATTTGTATTTTTCTCCTTGATGCTTACATTTGAGTGTTAGCCATTACATTTATCCATTATTGTGACCACACTTATTCAATAGGGTAGTAGCGCTTCCTTTCCCAGTTTTCTTTCCCTTCTTCCTAGCCAACACTGAAATCAATGGTGTCAGTGACCCAGAGTAGTGGCGATGTCAGTCCCTTCGTCATGTGACAGTGCTCCAGGCTAACGATTGACATAGCAAGGTGACAGCGTCTTTCAAAAAAAAATAACAGTTACCATGTATTAATATTAAAGCTAAATTGAATACATAATTCTTGTGTGAATACAAGAGTCATGTGTATTCTTACTTCAATCTTGGTGTGCTTTGTGTATTCCTTCCAGATCTGTGTGAAGCTTTGCCTCTGTGCAGGACTTCCTTTTGTAAAGACCAGTCACTGCAGCCTCTCTCCTTGTGCAGAGTGACTGGTCTTGCCTTCACCCTTTTTTGTAGTTTTCTATGGGCAGCCTGTAATGGGCGGTGCCTGATGAACCCCTCCCACAGCTCTGCTCTCTGCACAGGCTATAATGATGTCACAGGCTATAATGATGTCACCATGCATTTCGTGCCCACAAAGTGGACTTATATTTCAGTGAAAGTTTTTTTGCCCCGAGTTTAGCATTACACATAATAAGCTTGAGGGTCTGTTCACACCATATGCAGTGCGTTCCGGCCACGTTCCTGCCAGAACGCACTGCATCACATTGCGGCCGGCTCCCTTTTTTGCCAGGCAGGCGGGGGCATGGCGGGCCGTTGAAGTGAATGGCGCCGTAGCCACGCCCTGCGGCCGCAATACAGTCGCCCACACGGGATCGCAGAGCACATTGTGCCTGCGGTCCGGTCCAGTGCGGTGCGTTCAAAATGTTGTGAGCACTATTTTGACTATGTGCCCTGCGATCCCATGCGGGCAATTGCATTGCGGCCGAGGGGCGTGGCTACGGCACCATCCACTTCAATGGCCCGCCACGCCCCCTCCTGCACGGCAAAAAAGGGAGACGGCCGCAATGCGATGCAGGGTTTTCCGGCCAGAACGTGGCCGGGACGCACTGCATATGGTACGGACAGACCCTGATAAATACCCAGAAAAGCGGCTCTGAGAAATCGCTTTGTGACCGCAACTTGTTTACAGGCCCTGTAATCATCAGTCTTATTTTTTATTACTGCGCCCATACAAAAAGGAAAAAAAATGAAATAATACAGAATACAAACGTTCTTTTTGTCCAATAATTGTTACTGTATTTTTTTGATCGTGTTTTAAATAGCTATTGAATCTCGGACTTTAATTGGAGCAGTGCTGTGATTTCAGAAATGCTGTCCTTTAAATAAGCACATTGCCATAGGCCACATGAATATTGAAATAATGTTTCACAGCTTTCACATATACAATTACCCCAGAGTGAGTCAGGTGTGATTATGGTAATTCTGATTATTATTATATAATGTATTTTCCCTGTTGAGTGCAGCCACATTTTTGGCTGTGTTGTACAGCGATTTTTTTTTATTCAATTAAAGCCGTGTATTAGCATTTCTTAGCCATTATAATATTTGCCTCAGAAAGCTTGGTTTTGAATAAGATATGTTATGACACACATTAATCCATATTTACTGAACCCTTTGCCTGAATACTGCCTTGGTTGCTGCATATCACACCATATATTAGTATATTTTACAGTTTCACAGTTACAGAGCAACTGAAGCCAACACTTTTTATTTCCAGTCTAGGGTAGAGTAGGGAAGAGTTCCCATCTTGGGACATATATAGCAATTAAAAAATTAAAGTGACAGCAAACTCATGTGTAAAACCTTAAAAATACATTTAATTACCTTAACTATTAACAAAAATGTATCTTATTTGAATATCACTCGGCTGTAGATCCTCAAATCATCTCTGAATTGGTGCTGAGACTGTCCTTCTTTTGTTCCCCATGGTCCCTGTGCGTGTTGTAGTTACCGCTCCAAGCTCACTCCCATAATGACTATAATCTCAATACAAATTAGTAAACAAAACGTGAGATTGTAGTCCACCACAGGAGCGAGCTTGGAGTGGTGGCTACTTTACAACACACACAAGGACCATGGCAGGGACTGACTGGCAACTTTTGGCCCAGGGGGCAAGTACAACCCAGATGCCCATGATGCAGCGACTGAGTAATGTTTAGTATATCACAGTAAAAACTACGAAGAACAAGTACAGAGGGCATCATTATTTTTAAAATAAACCTAAAAAATTTGGAAGATTCAAAAATCAAGCCAAAGTAGCAAAGAAAAAATGGCAGCTGCTCAGATCAATTTATAACGAATGAAAAGCAGGCGTACATGGGAAGGTAATGCGCTGAACAATACAAAAATTATATTGGACTAATTTCCAGGTAGTCAGCACAAAATACCTAATAAACTGTTTTGACATTTAGGTTAGCAACACAGTAAAGCCATTTAAGAACAAAAGGTATTCTCATGTCTCATTCCATCATATTTTCCCAAAATAAAAGGGTTATTCCTCAATTTAGGGCAGTGGGTGCAGCCATGCAAATCATTAAAGGAGTTTTAAAGTCACGGCATATACCATCTTGTTATAACATCAGCATTGTGATGGGAATACATAGTACACAGTTGTTTTTGATAATGCACTCAAAGCTTACTTGAAACAATCCCTTTTATGTAGTGACTAGTGAGTGCTGCCTTCCATCTACCCATCACTTCCAACTTCCTGACATTCCAGTGTGCTTTGCGTCTCTTTCCCTGCTGCTTGCTCATCCAGAGCCCATGCTGAATAGTTTTGCATGGCTTTGCCCACTGTCCTCAGATGAGAAATAACCCTCTTATTTTTGGTATATGTGATGGAATGAGACATGAAGATACGTTTTAAGAAGGCTTTACCGTGCTATTCACTGGTTCAGTTGGATGGCTTTTTGATTCCTTTAGTTCATTCTCACTATAACTTTAATGGTTATAACAGTCAGGTAAAAAAACTGAGTTGTTGTTATTTGCGTGCATTTGCAAATATATGTAAAAAGCCTCTCATAATTTAGCTCCACTGCGAGCCGAGCAAACAATGACGTATGTTTTTAATAAGATAAATATGTAAAATTTGCTCCCTGGTACCTTCTGTTACATTTCAGATAGTAATGATGCTAATACCATCAGATTTAATGACATCATAGAATCCAGAATATTAGCCTTTCTGCATCCTCTCTACCTGTTCTGTGTAACTCGCACGATGCCTCCACTGCCAGCTTTTAGGATCAGACACAACATGAGAAAAACATTTGCTTTGAAAGTTCCCATTGTTTAGAAATACCATCTACCTTCTAAGTATTTTTTGCATTAGACAAAATGTGGTATAAACAAAAGACAGACATTCGTGCAATTAGTTCCCAATCCGGCCGTATTTGTGGCGGAAAATGCATGCTAGGGGGATTCTCGTGAACGGTGACTGGAAAAGTCTCTCTTTCAATGTAAATTCTTTACATACACAGCATTTTAACTCCAACTTATCCCCTGAATGAGCATTCGTTATTTATAAAAACTAAGAGAAATGTATACTGTATGTTTTTGAATGGTTTCATTTAGGTATGCACCGATATAGTTTTTTCGGTATCGAGTACGAGTACCAATATTTTTTTTTTTTTTTCGAATACTGATACTGGAAGTCCCATTAAGGAATCCGGCGGCATGTAATGACTCGCCACCCAACTTACCGATTAGCAAGGAAGCCGTCCGGCTTTCTGGCCAATCAAGAAGCTGGGGGGCTGGTAATGACTCACCGCCTGGGTTCCTGCTTGGCCAGCTTCTTGACCAATCAGGAAGACGGGCTGTGAGTCATTACACGGCACCCGGCTTCCTGACTGGCCGGGAAGCTGTCTCCATGCTCCCTTATCACCAGGTGACGAGGAAGCATGAAGCCGGCTTTCTAGTAAATCAGGAAGCCGGGCGCCGTGTAATGACTCGCCGCCTGGCTTTCTGACACTGGGAGTTCCGGTATTGGGATAGGCATCGGGAGCATTTGGGTGAGTATGCACCCAAATCTTCGGTATCGGCTAGTATACTATATTGGTATACTAGTATCGGTGCATCCCTAGTTTCATTATATTGAGCCTGTACTTTGTCCATGTGGAGTAAAGCAACAGGTTCACTTTGAAGCCCAATGGTACCCTCTGTATTTATTACTGTAATGTCATCAGGCTGCATGTAATGTAATAAATATGCTGCTCTTTTAGTTTTTGTAGTTGCTACAACAAGGATTTAGATACCCCGTGCTGGCAGCATGTTGGAGAGTCAAACCGCTGCTATTACACACAACACAGTAGCCTGGCTCTCCAACAGCCCAACACTTCCTCTTTACACTGTACCTATCAAGTACACTAGCTCCTTAAAGCGGTGGTAAGCCACCTAAACAAAATTGAAATAATGAGCCACCAGCGGGTGTTTGCCATAATGTGGTAAAATATTCACATGTACATTGTGACATTGGTGGGCCATGTCGGTGCAATGTGTTTTGGCATGCCTGCATGTGACAGGGTGACATAATTGCGAGACAGTCGTCATCCCATAACAGAGAGTGTTAGAGCAAGGACCTTTATGGCAGGATCACCAGGCATTTGTATAATCGAAGCTGTTTATTTAAAAAGAGTAGCAGCTTACATATTAAATCATACATACATAGTACAGTAACTGAAGCTTTTTTTTTTATACACTTTTTTTTTCTGTCGGCATCTCTGGGCTCACTTCCTGTCCCAGTGACGAAGCAGGAAGTAATAGAAATCTCTCCAACACAGACACCAATAAAAACCCAACAGGAGTTCTAAAAGTCTTCTCCAATGTTGGAGAAAGTGAGGGGGAAATTATCCTCTGTTCAATTTTAATAGCTGTAGGTTGGAAGATCTTCCCTACTCTTGTTCTGTCTAACATCCACCACTGACACAGGTTAGGTTTCTGACAGGTTTACTTTAAAGCTCCTTTTTAGTCATGCTCTCTCCACCCCTAACCCTTTACCCCAGTCCCCTCTAACCAATTGCTACAGTGCATTAAAAAAACATTAAATATAAAAGCCTTAAATAATAAAATCTATAGTCATGTAGAGCACTAGCAGACAAATTTTCTCTCTGCCTGCAGCAGAGTAGGAGGGTCCACATTGCTGCCTAGATTGGGTGGACTAGGTGGGCATTTCCCATAGGCAGTGGTGGGAACCTCTCAGGCTCCAGAACTGTAGCAGGACGATAATGTTGACAAGGGAATCAGTCGCTGTAGGCACAAAATGCCAAAAGAGGCGGAGAGAGGTTGGAAAAAAACATTGTAAATGGATAGGAGGAGGGTGCAGGGGGTAAATTTGTTGGGAAATGGGCTTAAACCCATATTCAGTGCCCAATGCTACTTGTGTCTTCACTTTGACTAGTAGTGCTAGATATGTGCCTTGAATGTAGCTATAGCAGCTTTATTGGTGAAAGGGTTACTCTGCTGATGTGTTACACTGGGAAAAGCTCCAATAGTAGGATGCTCATTACCATGACATTCCTAAATGCTGGCAGCGTTTGGGTTTGATTATGATGAATTGACTGGTAGGATCTGCTTAGACCCCGTGTGTCTTAGTTATACTGTGTGCTGGCCCCATAAATAGTGAGTCTAGTAATTAGGCTTGTACAGATTTATTATACAAACCTCCAGCAGACTTGACAAATGTTCGATTAGCTCCACAGGTCCCATGTGGAGATCGGTGATGTGGGTTCATTACACGGCAGCGACCAATGTAACGTGTTTCCCAGAAAGCAGTTACATGGCTGTTCGCTATGGAAGCAGGCTAGTGTATGTAAGGAACAGATGTTGTGTAAAAGCCGGGAGAAAGAAGATTGACTGTGCTGCCCAAAAGCATCCAGCCGCATTCCACATGTTGTTATAATAACCTGCACTAGAAAAATGGCAGCTGGTGCCTAATGGTTGCCATAGACCACACTTTCCTTAAGTTACTGCCCGAATGTAAGGACAATGCATGTTAAAATCAATAAAGTATACTGAACATACTGTAAAAGGTGATAACAAAGCAATTCCTCTTTTTCTTTTTGAAAGTGGAAGACCTCTTTTATCGCCCCCCTGCTGCTGACTGTCAGGATTGTCCCGCTTGGTCAGCCTGCCTCCTGCCGATTAGCTACTTTGCCAGCTTTTTTTGAAATATGAATGGGCTTCCAGGGATGGACTCTGCCTGCATGACACATACTACTATGGAAACCAATGGGTTTTTGAAAGCAAGCCAAAGAGCATCACAGAGTGACGATAGCTCACAATCTGCTCTGATGGGTTTTTGAAGGCAACCCAAGGAGCATCACAAAGTGACGATAGCTCACAACCTGCTCTCATGACCCATGAGAACAAATGATTGACAGGGTTCTGTGTGGGCACCTCTGCCAGCTAGTGTTAAAAATAGAAAATATTTTTTTTAAAAGAGAGAAAGTCATTTAAATTTCTGTTTAAAGGAAATGCATAGCAGGTTCCTATGTTTCATTATATATATTTGATTGATTGTGAACAGGACAAAATGTAAAATGTAAACAATATTTTTTCAGTTAGGTAATAATAAAAAATCTCCTGAATATTGCTACGTCTTCTATCCAGCCAACAGGTGGCACTTTAGGAACCCTTTCACATTTTCCTGGGTCTACTTTGCTTTGTTGTTAAAATCTTGTTCATAGAGCTCAATAGATCAAGCTGAAATTTACACCATTTTAAATAAATGTATACCATTACAGTATCCCTAAACCGGATTTTATGTAATCTATCACAGCCACATTCATAAGACCTTTCAAGAGCGACTCAGTCATTGGAGAATTAAGTGGAGTCTTTATATGTATCCCCATGTAGATGGCTGGCACTGTGTGGCAGCTCTCAGTTTGCAGCTCCTAGGTTTTTCCAACTAGTAACAGCTAAGCAGGTCAAGTGTAAAATCCAAGACATGGTGAACAAAAGGCCAGAAATTGAGCTTTGTGGATCTATACCAGGTGATGATCAGGAGCAACGAGAGTTCAGGAGCTGATTTCAGAAGACAAGTTTAGTTATATGTAGACACTATGTCAATGCACTGAGCCAGAATCTAATGCAGTGCCAAAGGACCTCAGAGGTGTACTGCAGAAGAACGCAGTACAGATTATCTGCAAATGGCATGAGCTGCGGCACTGTACTTCCATTCAAAGTCACCAGTGGATTTCAGGGGGTGAATCCAGTGGCGGCTTGTCACATTGTGTGTTTCTACGAGGAATGTGGCACCTTCCATACTGTGCTACGTCCATTTCTGAATGTTACAGAAGGTGGTGCTTAAATCCTAAGTACACATGGCTAAAATATTTGAGATTGAAGTTCCGGTTTCAAAAAGCCAAAAACTTGAGAGAATGAAAGCCATGTTCTAAACTGCCGATCTCAACAATGCTGGTGTCACTGTATGCATAGGGAATCCTCCTTAAAAATTAATGGAAAAGAGGACCACGGAGTACAGATCACAGTTGAGCCCTGGCCATCACAGCTGGGCCAAATGTAAGAGAAGATCTCTCTGCCGAGTTTATGGACAGTAAAGCAGAACTGGTGAAAGATTAAACTCTCGCTTCTACAAATACTTCACTGAGGATAGAGCTACTTTGCCCCATCCGGAACCTATCTTACTTCTGGCATCATTAATACTTTAGATGCAACCTCATTGATCAAAAGTAAGAGACAAAAGCGAAGCTCATTTATTTTACGTTTGTAGTGTTTGCAGTAGAGAGTGGGCCAGGTTTTTAAGTCTCCTGAGGAACTTTTTTTTAAATAAACAATTATTGAAAAAGTTGAAATTTTTCCTCACCCTCCCTTGCACCATCTGGGCCTCACTATTGTTCAGTGGGTCTAGCCTTCACCTTGATGTGCCAGTAACGAAGCGTGTAAGGCAGGAAGACAAAGAAAAAGGATGGCTTCCTCAATGAATTCTATATTTGCATAAGCGATTGCCTTGGGTCTCCAGGTATCTTCATTAGACTATAAAAGGCATGATATATATTTGCATCATAACGTTACATGCTGAGTTTTGTTTTCTAAACAGATACTCTTTAAGTCTCAAAAAGAGATTTTAAATGACATTACATTTTTAAATCCCTTAAAAACACTCTGGTCTTCTGAAAACAGTCTATTGCAAGTCATATTATTTTCCTCCTTTACTCGTTCCTTTCTTTCTATAACATTTTGACAAGCTTTCAAATATAAAACAACCATCAATCTTTTCCGGGAGCATGTCGACTCAACGGAAATCAATTAAAAAGCCTAAATAGTATATAAACAGCAGATCCAAACTGCTCAAGCATCTGAATTCATGTCGCTCGATAGAGTCACATCTTGGCCTCCTTGTTGTAGAATTCTCAAGAATCCCAAATGCAACCAGCTGTTTGTAGAACGGGGAAACATGACTGCGAGGTCCAATTTCCACCAAAGTAACCTAGCAGTGTTTTCTGATGTAATCTCCTGTTATGCCAAGCATTTCAAGAAATATTCCTCGACATTCTTGTAAATTTTTTATATGGTTTGTTTTACGTTCATCTGCAGCCGTGGTTGCTTATATTGGAAAGCGGTTTAAGCCCTAAACAAAGACATATATTATTAAGCGGGAGAAACCTCGGAGAACACATTTCAGGAGGGTTATGTATGAATCTTAGGGCAATTTCCTGGCCCCATATTTTAAATGTTATTAAGGCAATCAAATCTTAGCATGGGGTACGAAGAGAAATAATGGAAATGAGAGGAATGGCAATAGTTGAAGAGAACAAATGTTTATTCTGAGGAAATAAAACATTTTTGGTAATTGGGTTGCGGTTGCGATTGCCTTGTGGAGCTTGGTAAAAATAGACGGAGTAGCTAGCATGCATGAAATTTAGAGGCCCTTATATGCCACAAAGCATAACAACCAGCATAACAAGAAGCTATTTTTAGCTTCCGTGGATTAAAGAAGGACTCCAGGCATATGAAATCTTAACCCTTGCAGTTGGGCTACCCCTGTACTGCAAGGGTTAGGTATTCGTTTTGTACAGGGGCTGGAATAAAGAATATATGCTCACATGATTCTTGGTCCTGCAATGGTGGGTGCTCACCACTCTTCCTCTTCAATCTTGTTGTGGAATCTTCATGTCCAATGCAAGTAAATGAACATATGTTAGATGCAATGACTTGTTAGCATCTTCATGTCCAATGCAAGTAAATGAACATATGTTAGATGCAATGATATCAGTGGTACTTAGACCCCTGGAGCCCAGGGGAACAGATATTTTGGGGACCGGTCTAGATGATTCACCCGAATCTCAGACCCGGCTAGCTTCTAGACTGGTCCCTGCAGCCTCACTACCTCTCCCAATGGTTTATCATTTCACACAGACCGGATTTTGCCACTAGAGTCCACTCTGTTCCTAACTGTTTGCCAGCAATTGATTTTCTGACTATTCCAAAATGGCTGCCACAGTTTACGTCAATGTGTTGGCTTTTGAAAAGGGAGACATTTGTACCGGTCTGTACAGTGTGTGACATTAGAGAGAGGAATGTTCTGAACACAGTGTGGGAGGTGAATGTTTTGGAAGAAGGGAGGTGAGAGAGACTCCAGAGAGACATCCTGCTGGGTACTTCTGGTCAGGTTCATGTTGTTCAGTGCCTAGAGGACAGTGCAGAGAAGCTGGAGTGGATTCTACATGTTTTTCTGTCTGCCCAAGAGGACCATGAAGATCTGACTTCTGGATTGTAAGTGCCACATGTTTCTCACAAGGAGGTTCCTTATGCTAGAGTGAATGTCCATGAGGTTTCTGTAATTCCCTTACTTTTCTGCAACACAATACGACCATATCTATTAGTAGACTGATAGACTGTATTGCATAGTCAAGGAAA
The DNA here is from genome assembly GCF_000935625.1 of Nanorana parkeri. Lineage (NCBI taxonomy): Eukaryota > Metazoa > Chordata > Amphibia > Anura > Dicroglossidae > Nanorana > Nanorana parkeri. The sequence continues at coordinate 3,327,814 of NW_017306277.1, forward strand.
GTCACAGTCAGTTACATACAGAGGATAACAATAGACAATTGTTGTGCAGTAGTGTCACTTGGATAAAAACATCTGACTGAGAAAAGTTATTTTTCAAGGCAAATCATCTTAAAGGGACTGCACACCTGGTATTTTGATATCTATGATATGGATAGATGATATCGATAGAGCCGATATCAACTATACACATTGTTTCACTATTGCCGTGGACCAGACTCTAAAGGTGAAATGCTTGACCATCATGCCTCTGGGGTTCCCCATATGCCCCTGGGCAACATTTTGTTTGGGATAAAGTAAACAAAGGTTAGAAAGTACATTTGTATCCCCGCTTGTGTCCCCATTAGGGGGATTTATCAAATACATTTATAAGATTTATATAAATAGAAAAGAAAGTTAAGGAAAATCTCCCCTATCCTTGTCTGTTTGATGGGTATCTATGATGGAGATTCATGGAGCTGATCCATGATAACAAGGGAGAAAAAAAATGAGCACAAAACTTGACTAGTTGCCTATTGCAACCAGTTGGATTTCATGTATATTTTTTTATTTTGTAATCCCCCATCCCTCCCAAGCATATGCTTACTTCTTCTTTTCCCTGCTGCTATGTTCAGCACCAGGAGGCAAAGGAAATACTTTATATTATCGGGTATGAAGCAGCATGTGATTCACTCCATGTGACAGCTCTGGACCAATCAGCACTGTTGCACGTGGAATCCATTTATCCAAGTCTAAGCTTCAACTCTGGTGACTTGTATCTTACAAAGAATTTCGATCCTTTCCCATCCTAGCAGATGAATAGGTAATTAAAAAAAGGTAAGTATATGCTGGCAATGAGGGCTAAATTAATGTTCCTTGGTGTGCCCAAGCACTGGATCAAGCACATAAAGGTGATGGTGATTTCTAAAAGTGAAGTGCACCACAACATAACCCTTACCCCTATCAAGGATTTGGTTTCATCAGTAGTTCTATTGCATCTGATAGAGTGCTGAAAGAGTACTGAAAACGCACCATTGCAAAACCCTAAGCACATATAATCATTTTAGCTCCCTAGGCTAACATATTTGCATATTTGTAAGAACCCTTTAGTTTATCCTCTAATTTATTTATTTGTTTGCTAATGTCTTTGTTGCTTTGAGACCTCATCTAGGGCTGAAGAAAGATGGGTAAGATGTAAAAAGCAATTATGTAAATATATAGCATTACTGTTGCCTAAATATTTATGCTATGGACGTAAAACGTTATTCTTTGGGAAACCCTACACTGCTATGATTGTTAAAATTATATTAAATTACAATTTTACATAGAAATAATTCCACATTTATTGAATGTGGACTTGGACAAAAAAATAAATTAATGTTAAAATAAAAACATACAAGATTGCCAAGTATTTACCCTTAAACCGATCATACGCATTACAATCTGACTGTACTGTACAATCTCCTTTGGATCTATTAGCAAAAATGTAGGGCAAAGACCTTTATGGGAAAATGCAAATTGACCTTCACATGTTTTGGTAAGTCTAAATGAAATCTAAAGTTGGTCTAAAATCTAAACTTCCAACGTGTATGACCAGCTTTAGACTCAGTAGGGGGTTGGCTAATAAATTGGTACTGTTCTGGAATCAGATTCTTGGGGTTCTTTAGGTTTGAAGTTTAGTCCTATAATTAGTTGTTTTTTTTTCCAAAGGATCAGTCCACTGAATACTAGTGGGATTTTCATATGCCTTAAAGACTCCAATGGTGAGATCTTGCCACTGGCGACTCTGACTTTTACCACCAAGCAATTAAGTCAATTTTTCTGCTGTAGAGTCCAGCTGGCAGAATGAAGCCCTCTTTGTACCAGTTTGGCCATGTGGGTGGGGTTGAGAACACAAGTACTAAGATCTTACTACTGAAATATAGTTCTATATAGAAAATAGTCTAAAAAGCTGGCAGAAGATAGAGCCTTTAGTAAACCAAATGCCCAAACTGAAAATTACCTTGCTACCACAATTATCTTTCATGGTACTCTCCAAAGAAAAGGTGAATACTAATTAGTTGCCCTGGGACTCAACTGTTTGCATTATCATCATTTTTATTGGGCCGCCTTATTAAATTAACTCATGTATTACATCGCCGTCATTTTTCTCTGGAACACGGTTTGGAATGTCTGATAAAGCTGTAAGTAGACCAGTAAGAGTAAATCATTTCACTGACTGCAGTTTTCTCAGTTGGAGATCCTGTGCAGGATGTGGGAAGATTTCAGCTCTGTAAAATTCCTGAATAAGAGAGATCAGGAGCAGCCAGTTAGTGCGACCCCTGAACGTATACAAGGCCTCAGATGAACTTCCAAATGCGGTGGACCTCACAGGAGCTGGGGAATGGAATTCTGCATTTCCTGTCCTGTTCCATTCCCGATTTTACATTAAAATAGGAGATTGAAGACTTTTCTTTTATATCAATTTGATCAATTGATCAAAGTCATACTTAGATCATCCTACAGTATCTGATATCTGCAAGGGATGGAAAATATTTGCTCACATTAATCATATGAACTTACTACTAAGCAAGGAAAACATGCAGATGTTGGATACCTTAAAAATGTTTACATTGCTTGATAACTTCCTTTTCTTTAAAAGAAAAGGAAAAGTCCCTGTACCTTATAAAGCCAATCAGCATCGAGCCGACTTCCTGGCCAGTCAGGAAACCTGGAGGCGGGTCATTACTCACCACCCAGCTTCCCGTACATCACTGCCAGTCAGAGGAAATCATTCGATTCGGCGGTTCGTCCGATTTCGAAATAACAAATTTAATATATGCCCAAATATACTAGAATGATATTCGGGCGTACATAAATAATTTTTCAGAACACGCCAGCGGCCATATTGACCGCCGGCGTGCTCTGCCCATGACTGCTGCCATCTTGGAGGCGGAGCATGTGACGTCACATGACGGTGACGTCACATGCTGAACGAGCGGCAGCCATGTTGACCACCGGCTCGTTCTGTGCATGCGCGCCGCCATTTTGGAGTCGATCTTGGTATACATCAAGATGGCGGCGCTTGAACATGCGGGCGACACCATCTTGGTGTATACCAACATCTACTCCAAAATGGCGGCACACATGCGGCCGCCACTCGTTCTGCGGTTTTAGTGTGCGGTTTCAGATTCGGAGGCTTGTTGCCTCAGAATCCGAAACAACACAAAAATCTTTTCATTTTCATTTGTTTCGTTTGGAAACAAAAATGTTTGTTGTGCACATGTCTAGTTGTAACTAAAAGGATACGATTAAAAACTTTAGTTATCCTTTAAAAGAAATAAATATACCGAGTAGGATATAAAGACTGAAAATGACATTGAAAGATTGAAAAAGCCGAAACTGACTTACTAAAAATAGCACTGAAGTACAAAACTTATTTTAGCACATCCATGGACCGCTCTAGAATTTGGAGCCCTGTGATGCCACCCATTCTGACCCTATTATGATATATAAATATGTAGGAGGTGTTCCCTGAGTCAGCTTTAGTGTAGAATGTTCATGTCTGAATGAATTGTACCTTTAAATAAACACATTTACATTGTTTCAGCATTGCAGGAAAATATCAGAGGATATATTTTAATTAAGACAATTGGTTCAGCTTGCTGTAACCCTCCCTCCTCCTTCTCCATTTACAGCTGCTCAAGGCCTACCCGATCGTGCTGGATACTTGTGGTCTACCCAACTTCCTGTACTTCAGTCAAATGTTGTTTAGTGTTTACACTTGGATGTCTTGGCTATAACATCTGTGTGTTGACTTCAAAGAATTGCCTTTTTGGGTTTATTTTCTAGTAAAATAAAGTATAGTCAAGGTTCTTCTCTCCAGTCACAAAGCAGCTGAAGCTTCTTGAAAACGGTTCTTCGCTTGCAAACATTTTCTTCTCGTTGGGTCAGTCTTCAAAGCCTTTTTACTTTGGGATTCTCCGTGTAACAGCTACATGAAGCCACACGAACAGAGCATATTTTTGTTTTCAATTAGAATGCTTCAAAATCATTATCATTTCATACAAACTGAATCACATTTTGGAGGGCCAGCACATGTTTGTCAGTAAGTGTTAGGCAAAACTCGGGAGGGAAGTTGGCTTTTAGACAAGCACGCAAGTACGTTTTTCTTCCTTCCTTTCTTTACAAAAGCAGCAGAACCTTATTAATTTTATTTTCTCTCACAGGCGCTCTTCATGTTGTAAAAGTCAATTGTTTGGCCTTAAGGAGACCCGAGCAGAAGAGGGGCAAACTGATGCAGGGATGAGTGCAGACATAAATACAACAAAGTGTATTTCTTTCTGAGCAAATAAGCCAACCTAAAAGAAAATCAAATCTGTGGTCACATAACACAGTCCACAGTATGAATCAAAAGGTGAAGATAAGTCCACAAAGTCCCATCAATGGAAGTTGTTCCACCAGGAAATTATGCAGTTGTTTTAAATGGATAAAATACAACATAAGCAATCCCTATTCTATATGTAGCACATCCCAGCAGATAGTGTGCAGTTTAAAATTAAGTAGAGACACTTGCCACTGCTATAAGACCCCAAATGGTGTTCCAGTAGCTCCCATTAAATTGTAGAGATAATGTGTAGCTAGTGGTCCAGCACCTCTCTGACCTGTGGCTCCAAATATTGTGGTACTTCCATTGACCCATACTTAGTCAGTCTCACTAGTGTCACAAAGAATCAACTCTTCTGCACTCGATTCGTATACCTGCATAGTTGTAAGTTGGAAGCTGTGCGAGCACGAAGAATGCTCGCCACCAGGTATAAACAGGATTAACAGGGTTATTCACAAAAGGGTGAGGGGTTTGGAGAAGGCAGGAGATGTGCACAATCTAGGCCAAAATAGCTGATTTGGAGAAATTCTCCAATGCAGCTCACTTTCCAGTTCAGCTATGTTGTCCTAGATCAGCGGTTCTCAACCTGTGGGTCGGGACCCCTTCGGGGGTCGAATTACAATTTGCCAGGGGTCGCCGGGAGTCTCCCACTATTAGATAGCTATTAGATTATCATCATTATTATTAATAATAAAAGCTGACATCCTCAGCTTGTGTTATATGGTTTGCCATTTTAGCTGTTACAACAGTGGTTCTCAACCTGTGGGTCGCTGTGTGATTTCTGCTGTGCTCGGTGAGAGTCCTCCTCAGCCCTCTCCTAGCGCAGCAGTGTCAGTTCTCCCGCCACGCCGCCAGATGTTGCTGCAGCAGCCGCGTCAACCCTAAATTTTACCGTTGGGGTCACCACAACTTGGCAAATGTTACCAAGGGGTCCCGGCCCTAGAAAGGTTGAGAACCACTTTCCTAGATTGTTCACTTCCCCTACCTTCTCCAAACTCTTCACCCTTTTTTTTAAAATAACCCTGTAAGAGAGAGTTCTGCAAAAACAAGCCCTTTTTTTGAGCACAGGATATAATCATACAAAAGATAAAAACAAGCAGCGTTCCAACCAACACGTTTCCTACCAAAGGTGACTTTTTCAAGGGCAGTATAGACACGTACCTGCATATGAAGCTGCAGTCTCCCAAAACCTCCAATCAAGGCCAAATCTCAGGCTGTTCTGATAGACAAGGCTTCAATAATTCCGAGTAGTGCCAAAGATTGCCCTCCCTCTCCTGCCTCTCTCCTGATCTTATTGGCCAGCAAGATTGTCCATTCTAGTAAAGTATATGCCAAAAACTCTAGGTGCCTGCTTGTCATACCTGCAGCATGCCCTCTATTTCCTCCATGATTGAGTCTTTTTTGGGGGCAGTGTTATCATCAGGGGTTGTTTCAGTTGGTCAGGTCTAGGTTCAGCAAAGTTAAGTGCCCAAAAAATAAGGTCAAGCTGTTTACCTGAATATAGTGAATGATCAGGTTTGTCCATCAATGGATTATTTCTTACCTGATGACATGGGCATATTCAATGACAATGCCAGGATTCATCCTGCTCAGATTGTGAAAGAGTGCTACGGGGAGCATGAGAGATCATTTTCACACATGGATTGGCCACCACAGAGTCCAGACCTTAACCCCATTGAGAATCTTTGGGATGTGTTGGATAAGACATTATGCAGAGGTGCGACTCTCCCATCATCTTGTTGAAAAATGAATGCAACTCTGGATGGAAAAAAATATTGTAACATTGTTGCATAAGCTTATCGAAACGATGCCAGGGAGAATGCATGATGTAATTAAAGCTAAAGGCAGTCCAACAAAATAGTGTGACCTTTTATGGCTGCGCAGTGTATATTCTGGGTTTACATACACGTTAACTATAGAATAGAACCAGAATTCAAGGATTAGCAGAATCTCATATTGAAGCATTGTCTTTGTATTATAGGATATTCTTTGAATTAATGTCTGTTTCTGCGTGTCTCCCAGCTGTCTTCTGTCATGTTTCTCAGTTTCCTTTCCCTTCATCTCTGCATCAGCTGACCCTTTGCTCTGTACACTGCAGACACTGAGCTACTACCAGCATACGGGTTGTACTGAGAACACTGCGCGCTGTGTTTGTCCACTTACCGGAATGAGAAAATGTGGTTCCATGGTAACAACTTAATCCTCATTTAAGTAAGATGAATTGGTGAAAAGAAAGGAGATTATGTTGAGGTACAGAGAGGCGGCATGGAACAAGAAAAGGACCTACATAGTAATTGTGACATTAATTGCGGAGTGGAAATTTAGAAAAGGACAATGTGAATATATTAAAAAAAAGGGAACTTTATCTTACAAAGTAGTATCATGTTGTTAGACTTTATCAATTGAAATATTCTTTAAATAGTCTTTTGGGTATCATTGTTATATAAAGGTTAAAAAAAATGTCAGCTCATTAATTTATATAGTGCTGACAGATCATTCAGCCCTTTACTAACCCCTAAATGGAGTGTAAAATCTAATGTGCCTACCACAGCAATACACATATACATAGCAGAAAGTTGTGTTGTGGGAGGAAACAGAAGCACCTAGAGCAGGGGTACTTTGGCCCTCCAGCTCTGGTGAAACTACAGATGCTATCATGCATCTGCCCTTAGGACTCATGCCTGTGGCCAAGGTTGTCCTTTTAATGAGGCATCCTGAGACTGTTGCCTCAGGTGGCATCTTTTTAAATCACATGAGGGGCAGCAGGCAGAGCGCCATGGCCATAAGCTGCATAATGTTTGCACTATACCTGCTGCCTTCTTTCCGGCCAGAGTGTCCCAGGTTGCTAAGAGCCATTGGGGAGATATGTAAGGGCCATAAATATCACTCCGCCCAGCTCTTAGTAAACTGGGACGCTCTTGCTGGTGTCCCACCAAGCTTAAGGCAACCAGTAACATCACTGGTTGCCAGGAGCTCAGCGGCACCCAGGCCAGAGTGTTTCTGCTGAGCTCCTTGCAACCAATGACGACTAGTACTCCGCCCCCCTTAGGTGGCAAAAAGGCTAGGGACGCCCCTGTATGTGGCTGTCAGAGCCTTGCAATGTCTTATGGGTGCTTGTAGCTCCACAACAGCTGGAGGGCCAAGACAGTGTCCTTGTTGACTAGGAAAACTAGGACTTTAATGTTGCAAGTCAAAAGAGTTCTTCACTTAGGACCCATTTACACTAGCCACGTGCTAAAACGATCAGGCTAGTGTGTGTGTGTTTTTTCACTAGGTGTTGGCAGTGGGTTTACTTTTTTCTCTTTTTTTAACATGCAGAGCTGAAGTGCGAAAACAGACAGGTGAGCTCCGGTATATTGCATTAATATGATCAGGACACATACATAACAATTGTCTTCTATATTCCCATCCAGTGATTGGCATTGATCAAGTGCAGAAGAATGCTAGCCGCCGCACATTGTGTAAATGGGCCCTTAGCTGTAAAATTTTATTTTCAGCCCAAGTAAAATCAAGCAGTGACTTTGATTTGGTATTATCAGCCACATGCAAAGGGGCTGATAATGCTATTAAAAAAGGATTTACAATGTATTAAAATATTTAATAACAATAATTTGCATAGAAAGTAGCAGGCGTATAGTAGAAAAGTGCAAAGAGATGAGCTCTTTGATCTATTGTCACTCCCTTTTACTGTCTATTGACAGGATGGGGGGCAGGGAGGTGATCTAGCTGTGGTGCCTAATTGCACTGGAGAAAATTAAGGTCACCAGGTTGTCTGAACTGTCCAGCAGGGTTGTGTAAATCTTAAGACTAAGTAGACAAATACAAATCCTTTGGCCGGTATAACAGCTATTTCTCATCTATTTAAATGGCATAGTTACTGTTTGTTTGGGGCTCAGCTCTATAAATGCAACTGAGTCCTTCTTATATAGATAAACTAACTGCAGACGTGTAAGTAGGGCACCGGGAGACTTGATTTAAAACCTGATGAAAGTGACAATGTATGTGACAACATCACATTATATATGTTGTAAAAATCCAGTTCCCAGATAGGTATTTATTTAGACATAATGGTGCCCAAGGGACATGGAAGTGATGATGCCCTTTTGTGCAAGACCTGCCCCTTTTCACACAAGAGTCACACAACTCTCACCCAAGAGTGCAAAAATAAACACTAGAATTCACATTAGAGGCATGGTGTCTACTTCTTATGGAGGAGTCCTTTTAAAGGGTACAGATTTCCAAACAAGAGAAGAGAGAGATGGTCTCGTGTTTCCCAAACTCTCAGTTTCCAATGCACCCCCTACAATTATTTTGCTGATTTGGGCCACAAGTTCTAACAAGATGTAAACAAAATAACAAAACATAAGTTATCACAACTTGTAAAGTTTGGTGCTGCCCCCTCCTCTAAGCTTGCCACCCTAGGCACTGGTCTGGAAGTGTTTTATGGTGAATACAGGTCTGCTCCATGCACCCCAAATGCCATTAGTCTGAAGGATTGAGCTGCAGGCAGCTGCAAGTACTGGAATCAAAGAAGTCTTCTATAGGTAGCCATACATGGCACGAATTTCTGCTGATTCCTGCTGAATTGACCAAAATTGGATCCATGGTTGGCTCTGTTGGCACCGCCAGTCACGTCAAAAGTCAACTGAAAAACTGAAGGAGTCAGTTGGAATATGGTCAGGCAAACATCCAGTCAGGTGAAGTCACTGTTCAGGTATTCCTACAGTCAAATGTGTTGATTCCTCCATCCACACTTTTTAGCATTGATTCGAGAATTGAGTGAGGTTGAACAATTGATAGCCAAATTGCTAATAGGGAGAACCTAATGGTAAGGAGGGCCAAAGCAGCTGTAACCCCTGTTCCTTTTACACTCTGCAGGACCCAGTCCATAGCTTGTTGGACTAAAGTCCTACAATTCAAATATAAAGGATCTCACAGTGATCATCATATCATCAGTTGCCACCCCCAATAAAACTTGTAAACAAGGCTCCTGTTATTCTGTAATCCATGGCACCATGACATTTAGAATCTATGTAATTTGAGAAAAGATGGTTTCCAAGGAGAACCTCTTAATGAAAGCAGAGGGTGCAAAGCCTACTATGAGTTTCTAAAAAAAACTTGTAAAAAAATACTTTATTCATTTTATGAGCTATAAAAATGTTATATTAAACAAAATGACATTCATTTAATGCAACTGATGATAAAAAAGGAAAATAATAATCATATATTATTAATATAATCTGTGCTTTAAGATGTTGGCAGAGCACACGACAGCAGCATGGTACAAGTCCCTGCAAAGGTGGAACATTTGGAACGCCCTTTGGATGCCTTTTTTCCGTAAGACATGGCACTGGATAACGCTGATGAAGCAGATTGCGCCTTCTATCATTAACATGTTGCTATGTACACAGACACGGAGAGGTTTATTTACTCTCGTGTTTAGTGGAAATATTAGCCGGCCGCATTTCATAGGCACGAGCCTGCACAAACAGCCGAGAAATGGATTCTGACTGTGGCTTGCCAACCTTAAAATAAAACCAGCGTGTTTCAATTATCGTAATTTTATACTGTACTGTATTGCACCACATTGTTACACATTGTATTGTTTTGTTCTTTTTTTATTTGACTTATGTAAGGGTTGCTGTTAAGTAAAAAAATATGCCTTAAAACATTTAAAGCAGTGCAGACAGGAAATACACAAATGAATGCAGCTCTGTATATATTAATACTAGGGATGCACCGATACCGATACTAGTATCGGTATCGGTGCTGATGCCAAATATTTGGGCGAGTACTCGTAGTCGCCCAAATGCTCCAATACCCAGCCCAATACTTGAGCTTCCAGTATGAGGAAGCTGGGCAGCGAGTCATTACACGGCGCCCGGCTTCCTGATTGACTGGGAAGCCGGCTCCATGCTCCCTCGTCATTCGTGATGAGGGAGCATGGAGCTGGCTTCCCAGCCAATCAGGAAGCCTGGAAGCGTGTAATGACTCGCTCTACGGCTTCCTGACCAATCAGGAAGCCGGGGGCGGCATCATTACGTCATTTCCTGATTGGTCAGAAGCCGTAGAGCGAGTCATTACCCGCTGCTCTGGGCGCCTGGCTCGATGCTTCCTCGTCACCTCATTACATGGCGCCCGGATTCCTGATTGGCCAGAAAGCTGGCTCCATGCTTTCTCATTACCTAGCGACGAGAAGCATGGAGACGGCTTCACTGCTAATGGGGAAGCCAGGTGGCGAGTTATTACATGCCTCCTGGCTTCCTTAATGGGACTTTCGGTATCGGTATTCGGTATCGGCGAGTACCGGAAAAAAATATCGGTACTCATACTCCATACTCGAAAAACGGTATCCGTGCATCCCTAATTAATTTATCAGTACATGTATTATTTTTAATGCAACCAATGTAAATACCTGAATTTGACCTTTTGCAATCCCCTGCACAGCAAAGCACAGGCTGAAAAACGAAGGGGCACGGGGGGCCCGTTAGTTCTACTGCAGTGCTCTTGTACTAACAAAGAGCATGCTGATGGGAGGAATGAGCAAAGTAACAAAGAGATGAGCTCTTCTATCTGCTGCATCTACTTTCACTGTCCAGTCACAGGCTGAGGGAGGGACAAGACCTGTAAGTGTTACTTATTTACTAATTTTCGGTTTCATTTATCTTATTTAGTTTTAATTTATCTGATTGGATGGGGGTAAGCAGGGGCTTCAAAGACGGTCTGATGGGGGGATCGTTGCAAACCCAGTTGGTGTTGGGCACATGATGAGAGAACTTCCCACCTAGCCACCCCATGCTCTTAGGTGGACTTTATGGCCAACACAGAAGTCAGAGAGATCGGCGAGTACCGGAAAAAAATATCGGTACTCATACTCCATACTCGAAAAACGGTATCCGTGCATCCCTAATTAATTTATCAGTACATGTATTATTTTTAATGCAACCAATGTAAATACCTGAATTTGACCTTTTGCAATCCCCTGCACAGCAAAGCACAGGCTGAAAAACGAAGGGGCACGGGGGGCCCGTTAGTTCTACTGCAGTGCTCTTGTACTAACAAAGAGCATGCTGATGGGAGGAATGAGCAAAGTAACAAAGAGATGAGCTCTTCTATCTGCTGCATCTACTTTCACTGTCCAGTCACAGGCTGAGGGAGGGACAAGACCTGTAAGTGTTACTTATTTACTAATTTTCGGTTTCATTTATCTTATTTAGTTTTAATTTATCTGATTGGATGGGGGTAAGCAGGGGCTTCAAAGACGGTCTGATGGGGGGATCGTTGCAAACCCAGTTGGTGTTGGGCACATGATGAGAGAACTTCCCACCTAGCCACCCCATGCTCTTAGGTGGACTTTATGGCCAACACAGAAGTCAGAGAGTGGTTTGGGTTCTTTGAAGCCTGTAAAACTAGTGTTGGGGGGAAATGATAAGGGACCCATCTTCAGTATGGCATGCTCTATTTCTCTGCGGTCAATTGGTAGTGACCAGGAATTTTATGGATCAGGATGTGTCTGCGGTTAGATTTTGAGATTGTCCCCAAGGCAGTAAGTTGCAGATGGAGGCCTATATTTGTATGTGGTTACACAGAGACAGAAACTGTTCTTAGTGCCTTTAAAGACCTGCAGCTTTAATCTGCTCTGAGAAGGGTTAGAGTCACTGTCAACCTTTTCTTGTAGAAGAAATAAAACATTGAGAGAGTTTAACCCTCCCCTCTATCCAAAACTGTATCCCAAAAAAACATATGGCCGGAGTCAGGCTTTCAGGACACATTTAAACAAGAACACAGTTCGCGGCAGCACGCACTTTTTCCTGTTTTCTATGATTAAGCTTGTAAAGGTAAAATGCGTCAGCAGGGGCAGATTTAAAGTGGGACCAATCGGTAATAGTGTTTCCTGAATCAATCACAGTGACATCATCGTGTGCGGCCTTACTTACTTTACCAGACTAGATGGTTTTTCATATATTGAGGCACATTGTAGCATGTTCTTTTAGCAGCACATTAAAAATGAATCCGCTGCAATGCACCTCAACATGCAGGCTACATTTTTTGGCAGTGCACTGTGCAGGATTTGGTGTGACGCTGCTCATTGCATTGTTGCAATAAGAAGCCCATTGAAAATTTATTGGCTGTAACGCCCCTGAACATGCAGGCTGCAATTTTTGGCAGTGCACTGTGTAGGATATTGTGTGTTGTTGTTCATTGCATTGTTGCATTAAGAAGCCCATTCAAAATGAATTGGCTGTAACACCCCTCGACATGCAGGCTGCATTTTTTCCTAGTGCCCCGCACAAGGTACAGTGTGTTGCTGTGCATTGCAGCATTGTAGGGATGTGTTGAGATGCCATTCACAATGAATGGCATCGCAGACTACCAATGCACATAATATACTTTGCACACACGCATTGCAGCAACACATGCAATTGCTGCACATTACCACATCATGGGGGGTGTGAATGAGCCCTCAGTGTATATAACTTCCTGCCTAGAGTTATGCTTTCACGCTTTTAAAAAAGACAGATTAATAAAAGACAGCAGCAAAGATGTTCAAGACACTTCCCAACAGAATAGGAAATGAGAATGTAGCGCTTTTCCCCAACAGCCTATTCCGTTGGGAATTTTCATCAAAGCCTGAATTTCTCAGTTCACTGAGAATGTCCAGAAAATGAAACAGTTTCTTCCGTTGCTAATTTGCAACCGGCGAGAGGAACAATTTTCAGGGGAAGAAAAAAAAATCATCTAACAAATCCACAATCCTGTCAGGTAATTTCCAGGTAACGAGGGAATCCATGACACTGATGCAGGAGAGGATGGCGGGATTGGGCTGATAATTAGGAAGCCGGACGGAAACATACGGTTTGGATATGCTGCTTCTCCTTATTAGGAACTCAGGCATAGGCAAATGTATATAACCCTGATGCATCCGTGCTGGTTAAACCTGAGATTTCACCATTTGGAATCATATCGTTGTGCTAATCAAAGCACAGCATGGGGCCCATCGCTTTTATAAATGCCTAGTTTATGTTACTATATATATATATATATATATATATATATATAACAGGCTGTTTTTTTTTCCCGGAACCTGCGACGAAGTTCCACAAGCTGTTTTATGTTAAATTTTTTTAATCAGCTCTCTGCTTCATGCTAGTCTTATGTGATATGTACAGCCATAATAGAACTTAATAGATTTCCCAGCAGAGCAATATGTAAATGATCTCTGTACATATATACCTTCTATAGCTCAGCGGGTGATAAATTAGACTTGCTATGTGCTTGTAGTAAGCCATTAAAGCCCGCTTCTGACCGTAAAGGCATTATTTTCACACCTAGTAAACCATTTCCGTGATGGCTTTACAAGTAATTCCAGGCAGAAAGTGAAACCAATCAATAGACTGAGCACTAGAGATGAGCAAGAATTCATTTTTTATTTACCATACATTTTGGCAAAAATTGGAAGATTTCACTGAAATGTCACCATCCTGGTGAAATGCCTTGGAGTTAATGAAGGTTTTTCAGGATTCAGTGGGAGTTAAATGGATCCTGAGGTTTACAGAAGCTTCTTTCAACTGGACCTGTTTCAGTGCCCCTTATTAGACTCATGATTTGTATACAGAAAGAAGATACAGGCAGTAGAAAAAAGTAAAACAAAAAAAGCAAGCTAAAAAAAATTAAAGTGAATAATAATGAAATAAACAATCAAATACAACATTTTTTTTAAAAATCCCAAATACAAAGAGCATTTTTAAAAAAATTAACTTAATAAATAAATAAACAAACTAAATAAATAAAATAAAAATAAACTAAAGTAAACTCTAAGTACACCCTCCCCATACACTTTCACACAAACCTTCAAAATAGAGAAAACTGTTGATTCTTTTTGTAACAGGTTTGGTTACTGGAATGAGAAAACAGCACAAACCCCCCACATCCAAACTCAGTAATAAAAACCCAATTCACAGTCGAATACCCCCTGCCCAATTTAAAATAAACAGTAGCAAACCATGCCCACAGCAGAATAACCCCCCTCCCGACCCCCCTTACCCCATCCACAATCAACTTAGGAAAACCACACCTTCAGCAATGTATTTCCCCGACTTACAATCAAGAATAGAAAACCCTGTTTACAGGAGACTAACCGCCACATCCAGGATCAACAGCATTTGATCACAGACATGTATTTAGTTGCATTCCAGCGCTAACAGTTTTTCAAAATGTTGTATTGTGTGCATAAACTATAAAGAAAAAAAAAGATTTGAGGTTAACCACACCTGTTGGGGAACAACCGCTTTTTATAAGTCACCCTCACTCTGTAACGCCATGTGCATAGACCTTTACGCTCCTTTCTTCCCATCCTGTTTGGGTTTCTATGGACCCCCCAACTGGAACCCAGCAAAATGTTGCCTGTAAATGAAGTAGTTCTAGTTTGTGT
>NW_017306277.1:3342616-3349505 GCF_000935625.1 Nanorana parkeri
TAGGTTCAGCAATGTTATGTGCCCAGAAAATTAGGTCAGCTGCCTTCTTGAATATATTGAATGATCAGGTTTTTCCATCAATATATTTTTCCTTTCTTCATTGCACATTGGAAAAGTATTGACTGAGTACATCTTCAACAGTGTTTACAAGACTACCCACCATGCATTTGTTCTAAGCACAAAAAAAAGAGGAGATTATGTTTACCCCATGTCCGGTACTGTAATTAGATTGGATGAGTACTTTTATCCTGTGTAAGGTTGTCTTCCAAGAGGTAATTATATAAGCTTTAGGTTTCTTTGTGGCTTTTATTTGCTGAAGTCACATGACGAGATCCAACTTTCAAGCTGTTGCTGGACAAGCAAGTATGTACGACCTGACAACTTGTTCACAGCTGCGATTATCTCTCGTGCTGCCAAATGATCTATTAAAGTATTATCTCGGAATGTAAAAAAAAAAGCTGCAACAGAAAAGAACTCTGTCTAACCAGCGGTAAAAAAAAAAAAATCTGCAGGTGTGCTCTCAATGTCTTCTGATCACACTTTTGGACAAACTGTAGATTGATTGGAGAAACATGAAAAGCTCTTTATCTTGAGCTTGACAATACGTTCTTTCAGCTGTAACTGTACTATACATCTATCGCCTTTTTGACGTTCTACCAAAGTCTAAATTAGACTCCTCTTGACATCAAAATGTGACCAAAGCCATTGAGTGCGAAGGAAGATGTTTTAATATGAGTGGTCTGGTAGGACCTAGGCATGCATCTTTCTTAGGATTTTAATGTTAACTTGTTATCGACTCTTCTGGTCGAAGGAGAAAAGTTGGTAAAAGTTAGGCAGGAAGATTTCCTTTGTGAGGAAGGAGCACTGTTCATTGTTCCATTTATGTATGCATCGTAAAAGAATATCTACAGGCAAAGCTTATTTTTTTAGTATTGGATAAAGTAGGCAATAGTTAAAACCGGCAGCTGGAGTTGGGTTTTAAGGGCTGAGTTTACCTTTCCTTTGTAACACGAAACATGGTCAGATCGCAAACACCCTCCCATCCCCTCCTCCCCTCTCCACTTACCTGAATCATGAGGCTCTTCTTCCCACAGGCTTGTGTTGAAATCTGAAAATGGTGTGACTTTGCATGGCTCTGCCCATACAACCGCATCATCCATTCATGGACCCTTTGACAGTGGCTGATGAGACAGACTGAGGCATTTGCCTCAGGTGGCATCTCATTAGGTCGCGTGAGGAGGCAGCAGGTGTGCCCCTTTGCTTGCCAGAGCGTCCCAGGTTGCCAAGAGCTCTGGCTGCCATCCCTCCTGGCAACTAGTTACATCAGTGAGCTAGGCAGGACGCCAGACAGAAGCGGTGATGAGCATCCACTGCCATTCACCCACACCCCCGTAACAAGTATCCACCACTACGCCAGCACCCCCCCCTCTTCTTCCCTCCTGGCACAGCCTCAGGAGACATATAGTGTTGGGACACCCATGCATGTGGTTGTCAATGCAATACAAGTGCAGAGCTGTGTTCATCTGTTCCCCTCCTCTGTTCACAAAACACATAGTTCTAGGCTCCATTTTGCGAATGGCCTGGAGGAGAGGGGACGGAGAGACAACTATAGCACTGGGGTCGATAAGACTTGTAATGCTTATAGCTGAACTGGCCAGGAAGCACAGCAGGCCAGTCCAGCCCACTGCTTTCTGGATGGACAGCACTGAATCTGTTGGTAACCCCCCCACTGTGAGCTGCAGTGTCTGGGAGGGGGAACGTGTAAGGCACAAATGAAGGATGGTTTGGCCCAGTCTAGGAAGGTAAAATAATGTTTTTGTGATGCTTTGGCATCACATTGTAACTGGATTTGGTGCTTGTTTAGACTGTCATACTGGAGCCTTTATTTGTACTAAATAATAAATAAATGATGTGTGTGGGTTGGTCCTCTGGTATTGTCTGCAGCTCAATGACACTCTGCAGACTGAATAAACAGCATGTTCTGCGGATTTAATTAACAGGAGGAGCCACAGGCGCTTTACAGATGGGGTATAGTTTAATAAGATACAAAATAATAACAAACAAATGAATACATTCCTGACATGTCCTAATACACCACAACAGCATCGTTTTTCAAGAAAGAGACACCTTTCATCATTACACAGCCATCCAGTGACTTTGCTTAGGCTGGGATGATGTAATCAGATTTCCCAGATGCAGGAAGAGGCATTTTCTCAGGCTCCTCGCCCCCTGGTGATCAAAACATTGTAACTTTGTAGCAAGTAACCAGGTAAGAAGCTTAAACAGGGGCTGATTTGCAGAGCTGTAGCTAGCTCCTTTTGCACCCAAGGCAGGAACAGAAAATTGTGCCCCACAACAGACATGTTATGCCACCTAACGCCGCCCACACAGGGCGCCATGTGACAATGCGCCCGCCTCCAGGATGGAACTGGTGGCCAAAACCTGTGTGTGTTTGTTTGTGTGTGTGTGTGTGTGTGTGTGTGTGTGTGTGTATGGGGGTGGGGGTGTTTGCATTTGTATTTTTTTATTATTATTATTAATTATTTTATTTTATTTTACTTTTGGGGGGGGCTTCGGGGAAATATTAGGGGTCTGAACAGACCCCTGATGTTTCCCTTTTGAAATAGAAAAGGAGATTGAGGACACAGAGTCCTCTGCCCATACAGGTGGGATCCGAGGAGAAGCTGGAGCCTGTGCCGCTCCTCTTCTCCCTGCTGAGCCGCAGCTGTGTTGGGCGCCTGGCGCCCCTGTTGTCAATAGCGCCCTGTGCTCGCCATGGCAACAGGGGCAAGGGGGCGCAGCCAGGCCGGCCCTGGCTACGCCCCCTCTCAGCTGCACCTGAGGCGCCTGCCTCACTCGCCCCATGGTAGCTACAGCCCTGCTGATTTGCATCAGATATTTGTGAACTTCACAGACACCAAGATTTACATCATTGTGTCATCTGTGAACCAGCAAGTAGAATCCAGGAAGTAGAGGCCAACTGTGGAAAATGCCTGAACAAAGATGGTACCATCCTTCTGGATGGGAATGCAGGCAAAAGTATTTTCAGGGGGAGTGCTGTGATCGCTATGAGAGGTAATCTATAATAAAAAGCCTGATTTTCTTTTCTCGTTTCCCATCAAAATTGTATACTATGGCGGGTCACTAAACATACATTTTATTACCTACTAACATGCAAAGGTTTCATAAGATCCTTAGGTTGTAATATTGTAGGTCATTTTGCTGCCTTCTCTTAATTAACATGGTAGCTCATACAGAGAAATAGGTTGCAGAGCAAAAATTACATAAATAGTCCCATTTTGCTGCTTTACTGGCCAGCACAAAAAAATACTAACCCTAACCCTTGAAGTGGGACTACCCATGTACTGAAAGGGTTAACTGCTTGTTGATGTCTAGGGGTACCTGTGTAAAGGACTTCTACTTACCTGATCCCTGTTCCGCCGGCTCCAGCAAGCATGTGGGCTGTTCCTCGGCATTCTCACATATAATGCAGGGCTATAGATCAACGAAAGGGATAAGGTAAATAAAAGTCCTTTACACAATACCCCTAGACAATACTGAGCAGTTAACCCTTGCAGGGCAAAGGGTAACTCCACTACAAGGGTAGTTTTTGTTTTCCTTAGAGGTAAATTTTGATTTAATAGCTTTTAACCCCTTCATGACTGAGGCCCTTTTTTCATTTTTTGCACCCATGTTATAAATGCACAGGTACAGCAAGCCAAGTCACTCCCCTCCTCCCTGCTTTCCTCTCCTCCCTTCTCAAAGCTAGTAGATGGACGGCTGCTGGAGACATTTCTGTCCCTTGTGATGTTGTACTGGACGGGACATTTTGGGAAGCCGAGCTGAGAGAGTTGGAGTTTGGAAACATGATGGCTGTATTTGCTTGGGGAAAAATATAAAGCAATGATTTGCTGGGCGATGCATATTTGTTGGATCTGGATTGATTATTGGAAAAAAGTTTGAGCGTTTAATACTACTTTCATTTCATTTTTATAATGTTCTGCATGCATTTTAGTAGCCATTTACAGGCAGTTCCCATGTTATATCTTATTTTTCCCCCCAAACATTATAAATCACCATATCACAGGACAATATGTAGTAAATCAAGCTGTAGGGACATTCAAGATAAATTGTACATGGAGGACTCATTAATTATTGCTATCTGCAGAATGGCCCCTGAACCAGTCAGCTCTGTCCCATGTTATCTTACTGGCCAATGTCGGTGTGGGTTATTCTCAAGTCATTTTTTTAGCATTGATATTTATTTGGTCTGTGAGCTTTATAAAAACTGTAATAAAATCTTTCATTCTACAGACCTCAGAATATGTTGGGGTTGGGGCTAGTTTCTGAAACACCATAATCCATGATGTTTCGGACTTGGTCTGCCTACTACCCACCATTGAGATTCGCTTTTGGGCCAATTGGGGAGACTTCCCTTTAATTCCTGTCCCATAGACACAACAGGAAGTGAAAGGAAATCTCTACAAAGTGAGGGGGAAATTCCTGCTTAGACAAGTCTCCCCTTGATTTTCCCCTTACTTCTTGTTCTGGGAACAACTGTAAAATTAGTTGTGTCAATTGCTTTCTGTTCTGGGGACAACGGTCACTAAGACAAACAGAGAGGCCGAATCTCTTCAATAAGGACACAGAGGCCAACAAAAACCTGGCAGGGGTTCTGTTAAAAATCACCTATTTACCCCCAGATCACTGATTGGACAGTGAAGGAGCAACAGCAGACTAATGAAGTCATCTCTCTGCCCACTTTGCATGTTCCGTTTCAGAAATATTGTATATCTGATTGGTTGCTAATCCCACCCTCTCTTAAGGTGCCCATACACTGCACCATTCTCGTACGAGAATCGCGGGAAATCCCGCGATCGTACGAGAATCGTGCAGTGTATGGAAGGCCTGCAACCGTTTCTACTGTACGGTCGCACGTCTTCCGTCGAACCAGCAGGCTAGAAAACCCGCCGGAAATCGTACGATTCTCTGCGAGTTAGTGGCCTGCTTGTTCGACAACTGCCGAACGGGCCAGCCCGTTTGCAGTCATCGTAAGCCTGCCCCTCATTGCAGTCATCGTAAGTCCACCCCTCAGGAGGCGGGCTTGCGATGATCGCAAGTACGATCTGCCTGTCCAAGATGTGCAGATCGTACGTTTTTTTAAGTACTTTACAACCCTCACAAGACAAAAGTCTTGTGAGGGTTGTAAAGTGTATGGGCACCTTTAGTCTCAGTGCTGCAGTACACAGGATTACAGTTCTCTACTGCTATGTCCAATTTAGGTACTGCCACTGATTGCATTAAAATATACATCTAATCAGGAGTGTCCGTGGATTTTCTGCCACCTGAGACTGAGGGGGGGTGGAGGGGTTGGATGGTGCACACAATCAGTGGGAGGGGCGGAGTGCTGGTGGTGCAGTGTGACGCTTCTAAGAGCCGGATGGGGAGATATGTAAGAGCTCTGCTTCTCCCCACCCACCTCTTAGCAACCTGCAATGTTCTGGCCAGCATCCCGGCCAGCTCCTGGCAACCAGTGATGTCACTGGTTGCCAGGAGTTCGATGGGATGCCTGCAAGAGCGTCCCAGCTTGCTAAGAGCTGGGCAGGGAGATGTGAATGGCCCTTACATATCTCCCCACCTGGCTCTTTGCAACCTGGGACTCTCTGGCTGGAAAGGTGGAATCAGGCACACTGCAAACAATGCACAGCAGAACGACCATGCTGCCTGCCACATGACCCAAAGAAATACCACCTGAGGCAACATCCTCAGGCTGCCTCTTTAAATGGACGGCCCTGCTTCTAATTATATATTATTCAATGCATAGCTGCATTAACCTGCATCTTTATATCTGCACGAATTTCAGCAGTTAAAATTTCGAGGTAGGATAATACAGGAACTATTTTCCCATGGTGCACTAGCCATGGATCTGTGTCAAGCCCTGTATTGTATTTTAAACATCTGCAGCAAAATGAGTCAGGTAATTTGTATAAAGATGTCAGCCGGGGACAGTAATGATGAGGCATAACGTATCCTCACACAAGTCTATTTCATTCAATCTCAGACTCGTCTGGGTGACTAAGTCATCCCCCAGCTCGGCGGGCAGGCCGAGGCAGTGTGCCGCAGCCATGTAAACCTGTGTGGTCGTGTGGAGGCACCATCGGGGAGCCACCCATCTGGGAGTCACCCTCGTACAGCTGTCAGCGCTGCAACAACTAAAATTAACCTCTATCACCTTGGCAAGAGAACATGGCCGATGGGGGTTTCAGTGCCAACACAGCGCTAAAAATATAACTGAAGGGAAAAAAATACACAAAATACATAGAAAGGAATTTACTGGAGACTGGAGCAGGTTGAATCTGAAGGAGCTGTGCATGGCAACCAATCAGCTTTTCTCTTTAGCTTGTTCAGTTAAGCTTTGAAAATGAAAAGTAGAAGCTGATTGGTGAATGCTGCTCCAGATTTTGTCCCTCATTGTTCTTTCATTTCCACAGATGGATTGGTCATATCTCACAAGGGTCAAACTCTTCATTAAAAAAAATACATGCCATCTTCAAGCCTGGTTCACACCACAAAGGCTGCATTTCAGAGCGTTCGGCCTCTGGAACGTACTGGAAAACAAGCCTACCAGGTCCCTACTTTCAGGGGCCGGAGGGGGGCCTGACGGTGCATTGAAGTCAATGGCACCGCAGCCACATACTCGCCCGCAGTGGGATCGCCCACACCTGGAACGCAAGCACATTAGTGCCTGCGTTCCGGTCCAGTGCGATCTGCAAAAATACTGCAAGCACTAATGTGCCTGCGTTCCGGATGTGGGCGATCGCACTGTGGGCGGGGGGGGGGGGGGGGGGCGTGGGGGCGCGTTGAAGTCAATGCCATCGCAGCCACGCCC
>NW_017306277.1:3349518-3365885 GCF_000935625.1 Nanorana parkeri
GTGGCTGCGGTGCCATTGACTTCAATGCACCACCACGCCCCCTCCCGCCCCTGAACGCAGGGAGGCCGAACGATCTGGAACGCAGCCTTTATGGTATGAACTAGCCCTTACAGCGGTCCCTTCAAGAACCTGAGAAATCTTGTGTCTGACTCCCAGCCTCGGTTGCACCAGACATGGGGCTTCACAGGCCCACAACAAACCATTATAAACAATACACCTGAAATAAAGGACAGCGGGCCAATAATTTTGATTATAACATGGCTTTATTTGGCCTTGGTAGTTCTGTGGGGTTTAATATAACAGATACCATCATAATGTTATTAAAGGTAAACTTCACTCCTTTCCCCCACATTATATTTCTAAATCCCCAGTTATCTTATTTGCTGGGGTATCCTGAAATTACATACACACATGTCCAGTGAATCCAGTGTTGTCCTGTTGCAGTCCAACAATATGCCGCCACATGCCAAGCCATACTTACATCATCGGGGGGCAGGCTGTCCCTTCCGGGATCTTAAAGCCTCCCCCTGAGGACATGCCGTAGTACATGCGCATCATCGGGGGGTGGCTGCAAGAATATGCTGCCACATACCAAGCCATACTTACATCATCAGAGGGCCAGCTGTCTCTTTTGGGTTCTTGCAGTGACCCCCCTGATGATGCGCATGTACTATGGTATGGCGTGTCATCATGGGGCCCACTGCAAGAACCAGCCTGAAGCAACCAGCTCCCTGATGATGCAAAGCGGTGCATGCACCCTAGAACACCCTAAAAACCTCATGGGCTATCAGCATCACGCAAAGGGCCAAAACTACAACTACTACCAGAATAAAACAAATAAACAAGTAATGGCTCAACCATTTGGTCCAAGCACTGTAATACAGAATGAACATTAAATAAACAATCAATGTCCACAGTCCACCCACATATGTGATTGACAATTTCCCCTAAATCATGTTTGAATGGGGACACAAGGAAGTACATATTCACAGGGCTGAGTAAAATTGTGTCAGTGCATTGAGAAAGTTCATCCTATGGGCATCTTCAATAAGTACGTTTACACATTTCTTGGATATGGTTGTTAGGAGTGGTATAGAACTTGAAAAATTTAATTTTATGAGTAGTTTGTTTTTTAGTTTTTGACCATAGATACCCTTTAAAGTTTCTCTTACATTAACATTCACATGGCACATGAAGTAATAGGAATAGGATACAGGTCAGCATTACCAAAAGCCTGTTATCATTTCAAGTAAAAAAAATACTTCTTTCTCGCTGTGAATAAAAAAAATATTGCTTCTGAACTCCCTCACATGGCCAGATCACAAGGTCTCTGACTACCAGGAGCATTGTGTTTCATGTCATTAGAGGCAGTATAGAGTCTATTGATTTCAAGCAGACAGACTCCATCTAGACAGGGAGATAAGAGGGTCAACAAGGCAGAAGCAGCAAGCAGAACCTCTTTGTCAGGCTATAAGCTGTTCTTCCAATCTGACATCTCTGTGCATGCGAAGTTAGAAAATATGATGGTCCTCTAGTTTATATATGCTCTAGCTGTTCTTGACATCTCTATTGTTTCTGCAAAAAAAAAAAACCCTTCAAATTAGGGATGTTCAGATACTAAGCACCGTACTCGGTACAAGTACATGTACAGATACCTTTCCAGCTCCACGACCAGACTAGAGAAAAATTCAAAAGTCAGGAGGCAGCTGTCATTTGTAAAGAGCACACGGAGCTCCTGGGATTTGTACATCTCTGTTTTAATGTATGATTTTTTTTTTATAAATATATATTAGCGATGCACCGATACCAGTTTTCAAGTACAAGTACTGATACTTGTCCAAGTACTCACAGATACAAGACCGTTTTGTCTAAAACAATACAGACTAATGATTTCAGGACAGTGATGGAGCGCCAGACTCAGGTCCCAGCTGCAACCCTTGTAGTTTTCGTGAAAATGCCAAGTATCGGCACTGGTATCTGAACTGGTATCTTAAGACCAACTTTCCCTAAATTATCCTTTTTTGGGGGCATATTGGTCGAGTTTATTGGTCAAAACCTTTGTAGGGAGATCTGCTCCGGCCTGGCACATACTGTATGTGTTAAACTACTCAGTTTTTGCATGGGGCTCATCTTTATCAGGCTGTTTTTGCAGTTTGACATCTCTATGCATGGGAAATTAACAAATATGATAGTGTAAGGGGTTAAAAAGTATTGAAGCCTCAGAAATTAAAATAATATGCAATATATGAACATGTAACGAATGAATGTGATTTTTCAAGGTCCTTGGCTGGGACAAAAGAAAAGATTGCACTGCAGAAAATGCATAGGACGGCCTAAGACGCTGTGCACAAATCAACGCTTTGAAGCTTGCTTGACCAGGATATATGATGCGAAGAGGGCACCCAGCCAGAAGTGAATCATCATAAACAACTATAAAAGATTTATGCACCTTAGGATTTAATTAGAGACTCATTCCGACGGGGGGAGGAACAGTTCCAACCCCATGCATCGTCTGTATCGATTCTCCCATGCGCATGTAAATAAAGTGAAGATTTTTTCTACAACAATCTCTGAGTTCTTGAAGGTTATTTTTAAACATAATAGAGCAATCTATTATTCCTTCTACAATAGTCCCCTGGTTCATACAGTATATAGCTGTTCTTGACATCTCTGTGATGTATAATGGTTGTTTAAAAAAAAAAAAAAACTCTCTAATCTCCATATTTTAAGAAAAACTTTCTGCACAATTGCCCTTTTTGGGGGTAATGGACCAAGATTGGTTTCCCAAAACCCTTCGTGGGGAGGTCTGCAATGACTTAGACTACATGTGTTTATTTCCGTTTCCATTACACAATGTGGTTTTTTTCACCAGCCCCTGCATTACTACTGTTTGGTTTACAATGTCATTCCCAGCTCGCTCCTGTGATGGACTACAATCTCAATACAAATTCATAAACTAAACCTGAGACTGTAGTCCATCACAGGAGTGAGCTTGGAGTGGTGAGTACATTACAACACACACAGGGACCATGGGGAACAGAAGTAGCCACCCTCCAGAAGGAAGGACAGTGTCACCACCAATTCAGAGATGATTTGAGGATATACAGCCGAGTGATACACAAATAAGATACATTTTTGTTAATAGTTAAAGTAGTATTAGGGTCTGGATGTTTTTTTACCTTAATGCATTCACTGCATTAGGGTAAAAACAGCCCAGTACCTTTTTTCTCCCCCAGTCCCCCCCACACTTACCTGTCAGCTGCGCTCATCCGCGCCACCGGTCCCGAAGCGCTCCTCCGTACCCCAAACTTCCGGGTTGCGGGGGAAGATACTGATGGTAGAGGAGCCATAGGCTCCTTCTGCCATCAATCAAAGAGGAAAGGGCTGTGTGTGTCTATGGATGCACACAGCCGCTGCGGGCACGAGCGCGCACGGGTGCCACCATTAGAACGATGGTGGCACCCGTGCAAGGGTCGGGGGAAAGAGCATGGTGGGGACCCACTAAAAAAATGAGGATTGAGGTACTTTTCCAAAAAAAAGCAACATCCTCCAGCAAAGGATCTCCTTAATGGAGAAATAAAAAAGAAAACTGGCTTTAATATCACTTTAAGGTACTTGAATGTATTTTTAATATTTAACTCCTGAGTTTAGTGTCACTTTGAAGATGCAAAAAAACACAAGGTACATAACATAAGAGGAACAAAGGAGGAAGACCAGGAAGTGTTGAAGTGTTGAATGATGGAGATTCTTTAGCAAGGTAGCTGCAGGTGGCAGCTTTGGCAGTGGGACAGGTAAGTAGTAAAACTCTTCTATACAGGGAGCGTTTAAAATTAAAAAAAAGTTTTTATCTAGCAACATAGTTTTTTTTTAACTCTCTAAACCCTAATCCTTCTTCTTTGCAAAGAATAGCATGACTGAAGCCATTTGTTTTCTGCATTAGCAATTTCAGATAGGGACAATTACCTGAGCAAGATTTCCCATGTGTGTATGAAAATGATCCCCATAATCTTTTTAAAATGAGGGATTTTCCATTTTAATGATCCTTTAAAAGCATAGGCCTGTGAAATGTTTCCATAAGATACACACCTGTAGTCAGTCTTCATTCCTAAGTGATTACATACATTATATTCCACTCTCGCAAAGGGGGATACCCTGCTTCAGAAATCCTTTCTACTTAACAGTATGTCCTTTTCTCTTTCATAGTTGCCTTTACATTTGTTTACACAGCAACTCTTAGCAACTTCCTGCCCTTTGACCTTTAACATTCCTTTGCCTATTAGAAACTTCCCTTATTCATCATTTTGTAGAACTTAAATTGTTTAAGTGAGATAAGGGGGAAAAATTGTCTGCACATGGAATTTATTTTCCCTACTCTCTCGCTGAGAGGCTGACTGGCATATCATATATTATATGGGCAAACATTTAGACATTTGGAGGAGGAAAGGGGAGACTCAAGGTGGACAGGGAGTCTCTGCAGAAGTCAGCAGGGCTTTACACATAAAAGACAATGTAGATTCTAAAAGGAGGCTTTCATCAAAACAGCTTGTGCTGCATTATTTGGATGGTTAATCATTCCTTAAATAAGACTGAAGACATGTTTTTCTAAAACATGTCCTTTGCTTCAGCTAACAGTCTAAATTCTAATAAGGTACCACTGATAATGTAAGGCAAGGGCACAGAAAAGGTGACTAATGTTCATGCTGGATGTGTTATACCTTCTTTAGCTAATAGGTTTAGCTCTGCTTCCTTAATTCTGTCCTCTGTGTCTTCTTCCTTCAGTTTTTTTCTCCTTTCCCCTTCTTTCTTTCTTTCTTTCTTTCTTTCTTTCTTTCTTTCTTTCTTTCTTTCTTTCTTTCTTTCTTTCTTTCTTTCTTTCTTTCCCAAGGTATTTCAGAGGTAGCCAGTTCCTACAGATAACCACCTAATACCCCACACTCCAAACCCCAAGATTCCCTCATAAATTATTAATATTATTATTATTCAGGATTTATATAGCACCAACAGTTTGTGCAGCGCTTTACAATATAAGGAAGACATTACAATCACAATACAATTCAAGACAAGATGGTAAGGAGACCCTGCCCATGAGGGCTTACAATCTAAAAGGATCTAAATAAAATACACTTTGACCTGTGTGGAGTTCAAAAGGCCACAGCAGCCTCTCTTTAATTAAATACCAAATTAAATAGAAATAACAGTACAATAAACATAATTCAACCAAATAAAAAAAGGATTGGTTTATAGGTCCACAGGCTCAGCCACCTAACAGTAGGCCCCAGCCGCAATACCACTGCCTCAGGGCCAATATCTGTTGACCGCAGACACTTACAACCCAATATGACTTCACTAGGGTCTCTCACATCCTCTGGAACTCTTTACCCCAACCTGCCTCCCACTCTGACTGCCTTTAGGCGATCCCTTAAGACTCATTTCTTCAGGGAAGCCTATCCCACCTTAACCTAACCACTCAACCATCACATTCTCCAACAATTCAACCCCACAAAGCTGCCTCCTCATGTATCACTTTCCCCTCTCTTTTAGATTGTAAGCCCTCAGGGGCAGGGCCCTCCTTACCATCTTGTCTTGAATTGTATTGTGATTGTAATGTCTTCCTTATATTATAAAGCGCTGCACAAACTGTTGGTGCTATATAAATCCTGTATAATAATAATACTATTTGCTCACAACATAATATTAACCATACCACTTAGAGGACACCACAACAGTATGGGTTCCCAACTGTTTCCCAATAAACCAGCAATAAAGAGCACCTTTAAGAACCCCAAACCACCAAACGTTGCCGTTACAACTAACCCAAAGGATTGGGAACCTAGACGTAGGGTCGGTGGGAAGGAAACTCTTACACTATCAGAAATTCAAGTGGATAGTTCTTTCTCCTCCCCATGGACCACGCTTAGGATATTCCTCCCTGCAGAACTTTTCATCCAGTTAGGTATTGATTTACCTTCTGAACTATCACTGAACTGAAATCTTAACTCTGTGTGACCTGGCTCCCCTTCTTCCCCTGTCATGCTGGCCCTCCTTTCTTTCTTTGTTTTATTTGCAGAGTACACTAAGGGCTTGTTCACACCAAATCCGGATCAGATCTGCATGAGTTTCTGCGTATGCAGTGCTGTGCATTTTGCCGCGTTTTTGCTGTGTTCCGGTACATTTTGTTTTTCTAGCCTAAAATGGGCTTTCAGTGCTTTCCAGTGTGTAGTGTGAACTAGAGCCCAAAATACCGTGGGAATACATCGGATGCATTTTTGGTGTGTTCTGTAACTGCTCTGCATCTGCTCCACACTTGTGTGTGAACAATCCTTTTGTCTGATCCAAATAATATACTGATGCCATAAGAAACCTCCCACCTTCTTTCTTCTAAACATATCAAAAAACCTTATTCCCAAATATTGAAGACAGTACACTATGCATACTAAAACATTCTGGTTGATAAGAGTGGATCAGTACTGCGCTATGTAACATGGCAAACACGCTCTACACCAAACACTATGAAATGTGGGCATGTTGGTTGGCATGTAAAAACCTCAATTATGTAACAGTCCCAACCCAATGATCAACATTTAAAGAGATTGATTTAGATAGATTACACACAATCAGGTTGGACCTACTTATTCCATATTTTGAATACCTGACTAGCACATAAATTTCACTCTACCACCCTTCCCTTCTTCTCCACTACCCAGAAACCTATTTACTAATTCCAATATGTTATTTTTGTTGCTTTGTCTGTTACCCTGTTTAGTGGCAAACTTTTACAGTGAAAAGATTGGCTTTTTTAATTCCAACATTGTTCATCAAAATTCCACTTCTCTGTCCCTGTGCACATTTGCTGCTGTTTTCATAGCAACAATTATTAAAATATGTTGTAACAAGTTTCCGGACTGCAATGTAACTGAAAATAATATAGTGTGGCTGCCGATCTACTTAGCACTTGTACAGTAGCTTTCTTGGTGCACTGTCTAACACTCCTCAGGTTATTGTGGTGCTGTGCCACTTGTTTCGCAATAAAGTTATCTGAGCCTCAGCCAACTGGCATGAGTTTGTCTCATTAAGAACCTCTTGGCAGTGCCCCCACTCAATCATCATGGCTTGTAAAGAACACCTATGCAAGTGTGTACCAGTCACTTACTTCAGGTGGACAAAGAATCTTCAGCTTTACTAATTTTCAACCCTTTTATTGAAGAACTTGGAAAAAGACAGCAAAAAGAAGGGTAGATTGTCTGAATACTCCACAGAAAAAACCCAATCATAGAGATGTGCCTCAAAACAAGTGACCGCCACACATAACTTGGTAAGATAGCAATGTAGAAATGAAGGTTCTGGTGTCTTCGGTAGAACTCAGTGTTTAGTTGGAATTGAGGGACTCTTGAGGTCCCGGTGTCTCCTTCATCTTTCTTCAGCTTCCCTACTATGCCTTTACCAGGTGTGAATCTGGATAGGCTTTGCATGGTGCAATACCTTTCAACAACTTAAAAGCCATAGGTAAAAAGTCCAAAGACTATTCTACAATGATTGCCCAAATATTTACGGTTACCTAACTCAACACACTGGACCAGACATCTCAGGGATTGGCCAGCTAGTCATAACTCACACCACAGTCATGCTTCTCATACAGCTCACTGATCACAAATCAATTGCAACTACCAGATAACATGAGAGATGGAGTTTTTGGGTGCAGCTAAGATGGAAGAACTCATATAAACCTTTTGACTATCCTAGCGCTCAACCAGTATAGTTCCAGTGATCAAACCAGAACAACCTTTGCCTTTATGAATATCTGGAGAGCAGAAGCAAGAAAAAAATCTGCAATAAAGTTCACTTAATCTGTGTGTAAACCCAACTATGAACTTTACCTATTTGCTCCCTTTTGGTCTGTAAATATCCCACTGAAAGTGTTTTCTTATATCCGTTCATTAAATGCAACAAAAATACTGGTTGGACATGTCAGAAAGTCATAGCTGCCCTGTGCTACAGGAACATTAGTCCTTATGTTGTGAAGAATAGGACAGGGGCAAAGGTTTTAGTAATTTATCAATAGACAGCTGAGTAGAGCTGACACCATTCGTTCCACAAAAAAATGCTCTGCCGTGTCTGCCCACAATAGCAAATACGGAGCTGAGTGCATTTCTGGACGATCAAACAGTACTTTTCTATACATCCAGGGTATTTAAAGGGACAAAACAAGGGGAGATGTGCATGTATATTAGAGATGTACTGTATATGTGTTTTTATTTATTATTTTGCCCTGACATACACTAAATCTTTGGAATATATGCAGCTGACCTTCAAGGCTTTTCTTTTTTCACAACAAAGCTTTAACTCTAAATATGCATACACCAAACATGCAGGTAGAAGAATTTACTTGTATTTATTTATTGTTAGTATTCATGTTTGTTGTCACTTAAAGGAACAACCTTACATGACATGACATGAATGTCAGATTTCCGGAGTGATTGGAATGTCCTGTCATTATCACTTTAATTGTTTCCTCTTCCATTTTCTTTTCAGATTCTAGTTATCGGAGCAGAGTAACCAGTGTGACACGAAATCTCACAGGGGTCTTGTTCTGACATCGCACAAATAGTCAGACATTGTAGCTGGTGATCTATTAAATGTCTTTGTTTGGCTTGCTAAGAGACTCGGATTATTTCTTTGTTATAGCTCCATTTCCTTCCTCTTGGATCTGTCAAAGACAGCTGTCACCATTCCAGGTGGCTATAAGACATTCAACCTGGAGCATTTGTGGGTGGTTGGAAAATAGATTTACTTTTCTTTTGATACAGTTGATTACTGTTAAAGGTAACTATAGTCGCCCCACGGTGGTAAAAATATCTGATTACTTAAAGCCCAACTCCAGACATTTTTTTTCTTTTTTAAACCTATAATTTCTACCAGGTTTTTATTTTTGTTTGTGACACAATTGGGAATGTTGCCCCTCACCTCTGCAGTAGTCCCTGGGACAGGAAAGCACAGGCAGCAATAAAAGCATTGGCAGAAGTTCTAAACCTTTTCCACTCTACTAAAATGTGTTTTTGCTTTTTTTATGGGGTCCTGTTGGAGACATATTCCCAACAGGGACATAGATGACACTAAATACCCGAAAGATCCTCTAACCACTCCTCACTCTATCCAAAACAATATGGGCATCATATGCATATCATACACAGCACAGTGTGTATCGCTGCACCTCAGACTTTTTAAAAGTCTTTGGGACGTACAGTACATCACATTGAACATCAGAGATCAATAGATCCCAAGGAATGTAATATCAACTGCACTGAACATTTTTTGGACAAGTAACGTTAAAATATTGCATATGCATAGTTTATATGTATCACTTGCAGCCAGCAGGCTACCGATTTAAGGATTTATTATTTCATTATTATTATTTCACCCCCAAGCTATTATTTCACCCCCAAGCTAGTAGATGGATGGCTGCTGAAGACTGCTCTCTTCCTCCTGATCTTGTACTTAACAGGAAGTTCAGGGAAGCCAAACTGAGAGAGTTGGAACCGGCTGTTCTGAAAAATGATGACTGTAAATGCTTGGGCAAAAATGTAATAAATACTTTGCTGGGCAATCTATATTTTGAGATTTTAATACTAGTAGATAGTTTGAGAGTACAATACTACTTTAAATCTGCAGGAACAGCAGAGCTAGTGTTGAACTAAAAATGACCAGTATGATCTGCAAACATTGTATCATGGAAGCACTCTGTATTAAATGTTTATTAGTAAAAAAACAGATTGTAGCCCCTTCCGCCCGAAGTGGAGTGGCTACTTAAATTTAGTGTTTCTGTGACTAATAATTTGGTTAATTCTAGGTGTTCTGCTATTGATTGCACCAACCTGCGAGAGGGGTGTGACCCTGCTACAGAGTGGGCCAGCCAATAGGGGAAGCGTTAGGAGTGTCTATGCCTCACCAGCCAATCACTAGGGGTTTCATGGCCAGTGGCGCATGCTGGGAAAGTGCATAAATACTCATGTCATGTGCTCGGGCAGTCCGCCCCTGGGCTGAGCCTGGGGGTAGCATGTACAAGGTTGGAGAAGCTGACTAGACCTCAAGCCTGGAGGAGGCCACATGTGGACCAAGGTGGGGTCTAAAACTGTCTGGGGAGGAGAGCCAGAGGAGCCCTATGACTGCTGGAGGTGCTAGGATGGCATGGGCCTCAGGATCAAGTCTGGTGTCTCTCCCACGGAAGATCTCATGCCTCTGTATCCTCTATATCCTTCTGTTCTACTAAAGTATTCCTGCATTGTGGAAGCTGGAAGGGATTGGCAAGTCTGGAGTCTATTTTGCTATGGATGTCTGAAGCCCTATATCCTCTTTCCCAGTTTGGCTGTTCTTTAATAAAGCATCTAAAAAGTCCTTAAAGTGACTGGCACCCAATTTACTGCTCACATCCCACAACCTGGCTAAGGATCCACCCCTGAGAGTGAAATTTCAGCCCTCCCTACATTTGGAAGTCACAGTTTTGAGTGGGCGAACTCAGTTGAACTGGGTTGGCACCAAGCTCCAGCTCATCACTACCCTTGAGTAGTCCAGCCATCACAGATTCCACAACCACATGGATAATTTCCTCCAGTCAGGGACTGTTGCTATGTAGCTCCTGGAAAGGGGATAAAACGGCCTGAAAGATCTGGAGAACACACAAAAGAAGCACCACTCCTCCATGGTTTAGGGAAGGAATGAACCAGGTGCTTGCCATTGGGAGCTCCAATATGAGCCCATACAGACAGAAGAAAGCTGGCCGCACACCGGATTCCATTGGAATAGTTTATTGAAGCTTGTACCACATCACTGGTGTCCCACCCAAGGTGTGCCCCCTTTGATGTGTTTCATAGAGAATCGACTAAACCTGTATTTGGGTGAAACGTGTCACAGGGGGAGGACCTTGGGTGGGAAACCAATGATGTGGCATAAACTTCAACAAACTATTGGCCAGATTTTTTTTATGTTTGTATGGGTCCTTAAAGACCTCATACAAGTGGAGCTACAACCTGGCCACCATCCCTAAAGGAATGAGAGGCCATGTAAACAA
Organism: Nanorana parkeri; assembly: GCF_000935625.1. NCBI lineage: Eukaryota > Metazoa > Chordata > Amphibia > Anura > Dicroglossidae > Nanorana > Nanorana parkeri. The sequence goes on from NW_017306277.1 coordinate 3,360,581, forward strand.
TCCAGAATTTAACAAAATGTTGTTATGTGGTTTTATTCTAAACCACAGCTGTTCTTTCCGGAGATAATGCTGCGGAACCACCAAACATAATTACCTCTAAATTATTTTTTTTCCTGGAAATCCTACACAATTTTCATTTGATTGATCCATTCCTTAAGGAAAAACCATTTGCTTCTCAGATGATCAACAAACAACTTTTTTTTTTTTTTTAACTATGTGAAAGTTCATCATAAGCATTTTTCATCTCTTGATCCTCCAAACTTGTCCATTCTAAGCTTCAATCAGCCGATAATTCTGCCCAGGTGTTTAATGTGTTTTCCATGACAAAATAGTATTTGAGTTAGTTAAGTTCAACAATTCCTCCGTTAAACCTGTAACTTGTGAAATATGTTTGCACGAAAATTTAAATTTATTGGAGCTAGGATAATAGGAGATCCTTAATCCTGATAGTAAACCTCACATTTTGTAAATGGCTCATTTAGCAAACTTTCAACACACAGCTTGCTGTGGAAACTAAGGCAGTGATGGATAGGCCAATGCTTGGAATCTGCTGAAACCAATCAGCAGCCAGTGAGGCGAGTAACATGCACACATGTATAGTATGAAGTGAATCCTGTCATTGTATTGTATGCTAATTGTTCATTCCCGAGGCATACAAAAATCCAAACCAAGTGCACGAGAGAAGGCCTGTAAACTGCATGGAGACTAGCTTGATATTCCCATAGCATCCTAAGTTACAAGAATCTGTCACATAAATAATTTAGGAGTAGCTTGGTGTGTGATAACACTTATTTTACCTTCGAATAACATATAGATCTGGAGAATAATGGGTTTGAACTGACTGCTTTCCCCTACATGAGATTATTGATTTGTTTTCTTATTATAAAAGTCTATCAATAACTAAAGATCTGTTGATGCGCTATGAGACCAGAGTGCAATATCCAGGTTTTATTAAAGAGGATCTTTACCTTCTTTAAGGTTCATCTCTGTACACAAAAAAAACCCCGTATTCAGCATGACTCTGCAATGTATGCACATTTCCCCCATTATCTTCATCAAAGTACTTCAAGTGCAGAAAAATATCTGTTGATCTGAAATCCATTGAGGTCCTAACTTCCTGTGCACTCTGCTTCACCAAAAATTCAAGCAAGTGTTATGAGCCCTACCCAGTGCTCCTGTGTTAAAGGAGAACTATGAGGTGAGTGATTTTCACTCAACCTCATAGTTCGAGCCGACGTGTGACAATGAAACTGTCAGACGTTGGCTCAATAGATCGGGAGGTGAGCGAACACATACCGGCGTTCGCTCACCTCTCGATCCTGTTACGAATCATGTCCCTGCAGAGAGCCGTGACTGTCACTCACAGCTCCCTGCAGGGATTCCCCCCGCTCCAATCTTCCAGCGCTGCCTTGCGGAACAGACGGGGGAAGGTGCGAGTACAGCTGGCTCTGCCTCTAGATAGGCAGAGCCAGCTGTCAATCCCACAGCTGGGTGGATCTCGACAGTAATGTTGGGGTCCATCCCGGCTGCGACGCTGTAGCTCACGGTATACTGAGCTTTGGGTCACGGGAGGACGCTAGTTTATGTCCTTCCATGACCCTTAGGAGAACTATGGGGAAAAACACTTACCTTAGAGTTCTCCTTTAACTACAGAACACTCATTCACTATGTTATGGAGATACAGTAAGTAGCCTGGGGAAGTGTTCTGTAGGCTTAATCAGGAGGGAGCAGCCTAGGACGACAACACTGCTCCTCTAAACTAGTGTACAGTGAGTGAGTTTTGCATAGTTGCCAAATAACCCAAATTTGGCAGGACAGTTCTAAAAATGTGGGCACTGCCCCACAGTATCCGCATCCTGCTGCAGGCTGTCCCATAGTAGGGTCTAAGATGCTGTGCAATGTGGCGGGGGAGGGGGGGGGGGGACATTGCAAATTATGCGGGATTGTCAGGTGGAGTGATCTTTCCCCCAACAGTCGCAACATAGTTTTGGCTTTAGCAAAGAGGAAGAGCAACAGCGAGAAAGCATATGATTAGGTAAGTAACCACTGAATGCAAAAACCTGTTCTTGCTACCACTGACACCAATGATTAGGGGTTTATTTTACTCCACAGACACCAATAACATGTGGCTTATTTCCCTGCCACTGACACCAATGGCATGTGGCTTATTTCCCTGTCACTGACACCAATAACATGTGGCTTATTTCCCTGTCCCCGACACCAATAACATGTGGCTTATTTCCCTGCCACTGACACCAATGGTATGTGGCTTATTTCCCTGTCACTAACACCAATAACATGTGGTTTATTTCCCTGTCACTAACACCAATAACATGTGGTTTATTTCCCTGTCACTGACCCCAATGACATGTGGCTTATTTCTCTGTCATTGACACCAATAACATGTGGCTTATTTCCCTGTCACTGACACCAATAACATGTGGCTTATTTCCCTGTCACTGACACCAATAACATGTGGCTTATTTCCCTGTCACTGACACCAATGACATGTGGCTTATTTCTCTGTCATTGACACCAATAACATGTGGCTTATTTCCCTGTCACTGACACCAATAACATGTGGCTTATTTCCCTGTCACTGACACCAATGACATGTGGTTTATTTCCCTGCCACCGACACCAATAACATGTGGCTTATTTCCCTGTCACTGACACCAATAACATGTGGCTTATTTCCCTGCCACTGACACCAATGGCATGTGGCTTATTTCCCTGTCACTGACACCAATAACATGTGGCTTATTTCCCTGTCACCGACACCAATAACATGTGGTTTATTTCCCTGTCACTGACCCCAATGACATGTGGCTTATTTCCCTGCCACTGACACCAATGGCATGTGGCTTATTTCCCTGTCACTGACACCAATAACATGTGGCTTATTTCCCTGTCACCGACACCAATAACATGTGGCTTATTTCCCTGCCACTGACACCAATGGTATGTGGCTTATTTCCCTGTCACTAACACCAATAACATGTGGTTTATTTCCCTGTCACTGACCCCAATGACATGTGGCTTATTTCCCTGCCACTGACACTAATGACAGTCTTGTCTTGAATTGTATTGTAATTGTAATGTCTTCCTTATATGGTAAAGCGCTGCACAAACTGTTGGCGCTATATAAATCCTGTATAATAATAATAATGTGGCTGATTTCCCTGCCACTGACACCCATGACATGTGGCTTATTTCACTGCCACTGACACCAATAATGTGTGGCTTATTTCCCTGCCACTGACATCAATCTGTGGCTTATTTTATATGACAGTAATCATATGGAGGTTTTACCCACTGACACCAAAGATTTGGTTTATTTTATACCAATAACATCCATAATATCTAGTTTATATTATCCCACTGCCATCCCATCTATATGGGGCTTATTTCATCCCACCAACAATAGAGCTTATATTAACCAATAATGGGGTTTGTTTTATTCCACTGACAGCAACGACGGGGCTTTTTTTTTCTAACAATAACAAGAACGATGGTATATTTCATATCTCACTGATAGTGACAATGAGTTTTATTTGATTTAATAATATTACTATTTAATAATAATAATCATAATTTGATGCCTCTGACACCAACGATGGGGCTTATTTTATTGATACCAACTGGGGCTTATTTTAATCCCCTGACACCAACAACGGGTTTATTTTATCCCACTTACACCAACTATGGGGATTTTTTTTTTATCCCACTTACACCAACAGCAGGTCTTATTTTTGTTGGAAATACATCAACATATTACTGACATTTTGAGATGTTAAATGTCTTTTGAGCTGTAGATGGCACTGTAGTGCAATGTTAGTCTCCATATGCGTGCTTATCTATGATACATTCAGCATTCCTCAAGATATCAGTGCCTCATCTAAACACATAACCAACAATTTTATCCCGCTAACACCAATGTTGAGCTTATTTGATATGAATGACACAACAATAGGGTTTTGTTTTTTCAAAATGTTTTTGTTGAGAGTAAAATACATTTTACTGTATACAGTAAAAACACACAAAAAAACAACAACAACAAAAAGCTACATTAAGATGACAGTAGGACACAGTCACGTAAAAAAAAAACAAGAGTATTGCCCAGTGGCAGCCGGGCCAGCAGCTTGGAGTCTGGGAGAAAAGGACACTAAAGACAAATTCGGAGGAGGTAAAAGATTGACCGGGAGGTCGTTGGAAAGTGTTCTGATAAAGTACCAAGAAGTCAAAGTAAAATTTTGCACAAAACTTAGTTAAAGTTGGTAATGTGTCAACTCCCATACGTTAAACAAATCTCCGCGTCTCCTTCCACAGAGTGGTATCAGTCCAAATCATTTGAAAAATGATCAGCTTATCCAAGAAAAGGTTTAGTGAAGGTGGTTCAAGATAAATCCCACTTTTTATCCCACCAAGGATGAGGCTTATTATATCCCACGAAAACCAATGATGTGAATTCTTTTACTCTCACTGACCCAAACAAGATGGAGTTTAGTGTATCCCACTGACACGACAAGGGAAACTATTTTACTCCCTCTGACATCAATGATGGAACTTACTCTACTCCCACTTTCTCTTCCATGTGCCCTTTTTGACCTAAAACATAATAAAGCATAGATGGAAAGATGTGACACTACGAGTGAAATGTTTTGAAGCCACACCCACTTTATTCAACACACCCACTTTTCAGACACACCCTCTTGTCCAGCAATGGGTTTATTTTATCCCACTTACACCAACAGCATTGCATTTCTCTTCTCAGACCCTTCAAGAAATCCCACCTATTTCCAAATGTTGGCAACTCTGGTATTGTCACCTTATGCCAGGAAGTGTATTAATGGCAGAACTGCCAGGTGAGAGTAAAAAAATAAATAAATAAAATACATTTTTATTCTTACAGTGCTTTGGATGTACATATGAAAAGTTCAGTTAAAGGTAAGTAATTCAATACAAGTGTACCAATATTTTATTTTTAAGAAAATATTATGGAGAAAATTGTTTCATTATTAATAAAGCGAAAGAAAAAGACTGTTGCCCATCAAATTCAGTTTCAGTTCAAACACAAAGCTGGACCAGTGTTAGCACACAGGAGGGAAAAGAAAACCCTTCCTGGCCCCCAAACCCATTTATTAATACCCTGCAACACACAGTATAGATCTAAATGGGCCCACAGAGGGCATGCTGATCCTCATTGCACAGCTTGGTCTACTATTGTCACCATCAGGAAGCCCACCCTGAGAAATGACATGTAACCACTATTAGAGTACATATATGTAGACAACATGTGGCTTCA
>NW_017306277.1:3365942-3378929 GCF_000935625.1 Nanorana parkeri
TAAAGGCAAGGGCTGGCAGTGCATGTTACCAACACTCTGGTTAGCATCCCACCCAGCCCACTGCCATCACTGGTTGCCAGGAGCTGCGCAGGACACCAGCCAGAGTATCCCATTCAGCTTCTGGTAACCAGTAATGTCAGCGCCACAGGTTGCTAAGTGCTCTTTGCAGCCTGGGACACTCTGGCAGGAAAGGGGGCAGAAGGTGTGCCAATGGGACCCACATGACCCAATGAGATGCCGTCTTAGGCAGCTGCTTCAAGCTGCCTCATTATAGCAACGGACCTGGCAACAAATAATGCAAAAGGTGAAAAAGGTTTTTAATAAAAGAAAAGTAATTGTTTATGATACATAATGCTTTAGCAAACTAAATGTCATCCAATTAGGGTTTATATCTTCTTTAACCATCTACAGTATGTGCTGCAGCTCTTCCTTCATTAAAGCCTATCTGTCTCAACAATGGGCATTGAGCAAAATATCACAATAATACAGCTCATCGGTAACAATGTCTGTCATCATTAGCTTTAATCTCGTACTATCTTTTCGGAAAAATGTGCTTGTCTCAAAAGAAGTTTATTGACCGTGCTCTCCTGCAACCATCAGCAATTTTCCAATGACTCATCCTTGCCTCGGTTTATTTTCAAGACTTCACTGACCACTTAAAAGATAATGTGGGTATCTCAGGATGAGGAATGAGGATCCCGTCTATATTGACTTATTCCAATCTGCATAGATAGCATGTAAGTGAGAGATTCTTTCTCTTCTATGCCCTGTTGCAGGTCTGCTTTTGTTTATTAAGCTCTTTTATATACAAATATTCTTTTTCTTGTATTGAGCCAAAGAGCAACATTGGGTATTATAAAATGTTTTTTCCATTTAAGAAAAGGATTGAAAATAAATGCCAATATAAAGCCTACTTGCCTAGGGCCAGCCAACCACCTCATGGGACATTCTTCCCCATAGTTTAGCCTACTTTTCTAGGGTTTCTATTTTTTTATTTAGATATAACTTTATTATGCCAGACCAGCCAACAGCCTCATGAAACATTCTACCCATAGTTCAGCCTACCGGCTTAGGTCTTATTTTTTCAACATAGACATGGTGTTTATACAACAGACCAGCCAATGGGTCTCATGGGACATTCTACTCATAGTTCAGCCTACCTGCTTAGATCTTCTATTTTTAACATAGACATGGCTTTTAGACACCTGACCAGCCAACGGGTGTAATGGCACATTCTACCCATATTTCAGCCTACCTGCTTAGGTCTTCTATTTTTATAGTTAGACATGGGTTTTATAATCTTATGGGACATTCTACGCATAGTTTAGCCTGCCTGCCCAGGTCTTCATTTTCTTACTAAGACTTGGCTTTTATACACCAGACCAGCCAACGGCCTCATGGGACATTCTACCCATAGTTCAGTCTACCTGCTTAGGTCTTCCATTTCTAAAATAGACATGTCTTTTATACACCAGACCAGCCAAAGGCCTCATAGGACATTCTACCCATAGTTCATCCTACCGGCTTAGGTCTTCTTTTTTCAACATAGACATGGCTTTTATACACCAGACCAGCCAACAGATCTCATGGGACATTCTATTCATAGTTCTGCCTACCTGCTTAGGTCTTTGCCAGCGTTGCGTTCCACTGCAAATGCAAAAAATAGAGCAAGCCCTATTTTTTTGCGTTTGCAGTGGAACGGAACACTGGCAAATTCTTGCCACGCGTTCGATCGCACTGCGGGCGGGGGGTAGGGGGCCTGTAAGCGGTGCCATTAAATTCAAGGCACCGCCACGCCCCCTCACGCCTCAAAACGCGGGGAGAAGTTTCTTCGCGATCGCGGTGCGTTCCAGCAGCTACCGCTCTTGAAACGCACATGCTTTCTGTGTGAAAAACACCTTAGTAAAACGGACTAATTAATTATACATAAATCCTGTATAATAATAATAATTATACATGCAATTCAATAACAATGTGCATCATCATACAAAATATGACATGAAAGTGCATTATAAAACATGATACGGTCCTCCACCACAATAAATTCAAAGAATGGAAACCTGCCATGTCTCGAAGTCATTTTAGGTTTCACAGCTGTACAGTGCTCAAAAGGTATGAACTGGTTAGAAGGAGCTGATAAAATACCGCCATCCATTAACACATGGCTTATCTACAAGTGTGCAGACACATCATTAAAAAGATCTGTGCACGTATGTGTATTATGTTATCTGAAGCTGAAACGGACCTTGCAATTCTGGCTATCACTATGGACTTATGTTGTGTGTATTAATCATTCAGCCACTCCGCAAAGGCATTAATCCTATTTTCAGCATGCTGAGATGGGTATTTATGGTATTTATTTTTTAAGTATCTTTTGTAGAACAGTTTGGGGGGGCAAGTGAGACTTACATAATTTTCCTATACTTATAATGTACATTATTGTAATAGTACATATAGGGGTCTATTCACAAAGCTGACGAAGGATCTGGCCGTGGCTTCGGCCGATCCTTCGGCTGGCTTCGGCCCCAGGATCCCTTCGGTTCAGGAGAACCGAGGGGGTGCTGTACGGGCTATAGGTCAGCCTTTTTCATTTTTTTCCCAGTAATTGGGCAGTGAAAGAGAACAGCATGGTCATGAGCTTATCTCACTGTCACTCTGCTTTCTCCGTCCATCAGCCCCCTCTTTCTCAGCACATGAAATGATTGTTTCTTTTTGTGCTGCTTCTCCCTCTCTCAGTCTGAGTACTGCTGGGACTACAAGAGGCTGATACTAAATCAAATTCAGGAACTCACACTGCTTGCATTAGGAAAAAAATCTCTCTCTCTCACTGCTGTTCGGGATCTTTCCGAATAGCCCAAACAGCAGTGAGAAGCCTGCCGGAGGTTCGGCTCAGCCGATCCAGATGTTGGTTCGGCTGAGTCGAACTCCTTCTGCACTTCGGGTCAGCCGAACATTTTTTTCTTTTATATCTGCCTAGAGTTTAGCTAACTTAATAAACAAAAGCAGGTCATTTTTAGTTAAAAACAAATATTCTTTAGCATGTCCCTATTTTGTGGGGAATCTCTGTTCATGTTTATACAACTCTATATACTTACTATAATCCAACCAAGTATTAGAGCACTTTGAGGCAGTTCAGAAGTTCTATAATCAGGTGATCTGACTAAAAGTAGAACATCTCCAGGTACGTCTTAATAATCACCCCCAAGCTGAATACAGTCATCAGTCTAGTCTTGGCAAATGACATAATTATTTTCTATATCTGTCTGTATCCAGTGGGATACATAGAAATGATGAGACCAAACCTTGTGATGTCTGCTGATAAGAAAAGCCCCAGGCATCTTAATCACTCACATGTATTGCTGCTGATGCTGCATGGTGATTCCACTCCTTTTAATGGTCATTTTAATTCTTGAAATATTTAAAGACACAAAAAACTGTAATTATTGTCCTGGCCTAAAGTGTATCTATAGCCAAATAAGAATGAGGTTAGGGTCTGTGGAATATGCACGGGGTTCACGTAGTTTGCATATCACAAAATTTTTGCCAAAATGTTGCAGGTTTCCCACCACAAATAAGGAACCACCTATAATGCAGCACATAACATTTCCCTTGGTCAGCTGAGTCACAAGAGCCAATAATTTGAAGGAATGGAAACACCTTCTATAAAAAGGTTGGGTCACAGTAGCCATATTGTCAGTGTGTGTTGGAGCTGCTAGGTAGAGCTGACAGTTCTATGCGGGGAAAGATACTTTATTTTGGCATTGGTATATCTCACCCATGGCAGTGCCTGGTTTTCTATGCCTTTTGCTTGACTATAGTTATTATTAGCCCTACAAATGGTCAGAATTGAATAACAAGGTTTGCCTCTGCCTCAGTGAGGTTTACCCACTGAAGCAAAACCCAAGCAGCCAACCAGGATTTTGGTTCAGCATCCAAACCTAGGCAGCTTTGATTATCCTTATAACCAAAACTTTTTCTTAGTTTTGGGGTGGTAAGGTTTTATTGCTCTCTGTGTCCATGCTGTGGAGATTTAAGTCATCTATGTGCCCTGGTGACCATTGTACAGAACCCAAGGGGTCTGACACTCATGATTACGGTAGTTGCTGCATAGAAGTGGTATTGCTTGGGATTGATTAGCATCAAGAGTGAAAGTGAGAGAAAATCCAACATTTCAACCAGAACAGTAACAGGTAAAATCTTCCAGTCAGGACAATTGTTCCAGTGACCGCTGTCCACAGATTCGCTTATTTTGCAGGGATTTCCTCTTATTTTTTGTTGTGTCCAGACATAAAGTTAACGAATGGTTTTCACTATTTTCAGAAACATCTAAAAAAAGTTTTACATTTACATATAATTTAAACCGGGCCATAGTGGTTTCATGACAATACTAATCTAGTATTTTAAGTTTTAAACCTGATTCTGCTTATATAAACATTTTTTTATCCAAATAAACACAATACAGACTGCACCCATGACAGTTTCAGAAAGCATTATAGATTTTCTAAAATTATAAGAGAATAGCAGAAGATGTTTGATATTACATTCTCTCCTAATTGAAACTTCTTATTGCTTTGTCTAAACAGAGGAAAAGAGGACGGGTTACACTTCTAAGTCATTCAGTTGCATGTAAGTTTGAGCTTGGGCTACTGACCTCTCTAAACAACAAGCTTTTTCAACCGAGAAGCTGAAAATAGAAAACTAAGCACATGAAATGAAGCCCAGAACTCTAACTGTTGAATAAAAAATAGAATATGTCTTTGTCCATATTAAAGAAAGATTATTATTATTATTATTGTTATTATACAGGATTTATATAGCACCAACAGTTTGAACAGTGCTTAACAATATAAGGAAGATATTAAAGTTACAATACAATTCAAATGAGCTAATCAAGCTCAAAATAAGATGAGGAGAGCCCTGCCCATGAGAGCTTACAATCCAAAATATAACATCTCTTTAAAAATATACAAACTCTTTATCATGGAACTCGAGCCAAAAAGGTTTGTTTTCATAGAACAGTAAAGGGTTAGATCTGTCAATTTTTAATCTCTGTGTGTATCCCTTATGGAGATCACTTCTTTTCCTTGTGACACCTTGAAAGCTGCACATCCCGTATTTTCCTTTTTCGCATGCATTTTCATATAATCAGTTTGAAAAACCAGCAAGGTTAGTGCCCCAAAAAAGGGAAAAACAGGAAGTTCAGCTGGTGTCACAATCTGGATCAGGCTCAGAGTCCAGTAGCTGAAACAGCAGGTAAAGTCATAGTCAAACAAGCCGAGTTTGGTACACAAGCAGACAGTTGTAGTGTAGGAGCAGGCAGAACCGTAGTCAGAAATCAAGCCGAGGTCAGTAGCCAAAGGTATCAGGTATGAAGTGGAAGACGATGAGAGTAGTCGGTGAATCAGCAGCCAAAGGTCGGTACACGGGTAGCAGTATGAACGGATTGTATCACAGGAGGAGCAAGGAAGCAAGATATTGGCAGGAGCACAATAATCTGGCAAACAGGAAGTGCAGAGGCATAGCTTAAATAGGAAGTTCGAGGGAGGAGCAAGGAGTTCAGAGTTCAGCAGAAACTAGGTTTAACTGAGGATTACACAGAAGATGAGGCAACAAGCTATCCAAGGTTCTAAGGTGGCTCAGCAAGTAGAACCACTGCCAGCTAGAGCAGAGGCCCTGGGTTTAGTTCTGGTTCCTGACAGCTGGGCCCAATGTTGCAGAAGCTAAAGCACCAGCATGGCCCCCACTGTCTATGACTAGGGCCATCCTTGTCTATGACCAGTTTCAGACAAAACTCATATTTGGTTTCCATTCAGCAGCCATAAAAAGAGTCAACTGAGTATTTTTGCTTTTGTTCAAAGTTTGCAAAACACATTACAAATGTTGACCAAAAATGATACCTAATAAAGGTGCTTTGTATGTATCACATGGTGTGTGGTAACGGTGACATTTGTATTCAGGTCCCTTCATTCCTACAAACTAACACTTGAAACTTGGCAAACTTTCTGGGCAGGAAGTACTTATAACATCTGAATGGAAGGTCGTCTCTTAAATTAAACCTCTATATAATACTTATCTTTGTTTCATTTCATATTGCTGGGGGAATTTCCAACCATGAAAACGGTATCAGTGTTAATTAGACTGTTTTATGAAGGCAACGGAAACCACGATTTTGCGTTTTTCACATTTGCATAAAAAAAGTGGTTGGTAGGCAGCAGCAATGGCTACACAAACCCAATGTATAAAATAAAGGGACAATGGCATGTTATCAGCTTTAACCCTTTGACTGCTAGGGGTGTTTTGTATACTTCATGGCAGTCAAGGGGTTAAAACAAGCTAGTGAAACAAGCTAGCAACAGATTTAAGTTAAAATGTAAACTTTATAATTAGATATAATAAAATAATAAACAATAAAATAACAATAAAATAATATACCTAGATAATTAAATATAATAATAATAATAGTAGGTTCCTTGCCTACCTCACGCACATACATATTCTGTACTCCGTGGTTTTTTTTTTGGTTTTTCTTTCAAATATTGTAGCAGTTATTTAATACACTTGTCATTTTCTCCTTTCCAGGGCTCACACACACTGTTTTTCAGTTTGTAAGACAGACGACTCCCTATGCCCTCTCCTTCCCTGCGGCCATGTCCATGCTGCAGGGCAAAATAACGTTGCTGCTCACTGCAGTGGGAGGATTCGGGCTGCTCAGACTCCTGTTCTGTCCCATCCACCAATCACTGCAATAGCTAATAGTAATGTGGGAGGGACTATGCAGTAAGCTTTAGAAATTTGGCAATCCCACAATCCAATCCACTGGTATAGATGCTGTTCTGATGCATCATGGGACTTGTAGCTTGCTCAGGCATGCAGAAAAGGTTAAAAGATGTAACATGGGTACATGCTTGGTCCCTCTCCCAGCGGCTGGGCTTCCCTGCGCTTTATGTGATGACGTAACAGCATTTTAAAATTACAATTTCTCAGAATATAAGCATGTGGGAGAAGAAATAAATATTCAGGAGGGGAAATAGTGGGGAGAATGTAAGAGTATCCGGGATTTCATATTTAAAAATATAAAAAAAAATTATTGTTGAAATGATATTACCTGTTACCATATGATTGTACAAGTATAAATTGCGAAGTTGAAACTGGGCAATAATTTCACAGCTTCAATACAATTTGTTGAAAGAAAAACTTAGGATGGGATCAAAATGGAAAAAGAATGTACGGCATTTCTATCAAAACTGCCCGGGTAATTATATTGCATCCAACCATTTTATGCCTTCGATGAGTTTGTGATTTTGACAAAAAAGATGGAAAATCCAATCGCTATATAAAATTGCTATGTGAATGACCAGCTTTAGGTTCAAGACGGGAGGCAAAGGAAAAGGCTGTATCGGGGAGCCAGTCTCTTTCAACAAACCTGCCCCTCGAAGACAAAGGAATGCAGAATCGGTTGGAAAAACACCCCGGAGGACACTCAACTTGGATATTCTGCAAGGAAACATAATAAAATAATTGTTTAATTTGTAAATTGAATCCCTTAGGTTTTTCCTGGAAATATAACACCTTTCTTGAAAAAAGTTCACTTACCCTTTAATGAAGGCACGCTCACAATCACATCACTCTTTTTCATGAATTTGTAAAAGTTTGAAATCAATCCCACCTGTTTTTCAAAAGCCAATAATTGTTCAGCTTTGAAGGAAAACTAATGCTAAAAATGGTTTTAGACCACACAGCTGGCCTAAAATAGCATTGCATTGTTTTCACGTGACTTTGCTCCTCGGATAAAAGCTTAATCATCATGTATCCCAACAAACACCAGAAGTGCAACTTTGCAATATTTTCTTTTGTTAGCATAAAGTGGACATATATTTCATTTTTGTATAAACACCCCAGAGGTTCTATGTTTAACTCTTTTAACAAAACCTAAACAAGCATAATTTATTTTTATAAATAAAATAAGAACGTTGTACCCTAACATGGATAAATAACGAAAAGAAAATTGTAAATACAAGACTAATGAAATGATTCCAAAGAGATGAGATACTTTTTAGCTGACAGATCTTGCTTTTCTTCCTGGTGTTGACTGAATACACCAGGCCACCCTGTTGTATAAATTCTTCTGGTTGCTTGTATCCTAGTTCTCTAGGAACACCTAATCCTGAACACATTAATCCACAAGCCAGTGATTCCCATCTCTACACACTGACGTCTATCTTAAACCAAATAGCCAAATCCATAATTATTCTCTTCTCGATGCCAACTTAAAATGTAAGTATAATGTCAGACAAATTACACTTATCCACCCTGAATAGCCTTTCTGACCTAACACTACTTCCTCCTAGCTCCATATATTATGAATAGCAAATCCACAGCTTGCTCCAACGTTAACATCCTCTGGCCAAAATGTATTTTGCCACTGACCAGGTCTGCGCAATGAGCCCACATAGGTATGTATAGTGCCACCATCTTACTGCCTCCAGTCCCTAGAGCTTGCCCTATAAAAATTTAAGAGAGCTTACTGAGCAGGTGTAGCCAGTGGTGAAGATTTCGGCCGATGGATGTAAGCTAGACATGTGCAACTCATTTAGTTCCGAATCAAAATTCGTACGAATTTTCAAAAATTTGGACATTCAGACACTTCAGAATTTCTGAATCCCAATGCATCCGAATGTGTCCTTATACGTATTTCCGTTTCCGAAATTCTGTATAAAAGAAAATGAATCGGGTATGTGACTTTTCTGGCCAATCAGGTTTGATGCATCCGAATGGGTCTGAATCCGAATTCTGGGAGCCTCAGCTTTAGTTTTATGTATTGGATGTTGCCACAACCAATATTCGTTTGTACTACAGTATACTAACTATATATACATAATATTAAAGCTGATGCTCCAAGACCCGAACGGAGTCTGAATTTCCAAATACAGGTGAAACTCGAATAATTAGAATATCGTGCAAAAGTAATTGCAGTAAGTGCTGCAAAAGGGGCCCAAACCAAGTACTGAGTACATATGCATGCTTGTACTTTTCAGAGGTCCGATATTGTTCTATGTACAATCCTTGTTTTATTGATTGCATGTAATAATCTACTTTTTTGAGGTTGTGGATTTGGGGTTCTTGGGGTTTTCATGAGCTGTAAGCCATAATCATCACAATTATGACAAATCACGGCTTGAATTATCTTGCTTTGCATGTAATGAGTCTATCTCATATATTAGTTTCACCTTTTAAGTTGCATTAGTGAAATAAATGTACTTTGCACGATATTCTAATTATTCGAGTTTCACCTGTAGCATTCAAGAGCTCCCGAATGCCATTTGGAACTGGAAGCCTCAGCTTTAATATTATGTTTGTATATGTATATGCTTCCCAGACCCGTATTGGTTTCTGGAGCTCCTGAATGCTATATTGAAATTTGGATCCCGAATGCCATTCGGTTTTAGGAACTTCAGCTTTAGTATTAATATCTGTATATGGTTTTCTGTGGTAGTCACAATGAATATTAGTTCGTAAACTCATCCAAAACGAATGAAAATTCAGATTTCGTCCGAATTGAAAACCCTGAACCGAACTGAATTTTCGGACCTGAATCCTGAAAAATGAAATAATAAAAAATCCGAACCAAATTTTTCCACAGCTTGCATGTCTAATGTAAGCATCGGAGCGGGCTGTGATTGTCTACACGTGGGTCTTATTTTAGGTCAAGAGAACTAGGCAAATAGTAAATGGTTCTTACCCTTCTACGGGTATATGAAGATTTCCAAAAATGCCACAGATTACAGCTTAGGGTGCCAAATTTCCAGGGTGTGGAAAACTGCTTCATGTATTGTTTCCCTAAGGAAGGCCTACATTTAAAGTTTAGGTTTCCTTGAAACTATTGGGAGTGTTGGAGGGTGGATTTTGTTGTAGAAATTAAATTGATAATATGATTCAGCACTCTGGATCTCAAGTTACATGTGGTAAAGCCAACGTTGTCATTGTACCAGCTTTACACTATGCTCATCAACATGAGAAGACTCATCATTTACACTGAAGGATCTGTTGAGGTCAGCACCTAGCCATTGCCTGTTGTTTGGGCTTGCCATTTAAAGCAACCCTGACATTACACATCACAACTTAAACTAACCATACCTGGAAAGAAAGCAAGTGAATTCTTACCTTTCGCACTGCTCCATTTGGGAAAAATCACAGAAGACATCCGAAGTGACATTGATCCTTACGGGGATATCAATCTCCTGGGTCCTCCCTCTGACTTCCATGTCAGTACTGAGTTCTGTAATGGCATGAAAGCTTACAGAAGTGAAGGTTTCCCTTTGGACTTCACCCTGGTTTTCCTAGTGAATGGAGTGATGTTCTGGACTGTGAGCAGTTACTTTTCCAGGTATGCCTAATTTGAATGGCAACATTTAATAACAGGGTTACTTTACAGGGCAGCCATTTTTTTCACATACCTGCAAAAGAGATCTGCATACTTTTGATAATCCTATCAATCGGTGTCAAAATGTTATAATCCTATGTATAATTTTTATGAACATTGGGGCATCCATATTTGTTCATTAAATTACAGAATGTTCTGATCCTTTTATGTTACTGCAAGGCCACTGGATGGGGAGTCTCTGATTGAAAACAACATACTCTGCAGTGTCAAATAACATCAAACACCTACAGTACAGCTTAGGCATTAGGTCACATGAGGAAAAACTGGAGCTATGTTTTATTTCAACACAGAGGTATTTTTTTTTTCTTCAGAATAGTAACGTGATTTGGTAATTTTATCATATGCTATACTGATTCATGTCAAATGTGAATTTTAATGATAGCTCTGTTTTATCGACGTGACTCATAAAAAAAAATGTACATCTTTTACTCTTCTAGAACTAAAGAGCATTTCTATGAATATTATATAGGAAACAGGCAGTTAAGCTTACCTTTCTTATCATTTTTTGTAACATAAAGAGATCTGGTATCCTTAAAAGTTCTCTTTGGGTGGCATAAAGCTATTACAGAGTTATTTTTCACATGCAAAGATCTTTGTCCTAAAAACATCTCATGTGTTGATGACTCCTTGTTAGCATCTGTCAGATCAAAGTTAAATGAACGTGCTTGCTCAGCCAAAAGGTATGACTTCTGGTCTCTGTCTTTACAACCAGTCGACTCTGACTAACGTAATCTAATGTACTAAGCCGCTTTCAAAGTCTTACTGATCTTATGTTTTTTTTTGTTACAAATAAACATGTGTAAGTAACATCTCTGTCAAATCTTCATCACAGTTCGTTTTTTTTTCCCAGCGTCCATACTGAGGGATAGGTACATCGGCAATGCACAGTCAGTAGGCCGGGTTTGGCATTGTGGTTGGTGACAGCAAATTAAATTCTCTCTCAGAGGGTACAAGTAGCTAAAGGGTCAGGATACCCAAAAATGGATATTACAGTTAAAGGGTCAGTTCACCCACAACTAAAACATTATAGAAATGTTTGTGGGGAGCTGAATGCGTCTGGGTGAATGTATGCCCATTCACCCCAAAGAGTGTTTGTTAGGTACTGATGTTAGACGAGAAGAAGTGGATTGCAATTAGCATTCCAATTCATTACAAGGTGTTCAATAGAGTTGGGGTAAGGGATCTGTGCAGCCCACTCAAGTTCCTCCTCATCAAACTGATCGAAAACTGGTCATCAAACTGGTCAAACCATGTCTTTATGGAGCTGAGTTTATGCACAGGGGCATAGATGGCCTTTCCTAAACGGGAAATTATTATTATTATTCAGGATTTATATAGCGCCAACAGTTTGCGCAGCCCTTTACAATATAAGGAAGACATTACAATACAATTCAAGACAAGGTGGTAAGGAGGGCCCTGCCGTGAGGGCTTACAATCTAAAAGGGAGGGGCAAGTGATACATTAGAAGGTAGCTGTGTGGGGATGAATTGTTTGAGAAAGTGATAGTTCAGTGGTTAGGTTGAGGTGGGATAGGCTTCCCTGAAGAGATGAGTCTTAAGAGATCGCCTAAAGGCAGTCAGAGTGGGAGATAGACGGAAAGGTTTGGGTAGAGAGTTCCATAGGATGGGAGAGACTCTAGTGAAGTCCTGGAGGCGAGCATGGGAGGAGTTGATGAGAGAGCTGGAAAGCAGGGGGTCATTTGAAGAGCGGAGGGGACAATTAGGGTGATACTTTGAGACCAGGTTTGAGATGTAGCCAGGGGCAGAGTTGTGAATGGCTTTGTAAGTTGTTGTTAATATTTTGGATTTTACCCTTTGGGCTATTGGAAGCCAGTTTATGTACTAATCATTTATAGCCCAAAAGTGGCATCTGGGACACTTTATTATTTTCCATGCGGGACTCTTTTTTCCCCTTTTTCGTACTACAGATCACACAAATTGGAGGCTTTTTGGCTTATAAAGGAGATATTCTTGGGACTCTAATTTACAAGTTTTTTTTTAATTTTTCATGACTGGTAAGCAGGGCCTGTTTGCATCTAATATTTATAGCAGCCTTTCTCAACCAGGGTGCTGTAGCATACTTGGGTGTCTTCTGGCTTTGTCTGGGGTGCTTTCAACATTTTACTAAAGGAAGGGACTCTGATGCGTAAGGGGCTCCTGATATGAAGGGGACGGCATCTGATGTATGGGGGAGAAACTCTCATGTGAAAGGGACTCCTGATGTGAAGGAGCAGCTTATGACGTGAAAGGGTGGCACTCTGATTTGAAACTTCACATCATCCTTGAGATTTTTGCATAAGGTTTTAAAAGGTGCAATTACTAAAAAAAGGTTTAGAAACTCTGATTTATATGGCATTCCTGGTTCCTGCAGCCGCCCCCCTTCCCAATGACATGCCGCTAGGTCCTTCCTTCAACCACTGTATGTCCATGCTCCTGCAGCCTCCGGGGATATTACATAACCTGATATCACATGAGGCTGCAGGAGCAGGACACATCATTCTCGCCTAGGTGAGAATGGAAGGGGGGGGGGGGGGGGGGCGGGTTGGA
>NW_017306277.1:3379016-3384712 GCF_000935625.1 Nanorana parkeri
GACGGGGGGGAATTGGAGGGGGGGGGGGGGGGCTGGCTGGATTAAAAAAAAAAATATTGATAACCAAACGAAATTAAAGGAACATTTGTATATTGTGGAAGAGGTGAGGGACGCACGGAGTAAAACTCTATTTTGAAAGTGAAGGTCCAATTTAAAAATAAAAATGACTCCAAACCATTATGGTTTCCCTGTGAGATGCACACAATGAAAATATCAGTAAAATAAGTTTAATTTAAAAAGATAGGAAGATGCAGTAAAGCAATTATTGTATTTGTCCTCATCAGGATGAAAGTATTTCTTTAGTTCAATGCTCTATTCTCTGAGTGTACAGTATAAGTGACATAACGTGGGATAGATGAGCGCTGATATGAATGCAGAAACACTGTTGCAGAGAAAATGCCCTCTCTCACTCAATCAGATCCCGGTTAATTAAGTGTTTACATATGCACTGTGACCCGAGGGTGAAGGACATTTTACTGAACAGCTGAAGAGTTAGTGTTTCACAATGACTTCATTGAAAACTCCATAAACAGCTTTTATTCCCAGACCTGGGATCCTTTTTTCTGCTCATGACTGAAACGTTCAACAATGTCAAATATTTTGACATGCATATCTACATTATTTATGTTTGTGGTTCTTTGGAAAGACGGCCCCCCTCGATGCGCTGTTTTTAGTGTAATTCAACCGGGTAGTGCAAACTTGCTGCAATTTAGGGAGTATTACTAAAGGTGGCCATAGACAATGGTCGGACGTACGTGCACTGTAGGGCGGTGTCTCCTAAACAGAAGAGCGTGGTATCCAACAGCGATCAGGACCCAAGGTGACTTTTGTAGATGTGGTACTCGCAGTGATGATCACGGATGGCGCCGTGCAAATCCAAACATGATAAGACTAACCAGCACTCAAAGAATAGTCTTAGGGAGAGAGGGGGAGCTTATTGAAGCCGTGTCCTAAGGTGACAACGCTGATTCTCCATAGATACAGTAAGTGAGCGGTGTCACCTTAGGACAAGAAGTGTGTTATTCTCAGAATCACTAGTTGAAAATAAAGGGAAGATAAGCCTAATGAATAAAAGTAACACAGCCTCCATATCTGAGGACTGATAAACTGCAACAGATTAGAGTTTTGTTTTTGGGTATAGATATTCCTTAAAGCCCAACTATGGGCTCCTCAATCCCAGTGAGTATACAATAACAATACAATGGGGGCCTCCAGGACCCTGGCAAACCCACCTCTATAATTTTGCTTTTGTATTAAATGTTTTACTTACTTACTACCAGATTTCTTTAAGCCTGTCATGTGACATGCAGAGTCCTCTTCTCTGCATGTCACATTCTCCCGATATCTGCATTCTCCAGATGGTGGTGGTCCTCAATAATGCAGAAAGTGGTGCTGATGTGATGACTTCAGCACAGTTCTCTGCAACATTACACTGTGGGAGCAGGGTGCATGGTGATGTCTTCTCTGGGGGAGGGTCCACGATACCCGTCACTCACAGTATGTCCTGCAGGGACACTGGATGCTGGGTGACATCTAGTGGTGGGAATTATTGACATCTAGTGGCGGGAATTATGACATCTAGTGGCGGCAATTATTTTCTGCTTGCGCGCGCCCCCTAGCGGGCACGAACACCGCGGATGTCAACTGGTTAAATATTTTACTTACTTACTGCCAGATTTCTTTATCATGTGTCATGTGATATGCAGAGTCCTCTTCTCTGCACCTTCTCCTGACAGTGGTGGTCCTCAATGCAGTGGTGCTGATGTAATGCCTTCAGCACAAATCTCTGCAACATTACACTGTGGGAGCAGGGCGCATGGTGATGCCTTCCCAGGGGGCGGGTCCATGACACCCTTCACTCACAGTATGTCCTGGTGGGACACTAGATGCTGGGTGACATCTAGTGGCAGGAAGGAATTACTGCATGGGGTGCGGGGGATCAAGAGTGTGTTGCAGCCAGAGCTGTTTTTTTTTTTTTATATCTGGAGTTGGGCTTTAACTGCCCATTTATTATTTTTTCTTCGAAAACTCTTGTTCAGGGCTGTAGAGGGAAGCTAGAACACCCCAATGATGCCTGCTTATCTAAGGGCAGTTTTGGAGATGGGGAAATCAAGCATTTCTTTCTCGGTCAGCCCACGGGGGTCTAAGGCCAGCTTTAGCTTTTAAGACATTCTTTGCCATGTTATTAAACACATAGCAAGCAAATCAATTGTTTGCTTCTACTAGCTTGGCTTACACTCCGTCTGATCAAAGCAAACATTCGCCTGGTTTCTAGGAGATGTAAAACACAGCGGCGTTTGCCAAGTGTGTTTTCACCACTGCCCTCCTCTTTAAAAGTCTTACGAAAGCTGGTGCACAATCCCATTAATCTCCACAATAATTAATTCTCACAATGAAAACTACCAGATAAAAATTAAAATTAAAAAAACAAAATACTCGGGTTAAAAAAGCAATACATGGATACTCTTTCAAGATGTTTTGCTCATTTAAAAAAAAAGAGATAAAAGCAATTAAAAATGCTCACTCTGCAGTTTTCTCATCTTAGTATTAATTTTCCACTGCTGTGATTTGCAGAAATGCAGCTCAAGAAATCATGAAACGTCCTTTTTTCTTTCTAATTTTCCTTTTGTTATCTGTGCCTGAAGTTTGTTGTCGGTCTCCATAACTCTCTTTTACTGCGCTCCAGAAAGCTACGACTTGTTTTGGCACAAACGTAGTTCGTTTTGCCCACATTAAAGACATGTTAAAACAGATAGGAAGCCGCACAGGGCGCAGTCATCTTCAGATAATCGTCCCCTAAGGGTCGGTACAGAGAACAATCTTATTTTATTATATCTAAATGGAAACC
The DNA here is from genome assembly GCF_000935625.1 of Nanorana parkeri. NCBI lineage: Eukaryota > Metazoa > Chordata > Amphibia > Anura > Dicroglossidae > Nanorana > Nanorana parkeri. The sequence continues at coordinate 3,381,865 of NW_017306277.1, forward strand.
AGGTTATATAGAAACAGTTGGATAGCAACTACCACATAATAAGAAAAAAACAGCTTTGTCACCACTTTTTGGTTTTCTGGACAAACAATATAGAACATTCGTTCTCATCCCTCACAAATTAATTGTTTAGAAACGCAAGAACAGTGAGGCTGGTGTCGCATGGGAGATTCTGCCGCTAGAGACAAATCGACGACGGCAGAATCTCTAAAGATATTGCCTGTCTGTGCCTATGGAATTGCTCCCTCTGTGGCCAGATGCAGAAATATGTTCCTCTGTTGCTGGCCCGAATGTTGCTGCATCTCAATTGCTAACAATGGGAGTGACATCTTGCTGCCTTAGTTACAAAGGGAGCGATCCTGCCTCCTGCAATTTTGACATATCATCAGCAACAGGATTGCTACTAGCAGACTTGCCTGTCTGACATCAGCCTAAGCACATCTTCTGCACTCCTGTTGTATAAAAGGAGGTGAAATGTTAGCAAGAAGGGAAGGGAGCGATGGTGGAGTGCAGGGACAGTGAGTATCAACGGGTCAGGGGTTAAGTGACGTAGTCATTTTAAAGGGTATTTCCACTTTTGCAACCAAATTTGGAAGAAAACCCTCTATATGCTTTTTATGTGTTCCCATTCCCACAGCATAACTAAAAATATAAAATATTTCTTACCTTTTTGGCTTTGGAGCAGGATTATACATATGACTCTACAAGCAGCTTCTAGGCATTACAATAAGTGCATGTGAGCTGATAAGAGACTGACTAAGACGAGTATAGCCCAAAATAATGTTTAAATGCAGCCACTAACATCCATGGCGGTATTCCCGAGTGTGGCTCGGAGTCAATTTTCAGTACCATAAGCGGTAACCCCGAGCCACAATCGGGATTACAGTCTCTTACCTTGTCCACGATCCACGCTGTGTCCTCCGTCTTCCGCTGAGTCAATCACGGCAGGCTTTGTATTAATGAATACAGGCTTTGTATTCATTAATACAAAGCCTGCCATGATTGGCTCAGCGCGGTATACTGTATGTAGCCGAAGCTACGTCCAGTATACCATATCCTTCTGTATGTACCCGGCGTATAAGATGACCCCCGATTTTTGGGGGATGTTTTAAGGATTCAAAACCCATCTTATACGCCGGCAAATACGGTATATGCTTGAATAAATATACGCTTGAATATATGCTTGAATATATATATATATATTTGTGTAAGGAGTCCACTTCACATGAGGATTGCTACGTGACAGGGCCTGAGGTGTGCCATGGCCCGGGTGGTCAGTAATGCCAATAAATATATACAGCAAACAAATGAGGCTGTAGGACAGGGCTAGGCAAACTCCAGCCTTCCAGCTGTGGTGAAGCTACAAATCCCATTAGACGTTTCAAAACTCTGCTGGCCACAGGCATGACTTCCCGAAGCAGTTGCATGATGGGATCTGTAAAATTACAACAGCTGGAGGGCCAAAGTTTGGCTCCCCCTGCAGTAGGAGATCAGCAGCACTGAGATGCAAAATAGGATGAAAAAGGTGACAGCAATATTATAAAGTATAAAAAAAAAAGTCTGCATATGCTACAAAGTGCTTTAGCAATCTAAATGTCACCCAGTTAAGGCTTACCTCTATGTTAAGAATGTGGCCACTTGAAGGTGACTCGGACGTATGCAACTGTGCGTTAACCTGACAATGTAAACATATAGAGGTCCCAAAGCACCAATCGCTATGCAAAATATAACAAACAGCTGCTTCTACTGCCACACAGCCATCTACAAATAATACCTAAAGTCAGCCAAAGTCAGCCAAATGGATGAAATGGCCAGAATGATGAATAATCAGGCCTTCTGTGCTGTTTACATGGACCATTTCCTCCTACAAACATTATTTGTCAAGTGTAAGTATTGCAGCTTTAAACACATTTTGCCAATGGGGTAGAAAATGAGGCCCGAGCGGCTTGTGTGTGACGTTTATTCGGCTGTAAAATAAGCGTTTGAAGTCGTCCCCCCCCTCCCCCCCAAGTTCCTAAGTAATTGGTCAGAAGAGGAAAGGTGAGCGCACTGTTAGGAGGGAAAACATTGACTTAAAAAAACGCATTCCCTCCGTGATGTCAGAAAAGGAGCGTCTGTGGTATGTTATTGATCTGCAATTTGTTTGCTTAAATGCCGACTTCAAATGGGCTGTTTGATGTACGCAGAAGATCCTCTTACACGCTTGTTTCTAGAAGAATGGGGACAGGTAATTATAAAGGTGATCACCTGCCCATCTGGGCAATCGCCTCACACCTGTGGCTGGACCAGGTATGGGAAAATGCATGCTAAAGGGCACCTGTCATGATGTCACCGAGTACGTGGGGTACCATGGCTGACCTGAAGACGCTAGTTGCCTGGCTGTGTGTAGCTTTAGTACTTCTTTGGCACTGACTCAAAACAAGTATAAGACAGAGCTCCTGATATGCTGCATCAGAGATGTGAAAGTATTTAAAGTGGATGACACTCATGACAGAGAGGTAGCCAGAGTTTTTTCAGCGGCAGCAGCTTTCCTGTTTCTTTTATATTAGTTTGCTTTTAAGAACTAATCAGTTATGTGAAAAAAATAATATTACATCAATTATATAATTTACCTTTAGAAAAGTTGTCCTTAAAGGCTAAGTTCACCTATTGGATGTTTCATGTTACAGCCATATTCACGGTGTACTTGAAACATGGTCACCTTGGAATGGGCACGCAGCAACATGGACGGGAGGATGAGTCTGCAGGAGCAAGAGCATCGTTTCTGAAATTCACTGATCATGGTTGCAATGCTCTGCTGATGCCACTGCAAAAAAATAAAATAAATCACATATATATCTATATATATATA
>NW_017306277.1:3387631-3417791 GCF_000935625.1 Nanorana parkeri
ATATATATATATGTAATTTTCTTTATGGAGAAGTCTACATTTACACTTGAGCGCCTTTGGCCATTTTCAGTGTTTTTTTGTGCATTTATATACATGTTTTCTGAGCATTTTCAGGCATAATGGCCATTTCCACCTTTGTGGGGGTCTTTTAAAAAAAACATATCCCAGTTTTTGTTTTTGCCAATGGAAAAGCTAATTACTAGGAGGAGGAGATGGTTATTCACGTGAAATATGCATTTTATTTCCATGGCACCAGGTCTATGGTTTGGTGGTTTAGGGTGAGCCCACAAGCCCTCTGCTTATCCTGTAGGTGGTAGTGTGATGGTGCAGCATAATTTTAGGGAGCCTAGGAATGGAGAGCACTAAAATCAATGACTAAGGCTACATTCACACTTCCTTGTATGTGTCTTTGGTTGTTTCTACTGTTTGTTTTTTTAGGCTTAAACGTTTAAGTTTCGCCAATGTTGAGCTAATTACTAGTAGGAGACGGTTGTTAGGCACAAAATTCTCGGCAAAATGTGCCTTGCTTGAGTTTTTCAGGTGCTCCTATTGAAGTCTATTGACACCAAAAATGTGTGATCATGCCCCAAAGTGGCTCTTGTGCTTTTTCTAAATGTTGAGAGACAGACATTCAGACATGAATGGGAACAACAGAGTAACATGAAAATCTGTTGAGCGTTGAAGTGCTTTTGGAAACACACTTGAAATTGCTAATGAGGGCTTAATAAATCCCCCCACCCACCTATAATGTTTACCTCCTCCTCGAACCAGCGATCTTTCCTTCAACATCGTCCCTGCCAGCTTCTCTTCATACTGTACATGCGCGCTGTGGTCCCATTAACTACTAAGGGTAAGTCATACTCATGGCTTTCTCAAGTGGTGTCTTAGCTAACCTATGGGAATGGAAAAAAAATTAAAAAATCTGTATACATCTCCTCTTCATCCTCATTATCTAAGCTATGAGCAATAAACTGAAACCTCAATTTTAAGTCTCTGTTGTGATCTTTGAGAATGAATTACTTCACAGCACATGCAGCTACAGAGGTCAGTGATGGAATGTTTTAAAGCTCTTTTACTGGTTGTTAATGTTGGTTGGTTATGTGAATTAAGTTTTACTTGCTTATAAGAACATTACATCTGAATGTATACAGGAATTCAGCATCAAACAGGAAACATATATATCATAGATAAGTAAGCATGCATATAGAAATCTAGCATGGACTAGACTTGCACTACACCGCCATCTAGTGCTCAAAAGACATAGTTACAGTCAGTGCATATTACATATGTTGTTGCATTTCCAACAGTTAAGTAAACACTTTATTGTCCATGGTTTTGGCAAAGGTTCACTTTAAAAAGAAGTCCATGAGCTTCAAGTGGCAACTGAATATAACTACTGAGTATAACCTTGGCTGATCTATGTGAGACATGTACACAGTGGCTCACTGGTTAGCACGTCTACCTTGCAGCACTGGGGTCTTTGGTTTAAATCCTGACCAGGGCACTATATGCATGGAGCTTGCATGGGTTTCCTTCTGCACTTCAAAGACATTGTGGTAGGTTAATTGACTGCTGTCTCTAGTATGTGCGTGCATGTGAGATAGGAACCTTAGATTGTAAGCTCCTTAAGGGCAGGGACTGATGTAAATAAATAGTGTGTAAATCGCCAGTGCAATATGAATACCTGTAATAAATAAAAGAAAATACACATGGCCCAGAGCGGAAGTATTGCTGCTGCAAAGGTATCAAGATTTACATAATTGTGTCATCTTCTCTGTCCTGCAGTGATATAGGGTGGTAGCAATAGAAAACACAGCGGCCAGAGGAAAACATGCTATGCGGTACATCAGGAGTGTCAGATCAGCATCAGGAGCTCTTTAAGAAAAGGAAATGTCAGCACATTGGTCATTAGAGGGGTAAGTACAAAGCTGCTTCTTTCACAGTCTATACTACTTTCATTTCTACACCCTCTTTAAGGCCCTGTGCTAACGTGCTTTGGGTTTGTGTTGATGGCATCAGTTTAACATTAGTTTAAGTAGGGATTCCACCTGTCCAGGATTCACCTGGACAGTCCGGGTTTTGAATGCTGTGTTCGGGTTTCATGGCAGCAGAAACCCGGACACAAAATGTCAGGCAGACAGGGGCTACTGGCCCCCCACTGAAAATAGTCTCAACTGTGATATTTACATATAAATAGGTGGCACTATTTACATGTGAATAAGCCGCCACTCATTCTCCCCCCAAAAAATATCTGTCCGTTGCTAGAGTGTTCGGGTTTCACCTGAAGAAAAGGTGGCAACCCTAAGTTTAAGCCTCTTCTGAGATTATTCATATGCCATGACAGGTGCATTTGACCTCTTCTGACTTGCATTTGACCTGCTTCAAGCTGGTCCTGCACTCCCATAGACCTGTATGAGAATGGAAAACCCACCTATAGTGAATAAAAACCTGTAGGCACAAAGGACACATATAAAAAATGGAGTCTGTCATTGCTGAACTCTGCTTCTTTAATGTATAGTTCTCTGGTATTCCAAATACCTTAATACTTTCAGTTACTGCGTCAGAGCAAGCACGTAGATCAGGAGTTCTGACTTCACTTGACACATAGTTGTTTAGATTAATGGCTTTGAAATTATTGAAACCAGAGACAGCTAGGCCCCTTTCAGATAGGCGGTTGGTTTTCGGATTCCCAATGTAAGTCTATTGGCAGCTGGATCTAAATGGATGGGTGTCCGTTTAGATCCGTTTGAGCCCCCCCCCACCTCAGCCAGGTCTGGAAAAGCACATTCGGCCAGGTCCGGAAAAACAGCATTCTCTTTCCCTGGACCTGATCATGCTTGGTCAGTGGTAATCTGATTGTCAATAGACACATGTCTGTTTACATCTTATTTCCTGAAGACTGACATGGGGTCTGGTCATATTGGTTTCTTCCTATATCCCAAGATGAAGGAAACAACTGGCTGAACACAGATGTCACAGCAATGACATTCACTCCATACCGCTCTGATCAGGAGGAGATCCATGTATGTTTAAAGGAGAACTATGGGGTCAGGGCTTTTCCCCATAGTTCTCCTAAGGATAACTGGAGGACACAAACTAGTGTCCTCCTGTCACCCAAAGCTCAGTATACCGCGAGCTACAGCTCGCGGTATACTGAGACGCCGAAGCCGGGTCAGATCCCGACATTACTGTCGAGATCCAACCAGCTGCGGGATTGACAGCTGACTCTGCCTATCTAGAGGCAGAGCCAGCTGTGCCCGCCCGCCTCCCCCGTCCGTTCCGCCAGATGATCGAGAAGTGAGCAAGTGACGGTATGTGTTCGCTCTCTTCCCGATCTATTGAGCCGACCTGTGACAGTTTAATTGTCACAGGTCGGCTAGAACTATGAGGCTGAGTGATTTTCACTCGCCTCATAATTCTCCTTTAACCTCTTGCCGTCCGCCCGTTAAGACGCCAGACGGCATTTTTTTCCTGCTCGCCCGCGCCCCCTAGCACGGGCAGGAAAGACCCGCTTGTTACTACAGCCATTAACGGCTGTTTCACATACAACCGATTAGCGGCTCTATAGCCGCCGATCGGTTGTATGGCATGCATTTCGGAGCGCCCCCCCTCCCAATCTCGAGTGCCGCCATCTCCCCCCTCCTGACCCCTCACCTTTAATCCCGGGATCCGCTGGCCCGGGACCGGCTCGGGAGGGCGTCAGGAGGAGAAGGGAGGGAGTCAGCTCCTTGCTGATCTCCGTCTGTAGTGTGAATGCAGAAGTGATGTGTATTAAAAAGGAGCCCTAGGCTGTTAGCCCTATCAAAGCAAACATATCTCCCTTTATCATGCAAAAAGCAAGTGACCCTATGTGCTGCTTATAACTGCTTCTAAGTGCCTAGGCGTTCAGTCACATGACAAGCTCTAGATGGAGCTTAACAAAGAATTTACTCTGGGAAAGGTAAGAACTTCAGCCATTGTATCCATCTCAAGAAGAATGTTTATATCATTATAAGTTAACATTTCATTAAAGTTCCATAGTTTATAAGCATGGTTTTCAGATTTGTTTTTTTTTTTCATTGAAATTACCTATTAATACGACAACACATTTCCTTATATAATAATGATAACGGCCATATTATCTCTTAAATAACGTAATATATGAGATATGTTTTTCTTCATTAGATGAAGGTTTGGACAGGACTCATCCAAATGAATCATTATCATTGAACTTAGTCATGACATTGCTAGTACCCAGCAACCATAATAGGATAATATCTAGCGTATATCACTGCTTTGCATTATTTAACCATGAACAACATATCTGTCCTGTTTGAATAGACCTGGCGTGTCTTGTTTTGCTTTTATGTATCTGTTCCAAACAGCCTTATTGGCTATTATCATTCAACATCTGTGTGCATTGTATTGCTAAACAGAGCAATGGAAATTGTGTTTTACTTAAAGAGGAACTTGACTCACCAATTTAATGGTATCCCAAAATAGTTACTTTCAAGGCATGCTAACTGTCTAGGTTGTCAGTGTGCTTATTTCAGCTCTTAACTGAACATTCAGGCTAGGTTCACACCTAGGCGGTTTATCGCATGGATTGAGTTGCGTGATATCGTGCAAAACACAGATTGGCATTGAAGTCAATGGAGGCTGTTTACACCTTTGTGGTTTGTCGCGTGGACGATATGGCTTGTCGCACGAAAAGGTGCAGGAGCTATTCTCTCGATGTTGTTGCGCGGTTTGGGCCCCATATACATCTCTATGCATTGAAAACCGCACGGTTTTCAATGAACAGTCGTGCGATCGAAAACGTGCAACAACCGAGCAAAAACAGCCCAGCATCTAAATTGCCTAGGTGTGAACCTAGCCTCGAGGTATTTATATAGTACCGACAATTTACACAGCTCTTTTCATACTGCACATTCACATCAGTCCCTTGCCCTTGAGAAGCTTGGTCCCTATCTCACTTATAGGGCCATCCCTATAATGAGGGAGCCTGAGGTGTTTGCATCAGGCGGCATCTCATAGGGTCACATGAGGGGGCGGCAGGTGAGCCAGAGCTCAGGTTGTAGAGAAGAACTTGTCGCACTCCTTACCGGAATGGGTGCTGAAATGACTGCGGATGGCACCGCTATCACATGAGTTTGGTAGAGAGCAGCACACCAAAATCCTTTTAGGATAATCAATTCTTCATTTTATTGATCCGATTGACAGTTGAAAAACAAGCGCTTTATGGACCTCGCAGGGTCCCTTCATCAGGCTCAACATCAACTATGGCCCGAGAGACTAACAACACGAGATGGTGTGGGTGGAGTCGGCTGCATACCTGATCCCGCCGGGTCATTATCCCCTCCTCTCTTTGCTGGCATCTGTCACCAAGGTGGCCACCAGCAGTGAAGTACATTACCGCACATGGCGTGATGACATCACACCACGGACGTCATAATGCATGAGCGGCAGCCGCACCGGGTGATTTGGTTCCTAAAAGCTGCACTTCCTAAAAGCTGCACTCTGTAACTTTCTTTTCTTCTGCTTCTTGAATACCCATTCACATTCAGAGCTTTGTGACATAGTTTAAGCTGATTGAGAGGCATCTGCCACGAAGAAGCAGACTGATGAGTTCATCTTCCTCTCACTCTGCTCTCTCCCCCTATTAGTATGTACCTTGTTAGCACATAAACACTTCTCTCAGTCTGAGCACTGCTTTACAAGGCATTGCAAGTGGCTAACACCAAGCCAAATGGAGGTACTTCCTCTGCTTGCATTTATATATGTATTTATTGATGTATTATTGATTACAGGGCTGCATTTATTTGTGACTTTTATTTCTGCCTTGAGTTCAGCAATATTTATAAAACTGTCCAAAGTCTCCTCTTGCCCTGGCTAGCCACATATTAGTCCACATACTCCAGCATTGCTGTGGAAGGCATTACAGCTTTGAGAGAAAGACATCCGCACACTGACAGAACAGGAACATTTGATGGCAGGAGCTAGAATTAATGCAAACAATCTCATGCACCATTTAATCTTTGTCCTACTGTGCCATGATTGGGCAGAGACAAATGTTTCTTTCTCGGGTCTTGTTATCATGGAGCTTGTTGTGTCATCGTGAGTCATAACACGGGAATTTGCTCTCCAGAAACGTGATCAGTTACTTTAATTAAACATTTCTATAAAGCAAGTTAAATATGATCTTGTTATCGGGAGATGGACAGTGAAAAATGGTTCTGAGATCAGAAAGTTCATGCGAGGACAGCAGAAACCGGAGGAGTACAGCCGAAACTATTCTAGAAAATCAGCTCAGATTAATAATTTTCACTCAGTCATCAATGAGCCTGTGTGCTCTGGCTGGCAAGGGGCTTTGAATTATCGGGTGTTAAATGAAGACCAACAAATGGCGACATAAAACCGGTTCATTAAATTAAGATTACGTTGCTGGATTCCTTATTCTTTTTCTACCTTTTTTTTTAAATAGATGGTTTTTATTCATGGATCAGTTGTTAAAACCCAACTAGAGGCAGCAGTAAAAAGCAAATCCCACCCATGCTACGCACTGAAAGGGTTAAATGCTCATTTAGTCCAGAGTTAGAGGAATCAGCAGTAATACTGTATTCTTCACTCCTTTAGGCTTCCTCCTAGCTGTTAGACCGCTCTTATCAAGGGCGTAACTAGAAATCAGAGGGCCCCATAGCAACATTTTGTATGGGGCCCTGTGATTTCTAGTTACACCCCTTGCAGAGCCCACTTGAGATCCCACACATCCCACCTGAGAGTGACCCTGCAGAGCCCACCATAGACTCTCTATGGTGGGCTCTGCAGGGTCTCAGGTGGGCTGGACAACACAAACCCAAAGCAAGTCAGCACAGGGCCTTAAAGAGGGTGCAGAAATGAAAGTAGTATAGAAGGCTTGATGGAAATTGGCGCAACAATCACCATAGCGACCCAGGCGGCCGCTATGGGGCCCGGGGCACAGGGGGCCCCGGCCACGACATCCCTGATGCTGTGCGGGCCGCCTGGGTCGCTATGTCATCTCTTGCTGCTGGCTGTCACATCAGTACGAGCTCTGCCTGGGAGAGAATGTGCAGAAGCCTGAGCTTTGCCGCTGTGATCGAGTGATCACGATTGCAATGCTTTCCAGACTTGAATGCAAACATTAAAGAAATGAATATTTTTTTATATATTATTATGCATTTCTTTATTTTTGCAAAAGGTGAACTTATCCTGAAGGTTTACCCAGCGCTAATTTTGGTGGCCCATTTTCCATATTGGTAAAGCCTGATTTGTAGCTGGCATTATTATTTCGGTATAATGTTAAAACAAAGTTAATTAAGTAACTTCATAAAATTTTATGACTCCGCTAATAAAGTATGCAGAAACAAATATCTTCCCGCTAACTTAGCCAAGATAATTGAATGATCTACAGTTGTAAGTGACATTTTTAATAGGGATTTTGTTCTCAGGATAATTTTTTCGAATCTAGTCGCTAACATTTTCCTCTGTAGAGCAGATTTAGTTATCTTTTGGTTGAATCCATAAGTCAGGATATTCCTGGCCTAGCTCAGTAAATCATAAAATTTGCAGACATTTTAGTGATTGGTTTCAAGCGATATGATTGAATGTGGGAGGCAGAAGTAATTTTATACTGGTGTATCAATTCTTCTTATGAGAATCATTATCTAGAGCCTTATTATCGGTTATTACATGGATTTATGGCTAGATGTTCAGTTCTAAGCAGCTCGAAGTTTGCAATCGCGCAACTCTGACACTTTCCAGAAACACTGATGTAGCCGACGTTACCTCTACCCTATGGACTGCTCAACCACATTCTGTGTTGGTTTCACAGAGCAATAAGTAAAATTGGTCAGACAATCCAATAAAATAAACCTAATCTGGGTTGGAGGGTGTCAATGAGAAATTAAAGAAGCACTCCAAGAAATGTAAAAATGTACCCTTTGCAGTGGGGCTACCCCTGAACCGCAAGGGTTAACTGCTCATTTTGGTCTAGGGGCTAAAATAAAGAAAATATACTCACCTGTTCCTTGGTCCTGCTTGGCTGATAGACCAGTTTCTGCAACCTCTTCTGCCCCAGGCTCAGGCAGTCTGAAGACCAGTGAAGTCTTTATGTCTAATGCACTTGCATTAGACGTGAGGACACTGAGACCCCGTTCACACTGAGCAATTTATCGCGCAATTTCAGCTCCAAAATCGCTCAAATATCAGCTCAATGTCGCTCAATGTAGCTTGTTCAATGCATTTCAATGGAGCTGTTCACATTTCACAGCTCAATGTCACCTGTAGTCTGAACATGACCTATTTTTCGGGGATTTTGTGCAATTTGGCCCAAAAGACTTTAATGGTGTAACTCAATGGTCAGCTTTTATTCATTTATGTAAAACATTTATCCCAAAAAGAAAACAAACAGCTGCTGTAACTGTTAAAAATGTGTTACCTGGAGTTTGGCTTTAATTTGTTAGTCAAGTCCATTTAAATCTGCTAGTATATCTTGGTGGCATCATAGTAGTGAGGGTCCTCTGATTCTTGGTAGCATCATAGTAGTGAGGGTCCTTTGATTCTTGGTGACATCATAGTACTGAAGGTCCTTTGACTCTTGGTGGCATCATAGTAGTGAAGGTCCTCTGATTCTTGGTGGCATTATAGTAGTGAGGGTCCTCTGATTCTTGGTGGCATCATAGTAGTGAGGGTCCTCTGCTCTGGCTGCTGTTGATATCAGAAACAACATGGCAGCAGCCAGCAACGGTCAGACAGCCGTGATTTCCTTTTACAAGGAGAAGACTTCAAAGGCAGTAGGCAAGTTAGGTACAGCCTAAGAATTGCACATATTTATGGGAGAAAAAAAAATAACAGGAGACAGGTTCTCTTTAGAGAAGGATTTGTTAGGTTCAGCTTCATTCTGTGGCGCTACCTGTTCCTATCCTGTTATGTCCTCCCTGTGCTCTCCCTTTGAAGGAGCTGATGTATTTGCTTCCTCCTCTTCTTACCCTCTTTCGACTATTTTGTCTACAGTAATTACTTGCAGTAAAAAGAAAAAAAAGGAAACGGCCGGCTTTGTTTAATATATTTTAAATCAAATACATGAGAGTGTGACCATCTGTTAAAACACGGCCCAGTTTTCATCACGTTCGGCTGTGCTGCATTGTGGGGGATTAATAGCCAGTTCACGCAGGACTGCTTCTGTTGTGCTCAGACAGGGCGCTTTGTTATCCGACCGGTGAAATACTTCTGCTTCAAATTACAGACATTTAAGAATGCACATAGCTTGCACACTATGATAAATATTTTAGAAATTGAATATACCTGGATATTTTTTTTTTCTTGCTGTAACAAACCATACAGCAGAGTTTATTCAAAGTTTTCTTGAGTTTACTTGGAGTCAGTCTGGAACTTAGTAGAGAGTCAAGCTTAAATTGTTTTAGAAACAGCTGTATATTCTTAAAATAAACCTATCTTGAGAGGAAGGTGGAGAATGCCATTGTTGAGCGGTTGGGTCCACCCACGTGGGGGCCTAAGACAGTCACATTACAACTATCTTTATCACATTTTCACTATCATTGCAATGATACCTGCATTGTTTCACTGATTCACCCAGGGCCGTCTCTATAATGAGGCAGTCTGATGCGGTTGCCTCAGGCGGCATCTCATTGGGGGCGGCAGCTTTGGGTTGACCCTCTGTCCCGCTCCCCACCCAGCTTACTGATGTCACCGGTTGCCAGGAGCTGAGCAGGATGCTCTGGCTGGTGTGCCGCCGAGTTCCTGGCAACTGGTGACATCAGTGAGCTGGGAAGGACACCAGACAGAGCTGCTGACAGCACAATACCCCTCCCCCCCCCCAGACCATACACTGGCCATACATACACCCCCGCCTGAGGCAGCGAATAGTGTAGCGACAGCCCAGGATCCCCCTGTGGTCATAGTAATTGTCATGGGCTGGAGTCCAAATTTACCAGAAGCAGAAGCTTTAGGGTCTTCAGGACAACAGAGGCTAGCGAGTAGGCGCAGCGTGCTGGCTGATCAGGGTGTCTGCATGTGTAGCCTGAGGCACTGGGGCTGATTTACGAAGCCCAACACGCACACGCGCAGGCTGCGTGCGCGTTTTAACACTAAGTAGCGCCTGGTTTTCACCAGCAGCAGTGCCACAGTCTCTGGGAGCACTCGGGTGCTGGAGACATGGAAAGGCAGGAGTGCCAAAGCTCCTGGGAACACTGGGGTGCTGGAGGCATTGGAAGGCAGGAGTGCCACAGACTCTGGGAGCACTGGGGTGCTGGAGACATGGAAAGGCAGGAGTGCCACAGTCCCTGGGATCACTGAGGTGGAGGAGAAATGGGAAGGCAGGAGTGCCAGAGTTTCTGGGAGGATTGAAGTGCTGGGATCACAGGGAGGCAGGAGTGCAAGTAAGGCCTTGTTCACACCAAGCGCGTTCCAGGAGCAGAGCAGAGCAGTTACAGACCGGAGCAAAACTGCGTCCAATGTATTCCAATGGTATTTTTAGCTCCAGTTCACATCGCAGAGTTCCATTCCAGAGCAGGTCCAGAGCAGGTAAAAAAAACTGCAGCAGGCCCTATTTTACCTCCTCTGGATCTGCTCTGGAACACATGCAAATGCATAAAAAATGCATGCAAACGCCCTGGAACACACTGAAAGCCTATTTTAAACTAAAAAATATATATATTTCTTTTTAACCAAAAACGGACCCGGTACGCATCAAAAACGCGGCAAAAAACGTGGCAAAAACGCAGCACAACCCACTGCACTGCGTGTGCAGAAACTCATGCAGATCTTGTCTGCATTTGGTGTGAACAAGGCCTAATGCTAAGAGCTGTACTCTGTTGGAGTACACAAGACACAAAGGTGCAGGAACGCTGGAAGATCCCTTGGTGTGCACAGGATTCTCAGAAGGAATGAACAAGAATTCGCAAGAGGAGCACACGAGGATAGACAGGTATAAGAAACAATCTCTGGAGACACAGGGGGTTCGGCTGCTAGCATAGCGATGGATTGCTCGAACAGTGAGCAACATGTGCGGTAGCCCTTTAAGACAGCACCTGGCTGCAGACTGGCTTTGGTGGTCTCTGATTGGATGCAGGCCAGTGACCTTGTATAAGGGGCAAAGACTGCACTTTGTAAGGAGAAATAGGTGAGTATGATATTAATTGCACCCAGGACAGTAATTATGTGTGATTGGCAAAATTATTACAGCTCTAATCTACATGTCAAAGGCAATTCTTCTAGTGATATGAAATGCTAAACCTTTATAGCAATTGTATAGAGGTTTCCCAAACTATAAATATATAGGTGATTATGTTAATTTCATCCAGATTTATTTCCAAAATGCAATTAATACCTCCCTAAATTACTGTGAAGCTTCACAGTCCTGGGCTCACTATACATCTAGGTAAAGCCAGATCATCCACAAGGGAGGGAGTCAAAGGCCTGGTGGAGACCCAGGGGGCCCCGGCTACAATTTTCATGCTGCTGCAGTAACAGGGGATATCACAGTTATAAATGTGAACCTGCCTGTCTCTTTACAAGGGAGGATGAACTTGTAGGCAGTTTGTGTCTGATGGGCCTATTTTTTTACAGACAATACAATGAGGCAGCTTCTCTCTGCCTATTGTACTCCTTATCAATGTCAGTCACAGAGATGGTGGGAGCCAAAGGTGCCACCTTGCCTAGAGCCCTATTCCATCTCTGCATCTGGACACCATAGAGGTGTTATGGTTGCTTTGGCTGATTTGGCTATAGTTATGCACTTGATCTCACCCAAACGGCTACAAGCTTGCCAGCACAATGGTTTCCCTTTCACCAAGAGCAACCCGGGAGCCTCGTAGCCCAGAACGAGTTATAATGAAATTAGCAACCAGAATATACAATTGTGAGTTCCACCTCTCTGTGCCTCACTACTGACCCATTACTGTGATAGGTGGCTTTACTAACCAATAGACTTTCCATCACAGAAGCAAGCTTGGAGTGGTGGCTACTTCACAACACACACAGGGGCCATGGGGAACAAAAGTAGCCCCCCTGCAGAAGGAAGGACAGTGTCAGCACCAATTCAGAGATGATTTGAGGATCTACAGCCGAGTGATACACAAATACGATTAATAGTTTTAACGTAGTTTTAGTTAAGATACTTGAATGCATTTTTAAGGTGTAACTGCTGAGTCACTTTAAAGTAGAATTAAAGTCACATTTTTGTACATATATCTACTGATAGCAAGCAGTAAATATATGCAAAAACATTTTTTTAAAAATGCTTACCAAATAGGTATAAAATTACCTCTGCCTCCGTCTCTCGCTCCCGGCTGTAAAATACAGTTTCACGAGCAGCCGTGCGGGAGGATGAGTGCGGGCGTATGCACAGTGGAGATCATCGGCAGGGAGAAGAGGAGGGGCACACTGGACATGAATGCACGCAGTCGTGAGCGTGCACGTCGGACAGACACTGTGGGACACAAGGAGTCTGCGTTGGATCAGAGACAGTACCAGTGCTGGAGGGACTCCTTAAAACCACCAGAAAGAAGAAGATGATCGGATCAAGAGGAATCACTTGAGGTACGTCCTTAAAGCACCATGGGGGTGACTTTAATGTCACTTTAAGCATAGGGACGAGTGAGACATTTCCTCATTTACAGTATATTGATCAGGTAAGTGATACCAGGAAGCTAGAAACAAAAAAATGGTATTGCCCAGATGGCTGTTCTGTGTTATAGTTTCGTTTAAGATTAATTGAACAGAATTCCAACTATTTTTAGCAGGTAAAAGACTTCACGTACAGTATGTGTTTTTCATCTGCGTATTTAGCTATTTGGCAGCAGATCCTCTTTATCATATCACAATCACATATGTATCTTACAATAAACAAAATGTTAAAGGGCACTCCTGGAGGAGGATTGTGGGCAGTACTGTGCTGCATGGGAGGAAAGGAAGCGAAGTGACTTCCTTCCCTCGTATTTTACAAGTCAACACAATGAAATGACTTTAAGGTGGGCTACACAGAGAGTAAATAGTTCCAACAAGTTAGACAATAAAATCAAACTCCAGGATGTTCCAATCTGGTTTGGAAACATTATTCACAGACATGATTAAAATCTCTTCTACGTGTAGTAGTTAAACACCCAGTTATTGCTGTGACAAACGCGTTATATTATTTTCTATTAGTATCCGCCATTATTATTTATAGAGGTAATAGCAAACAGTTGTAGGTACTACAAATGATCTCTGAACTCTGGTATACATACCGTAGAGGTGCATTGTGTGCTGGATATCACACACTGAGCATATAAAACATGCTGAGAGACTATACTTTTAGAAATCAGAAACCATTTCTATGAATACAGCACTTCATCTTCACCCCTCTAACTGCCAGGGATATGTGGAAAAATGTTAGTCTTTGCGTTGTGTTCACTCTTTAAAGTGTATGTGAACTCAAAATGTATTTTCCCAATGTTTGGCATCATGCCTTATTGTGTAGAGTTTTCATAAGCAAATAATTTTTTGGTAAATCTGCTACAAAGTTTCATACTGGGGGGCCCTGCCAGTAACAGCACTTCCTGTTTCCTGTTGTCCTGTAAGACGTTTATTCTGGAGAGTAAACATACAAAGTAAAGTCTTTTCTGCACTAAAAACTTACCTGCCAGCAATGCTTTTTAAAGTGGCGTTTAGTTCCACTTTAACATATTTATGTGATGCCGACATTTGTTTAGGATTTTTCTTTTTTTGGAGTGTATATTGCCTTCACATATATATACCCCCAAATTGAGATTATCCTGACAAAAAAGATATTATCATACAACCCTACCACTCCTATTCAGCACAATAATAATAGGAACAAAATAGACTTTTCCCACTAAAAACAAAAACCTAAGACCAGGGAGGGCTTGCACTCTGAAGCACTCATAAGCACTCTGTCCTCATACTTATATAGGGGCATATTTTTCATTGACCAGAAATTAGGCCCTAAAGGGTTATTAAAACCCTCCGTTTTTTTTGCGCATATCTACTGTTAGCAAGCAGTAGATATATGCAAAAACCAAAAAAAAAACACTCTAAAAGAGGTTAAAACGTACTTGTGTCTTCCCCGCGCGCTCCCGTCCGAAAATCTGAAAAATCTCGGGCAGCCGCAAAGGATCTTGGGGCGGGCGCATGCGCAGTTCAGATTTTCGGCCGGGAGACGAGGAGAGACACAAGGTAAGTCTATGGACAGCGTGCACCCGCATGCAGACACCGTGGGACAGGAAGTGCCAGCAAGCACAGAGGAGTCAGCGCTGGATCAGAGCCTCGCAGCAGCGGTGGAGGCACAACTGAAAACAACAGGAAAGAAGATCGGATCAAGAGACATAATTTAAGGTAAGTGCTTACATTAACATTAGGGGGAAGGAATAAAATATATGCTTTAATGTCACTTTACGTTTCCACTTAAAGTGGCATTAAACACAGGAGTTAGATCTTAAAAATGCATTCAAGTACCCTAACTATTAACAAAAATGTATCTTATTTGTGTATCACTCAGCTGTAGATCCTCAAATCAACTCTGAATTTGTGCTGACATCGTCCTTCTTTCTGGAGGGTGACTACTTTTGTTCCCCATGGTCCCTGTGTGTTGTAAAGTAGCCACCGCTCCAAGCTCACTCCCGTGATGGACTACAATCTCAATACAAATTAGTAAAGTAAAAGTGTGAAAAGTCTATTGGTTAGTAAAGCCACCTATCACAGTAATGGGTCAGTAGTGAGGCACAGAGAGTTGGAACTCACAACTGTATATTCTGGTTGCTAATTTTTCTCAAAAACTCGTTCTCAAAAAAAGTACTATTGTGAGAGGCATTCAGGTAATGAGTATTTTCAGAAAGTGGTCAGCAGGAATAGTCCATATAGCTCTCTTAGTGCAGGTTTCCTTTAAACTCATGTGCCTTATGTAAACCAAGAAGATGGTTCCCTCCAGAACTTATTTTTCATGAAAAAGTAATGCTTCTACTTTTTTAATGTGCATCACTACAGTTGGAAAACAGAAATGTTTGCTCCACTTCATGGCAAGTTTCCAAACATCCACTCTGCAGCTTCATAAATTCATAACGCTACGAAGCTTCTAAGTATGAAAATAAGCATAAACCAACTTAATGCGTCGTTTATATAAACGTCAGTGACAGCGCACCGTGTGAACCGATCCTCATATAGCTTCTGTGGCTGCATTTAGCAAATCGCCTTGACACTGCAACTAAAAGGAAGACAGTTTGGGAGCTTAAAAGTTTAGGTTGTACAAGTTTGACCCATAAATTAGCTGTTGCCGTCAACTTTTGCAATAATATGTACAGTTTATAATTGTGAGCAGTCACATCATATATAGAATAAAGAATTATAAAGTGTTAAAGCTGAATTTGGAGAGGTAAGAACCTTTGTCAGGTTTATATTCTGGTTCCACTTTTGCAATCAATTTATTGTTTATCATTGTTAACCCATTTAGGTTTGAGACCATCCAGATTCTTATCAGCTTTTTTAAGCCCTGGTGAAGGGGATTGGAACCCCCAAAACACGTTGACTTGTGCTTTTTAAGTTTTATGATGACATAAGCTCTGCATGGTCTCTCAACATTTGTTCTGGCACACCTGTTTTTCCTGTACCTTTTAGGTTTTTATTTCTGTCCATTTTCTCTGAGACATAGCAGGTAGTGAGTGAAAATGTATCTAAATAAAGAGAAAACCTACCTATTGTATGACAGTTGTAACTGGGGAGATTACCCCTCACGTTCTGCCCCTCTGACATGTTGGGGCTGGAAGAAGATACATTCTCCCTATTGGGGATACATGCAGCGATAAAAACCTGATCAAGGTTCCCCATTCTATCCAAAACTAAAAATAAAGTTTTAGCTAGGGTTGGCCTTCATTGCTATGACAGAAGCTTCTAAGATGGTACTGATGGGTCGCCATGTGTCTCCTTTGGGCATCAGTTAATCATATGGCACCAAGTCGTCAGTAGCAGATGCTTTAAGTCCCGTAAGCTGCAAGGTGGGGCCTCCATGGATCAGACTTGTTTTTCCAGCACATCTCACAGTTGCTTGATTGGATTTAGATATGGAGCGTTTGGAGGCCAAGTCAACATCTCAAACATGTTGTTCCACTAATCATTTCTAAACCACTTTTGTAGTGTGGCAGGGCGCATTATAGCAACAAACTGCAATGCACTGTGTGTTCAGACACCTATCAGAATCAGCATTAACTTTTACAGCAATTTGAGCTACAGTAGCTCTTCTATCGAATTGGATAGATCCGATAGAAGAGCTACTTCTATCCCCCCGTGCATCAAAGAGCCTTGGCCACTAATGACCCTGTCGCCGGTTCATGGGGTTTCCTTCCTTGGTCCACGTTTGGCAGGCCCTGACCACTGCAGACAGTTTTGGAGTTGCTCTGACGCAGACGTTTCGCAATCACAATTTGGTCCTTGTCTTTCAAATCATTACACCTGCTAATATTTTCTGCTTCCAATTCATCAACTTCCGAGACAAAATGTTCACATGCTGCCTAATATATCCCACCCACTTTCAGGTGCCATTGTAACAAGAAAATCAATGTTATCCAGAAATAGCCGCACTCCAAGGGTCTTCACTGAAGATAAAAACCATTATTTATGGAGCAAAAACATACTGTTTGTTCCTCACCATGTGTACTCAACCTCCCACGCGATTCACCATTACGGCTTATTCATAGAGTATCATCATATCTCTTTTCTCCACCCCAGAACATTTGTGGCTAAATTCAGCAAGAGAACTGTAAATGGAAGGGGTGTAGGGGATGATGAGAGTAGTAGTAGGCTCCTCATAGTTCAGGTAGCATGAAATTATCTCTCTATTCTCTTGTTTGGTCTGTAGAATTGCAAAGTAGTTTTGTACATAAAGCATACCACATGCTGCCTTCAACTGCAGTTTAGCCATCATTTTTACTAAAATAATCACTAGACTCAAGGAAGGGAGCTTAATTGAACAAAGGGGCGCTACTCTTCTGGTCTGACTAGGGAAGTGTGATCTCTAAATATGGCCCTGAATACAGATCTGTAATCAAACCTAAAACAGGGTCAATTGAATGAAACAGAAGTTTGGTATCCTAAGAGGAATATTTCAGAGCTGTATGCCCTCATCTCCCAGCCATTGTGATATAATCTATCTGCAGAATCTGTCTACCTATTTATTTGCAGTGCCTGCCAATTTATATACACTTATGCCTGTCCACAGTAGAGCATCTGCAGTGCCATTGTTATGTTTGCTTAAAAAAAATCTACAAAGGCTTGTGAAGAGAAAACCTCTGTGGAGGCGACTGTCAAACAGCCTACGTTATCTCAACATCTGAAGGGCTTTATTCACTTCATATTAAGTGGAAAAAGCTTTTATTTTGTTCTGCAACTTTTTGTAATGTAATTGAATAATGACCAGCAAATGCTTGAGTGAGCTTTATCCACCTCATAAAGTCACATGGAGTGTAAATGAATAAATACCAAACAAGCTCCATTTGGAGATCCACAAAAGTGTTGAAAAAACCCTCCTGACTCGAGTCTCTCCAGCTTTAGGTCCCATATATTTAGACAGCACGCGGGTTCTCAAAATCCCTGAAAGTAATTTTAATTTGCCAATGTCAACTTCAGGTAGGGCAGTTGAGTACTTCCCCTGATCCCATGTGATATCACTGGGGCCATTGTGATTGTGAAGTAGGCACAAAGCACTGCATGATCCCAAAAAATGGGGAGAGGATGGCAGAATCCTGAAGTGCCATTTTACTTTTACTTTAGTGAGAAAACAGCACTGCATGGGCAAAGCACAAGTTCACTTTAATATAGGTTTTACAATACCTTAAAAAAAAAAATGATCCTCTGTAAACGCAGTAGACGTTTCTTTTCCATCAGTACCGAAGAATGCTCTGAGCACCAGATACAAAATGTCTACTATGTGTTCACCAACCTTCATCCAGGGTGAGTGAACTTCTCAAGTTCACTCATGATACATACCATGCCTTTTCTACTGGAATGCATTTATTTTTCTTGTGTGGACTGGACGTAACCCAATGAAATTATAAGAGGAAAGCATTTTAAATCTGCTTTTGACTGTTGACAAGACTACCACTGTTTAACGTAGAGGATTTGGATCACGACCCCAAGATGATCCAGAACAGAGTCAATGGTGCGATGATCTGGATAATTTCCTATGAGTTGTGGAACGTCCTGTTTTACATGTTGGACTGCAGCTTTTTCACCCAAATAAATGCTTACTCAGTCTCTCCAACCAGCAGCTTGATAAAATCACAAAGTTTCTTCCGCCAGCTACTGCTACTTATTTACTTGTCAAAGATTAGTTCAGAAATATGTTTTATCCCATGGGAGTGCTTCTGATAAGGCAAGAAGCCAATTCACTGATTTAAGTGCTGATGTTAGAGTTTTTACATCCAAAGTGGCTAACAGTGGCCATACAAATCCTGCCTCCAATAAAAAAAAAAGCTCAGGACAAATTGGGCCAGTTAGTGCTACCCAGAGGGGCCAAAGAGAAGGACCTCTAACCTCTGGAAACATACAATAGGTTGTATGTTTCCTATTCTGAAATAAGCCAGACTGAGTGAAATCTTGATGCTTTATTAACATAAGAGGGTGGGGTGAAACAGGTGAAAGAACATAGAAACATACAATCAGTATATCAACATGTAAATATTGTGTCAGCTCACAAATACAGTAAGAAACAAGTCCTTCCATACCAGCAATGCTGCTTAAGAGGGATTTGGGCTCCTTTCTCCAGACATGTCTTCTCGATGGCAGTTTGTTTTGAACTGCAGGTCCCTTTGGTGGTATAGATACAGGGAAGCGAACTGTTTGTACTGGAGTGCAGATCTCACTTGTGGCACAGATACTGGGAAGTGAACTGTTTGTACTGGAGTGCCGGTCCCTCTGGTGGTATAGATACTGGGAAGTGAACTGTTTGTACTGGAGTGCCGGTCCCTCTGGTGGGATAGATACTGGGAAATGAACTGTTTATACTGGAGTGCAGGTCCCTCTGGTGGTATAGATACTGGAAAGTGAACTGTTTGTACTGGCGTGCCGGTCCCTCTGGTGGTATAGATACTAGGAAGTGAACTGTTTGTACTGGAGTGCAAGTCCCTCTGGTGGTATAGATACTAGGAAGTGAACTGTTTGTACTGGAGTGCAGGTCCCTCTGGTGATATAGATACTGGGAAGTGAACTGTTTGTACTGGAGGGCAGATCCCACTGGTGGTATAGATACTAGGAAGTGAACTGTTTATACTGGAGTGCAGGTCCCTCTGGTGGTATAGATACTGGAAAGTGAACTGTTTGTACTGGCGTGCCGGTCCCTCTGGTGGTATAGATACTAGGAAGTGAACTGTTTGTACTGGAGTGCAAGTCCCTCTGGTGGTATAGATACTAGGAAGTGAACTGTTTGTACTGGAGGGCAGGTCCCTCTGGTTGTATAGATACTGGTAAGTGAACTGTTTGTACTGGAGTGCAGGTCCCTCTGGTGGTATAGATACTGGGAAGTGAACTGATAGTACCGGCGTGCCTGTCCCTCTGGTGGTATAGATAATGGTAAGTGAACTGCTTGTACTGGAGTGCAGGTCCCTCTGGTGGTATAGATACTGGGAAGTGAACTGTTTGTACTAGAGTGCAGGTCCCACTGGTGGTGTAGATACCAGGCAATAAGCTATGCGTGCCGTAATGCAGATCTTACCAGTGGTATGAATACTGGGGAGTAATCTGTGTGTAGTGGGGAACAGATCAAAACTGTAATATGGATACTGGGAAGCTTGTGTACTGGAAGGCAGATCTTACTGGTCTTTTTTTCCAGCATTTGCTAGAATTCAAACACTTCTGGAAATGTAGCTATCTCACATAGATACACAGTACTGTAATACAATATTCATAAAAGTGGATTTTGCTAAAAGTAAAGTTCACATTTCTAAAGGTCGGTGCAGTGTTTACCATTCCAAGCCATTTGTAAGCCTCAGGAATTGTAGACATATTATTACCGGAGCTATACAAATCATGCTCTGTGCTGAAGCAAATAAAGTATCATATTGTGACAGCATAATAACAAGTTGCCATGTCTGACCTGGTTGTGCCAGAATATGAAGGCAGAGGAAAAAAGAAAGTTGCGTTTATGTGTTGACAAGGAATGGGAGAATGACTAATGACTAATGACCAATGTAATGGTAACCATATACAACATTGAATTTTTCCCATTGAGGAATGAGAATAGGCTGAGTAACTTTTTTAATTATCAGGTGAGAAATCGGTAATGAACAAGCGACAATGAGCATTACTAATCAGTGAGAGTTTGTAACGAGACAGAGTAGGGGTGACTGACACTGTCAGTCTTTCCTACCTGCAGCTGTAGTTACGTCAAATTACATGGTGGTGTGTTTGTTAAATGTCATCCGGCATGGCTGATTCATGATATGAGGAAGAGTTGAAACGCCTTAGATAAATAATTATGCCTCAGAATAAGGAGGCTTCAGAATCTGCGTGGGTGACACCAGTGCCAGGACACAGTGCAGACATGACATCCAATGCTCCACAGCTCTAGGGTTGCCAGTATTTGGTGCAGGCTAAAAATTATTAGAATGGAGATTTGGGTCGGGACTGGGAGGGATTTTGCATCTTAAAATTAATGGTATAAAATGATAATTACTAAAGTGAAAAACAAATTTCGACTAATTTTGAATAAGGGAACACAAGTGCAAGTTTTATTCTGCAATTTACCCTATTATAAAGGCATTGAATTTATGTTTTCATTACAAAGCATAGCAACATTATTTACATACAAAGTAGAGGTATTTTAAAAAATATATGTGCATTTCATTAATTAATCACTAAAGAATAAAATAAGCAAAATAGATAACACGTTTTTAAAAAGTTTCTGCACAAATGAGAAAAAAAGTCAGCAAAAAATCTCTACAAAAAGAAGGCAAGAAAGGAGTTAATAAAAAAAAAACAAGTTAGGGCTAACTAATAGAAATTACTTTATTCTTGCTTATTTATTTTTTTCTTTACTGTTGCAGGTCTGTTAATACTGGGATTATGTATATATATAATTTTCCTATTTGTGTCTAAATCAGTGGCGCCTGTATGAATGAAGACTGCATACAGGTTGCAGTCTTCATTCATAATGGAGCCACTATTCTTTATACATATATGAGGACTTGACTGTCAAACTGACAACCCCAGTCCTGCAGATTACACTAGGAGAGTGACATGCCCGGTACTATCTCCAATGTTTCCTTATGCGTCTATCAAGAGTGCTGACAACTAGCTTTCGTTTGAGTACTAAATAACTTCGCTGTAATGTTTAGTCTCTCTCTCTCTCTCTTCTCCCCCCCCCCCTATTAAATTAATTTGTCCTCTACTGCAAATATTGTTTTTCCATCCCACTATGTTTTTTACAGGAGCTATGCTATTGATTGTTTTCAAACTAGCTGTCACTTGGGACGTAGGCATTGAAAGGTAAGCAGCTGTTTTCCCTGTTACAGCAATTATGTCAATGGTATAGCCAGTGTTTTTATTATAATATAAACAATTCAACTGTTTAACTGCATGTCAGTAGACATTTTAGTTAATTCATTAGACATTTGCCCATATACCTGCATGAACACAAAATTGAACTTAATGCCCTGCATGTGTCCATTCATTATTATGTTCTAGCTGAGCAGATCTAGATTGGAAAAAAATATTGACAGGCAAACTCCGCAGTTAAGTTCACTTGACCCAGAATTTTTATACATAAGGACTCCTAAATCATATGAAAAAGCTCAGCATTGTAAACAACCCAGCAGTGTTACATAGTTTGTTCCAAACCCTGTATCTGTCGCTTTTGCTGGATAGCTTTGGCTGCACATAAATGTGGAGAAACTTATACAGTGTATATCATGGAAAAGGCATGAGAAATGAAATCATTCCATGTATTAACCCCTTATAGTTACCACAATACAATATTTTTCGCTGTACTCAGGCTGCTTTTTCATTAAAACAGAATCATTTTTAAAAGCTTGAAAATAGTCATTATCTCTCAGCCTGTCAGGCCTGGCAATGTAGGTGGCCATGTCATGTTCCTCTCTGTTTTATGGTAAGAAAGTCCCCTTGTAAGTTCATGCTTGTCTGCCCTCTTCTGCACAATGCTCCGCTGGTGTGCCTCAACAAATTAATGGACCGTAAGTCATCTCTACAGTTACTCTTTGAATGCGCATCACTAGGCTTACATTGTACCTCCAGGAATAATTTGATAACAGTAACAGTGCTTCAGGGAATGAAAACAAGCCCTCATTAAATGAGCACTGCAGTGCATAACCTTTAACAGTTTAACCACAAGAAAGTTGGGTGACTTCAATTAGATACCACTTTCTCAGGTGCATTCCTTATCTACAGAAGGCCCTGGTTCCACAATCTTGCCATTATGCCATATTGATAAACTGTACATCTCTGCCGTGTATGAATAAAGGATTATGATGAATTTAGAGCAGAGGTGCCCTATAGGTCGATCGCAATCTACCAGTCAATCGCAAAGCTAATGCTGGTAGATCACAATCGCAAGTTGGCTCAGTCAAGCAGGAGGAAGCCAGCCGCGCTCAGAGAAGCAGCATAGTTAAGGAGGAGGCGGCTCTGTGTATCTACATCATGCGAGGAGGTGAGAGTTGTACTGAGCCGACTGGACTCGGCTTAAGGGGACCTTTCGAGGTCTGAGTGACTCTCTGTGCTTGAACGGCATTAGCTCCACGATTCCAAGAACAAGGAGTCATGAAAAAAAAAAGCAACCGCAGCGGTTCAGCAGCTAGAAAGAAAGAAACTACTGTGGGATGAATACACTGTACTGTGCAATCGCACCTACCCTGTGTTTTGGTACAGGAGGGGTGTTGCAGTGCCATTCGTTGGTAGATCACATTGAGCTGGTTGTTTGAAAAGTAGATTTTAACACAAACAATTGTGGGCTCCCCTGAAATACACTGTTCCTGGAATGTGGCTTGCACTATTCCTGAATCGAGCCAGCACACATTTTAGAGGGTTGCAGAACTAAATAAAAACTTGGCACATCTAAACATTATCAATGGGGTAAAAAGATATAGAATTGAAGGTGTCTGGAGTTGTGATGATGGCATGATATTTTACTTAGTCTTTTATGTTGGTGAGTCCATATTATATTTACAGAGCATCTTGTTAAGCTCATTGTACGTCTTCATTTACAATTCATCCGTGACAGTCCCCCATTTTTAGCATACTGTATATATGAAAGGGAGTTACAATAACCAGAATAACACCTACCTTTCACCATGGCCACAAATCACTGTTGCACACTTTGCGTAAAGGACTGTTTTAGCCATCGGAAACTGTCCCTACCATGAAAGGACCAATTGGATATGTTTGCTGACAAGGCCAAATATCCCAGTCCATCCCTAAATCAGGTCCATTTTGGATGGAAGATTATTCTACCGGTGTGTTTAAGATGTAATGGTACATAAAAACTCAATTTAGTGAAGCTGCCTGGTAGGAACAAGTCCAGTTCCTCAACATTGCGAGGCAGCAGCATAAGCAAACTAACAATCTATTCTGAGACTTTCACACACATTTATAAATGAATATTAATAACTTTCTTCAGAGCAGTTTATGGCATGTTGGCCCTTTAAGACTTATGGGAGGGGGATTTGCTGCTGAGGTCAGGTCAGATATTATACCAAATATTTCATTGTAATGATAAAAGCCATATTGTTCAAATGGGATGTGAGCCTCCACTTAAAGAAAGTGCATTTATTTCATTTGTGGGTGCCTGGGAGTGACCTGAGCTTACAGTGTTCAAGGTTTTCTTCTGTTCTGTTACAAGCTTCTACAACTGCAACAATATGTTATTTGTCTATTGCTTTGAAGGCCAATGCCCACATGAACATTGAATGTGAATGGGAAACTATATATTGTCTGAAAATGCTAGTTCATCATATATTGAAAAATGAGAATGAATCAGCCGTAAAAATAAAATAAAATGTTTCTTCTTGAATTGCAAGAAGGCACTTCAGGAAAGTGATTTATGTAAATCATCAGAGCAAATCACAGAGACTGAAAACAAGAGGTCCCTGATAACTATCTCTATAACTTGAGAAATACTGCAACTTAATGGGTATGTGGAAACACATTGCAACCCAGTGGAAGAGTATGATGGGGCCCTTACATTATTGTTATGAGTGTGCTTTTGTGGCCACACAACTATTCCAATTGTTTATCTGGCACAAGTCATTTAAAGGGAAAATATCATAGCTATGGGACTTTAGTTTCATATATTTGTTTACATTTTTTACAAATGTATCAACTGAAATTTACATATTTTTATATTATTATTATTTTGCAAGGTACTTATATGACATTTTGTTTGCAGAGAATGCTGGGCTTTCTGATAAGAAAGCCTAGCAGTGCCTTCAAATGTTATGACTGCCTCTGTCTAACTGGCAATCAGTATACTCTATACAAGATAGAGGAGGCCGGCGGGGAGGGGGTACCTTTTCTGTTTTATTCAGCTGTGTGTTGCAGCAGTAAATCAAATTATAAAAGGTTATTCAGGATGTTCACAGCACAATGATTCAACAGAAGTAGAAAAAACTGTTTTACATTCATCACCTGGGGTCTGTAATTATAAAATATTTATATGTAATATTTCATATATACCTAATAAAAAGAAATGTGTTTTTAAGTATTTTGAATCTTGAACTTTGCAAATAAATAAATAAATAAAAGGAGAAAATTCTATTCAAAAAGAGTATACTTTCCCTTTAAGGGTCTAAATAAAGATATCTGATTATAATCTTGGAATTGCATCTTTTGTTTTCATTTTCTTTTTATACTTGTCAATGATAAATATTTTATTTAATAAAACTTATCGCGCCACAAAGAAAAGCTTCCCGAACTTACCTTTTAACAATGATCTTAACAAAATGATTTATCAGAAATACAAATATACCCGCCTTTTCCTGTTCTAGACATGAAAGCGCCTTTCTAAGATTTGCCAAAAAAAAGTAGAAAAGCAACAACAAAAAAAACATAAAAGTGTTTCATCTTCAAAAGGGGCTGCGATTAGAAACATAGTACAGGCGAGTCAACTCCAATTTTAAACCTTCCTTGAGGAGGCAACGAAAAGATGACTTCATATTGCTTACTCTTTGAACATGGAGTTGCAACTCAGAACTGGACTCGGTATTGATCTGCTAAAAGTTAGCATTTTACAGTATATCAGTTGTAAGTTTGCAGGCGTAGTTTGGTAAGGCAGTGTTAAGAGCTACGACGAGCGCAGCAGCCAATCAGATTTATACTTGCTGATGTCAGAGCAGTGAAAGATGAGCTATGGTAGGCTGATATGGATTACCAAATTTTAGCAGTGAAAAGTTGATGGACTGATAGAATAAAGAGTCCAATGAACAAGCAGTGGTGGACCTAAATGAATTGCAGAATGAATACATAGTACAGAGGTAGACATGAATGAGCAGTAGGATGAATACATAGTACAGAGGTGGACATGAATGAGCAGTAGAATGAATACACAGTGCAGAGGTAGACATCAATGAGCAGTAGGATGAATTCATAGGACAGGGGTAAACATGTCAACTAAAGGATGAATCAAAGGTACAGAAGTAGACATAAACTAATTGTAGTGTGAATGAGGAGTGCAGGTGTAGACATGTATGACCTGGAGGATGAATAGACAGAGCAGAGGTAGGCATGAATGAACTAAAGGATAAATGAACAGTGCCGAGGTAGAAGATTCGGATGAATGAGCAGTGCAGAGATAGACATGAATGAAGTGTAAGATTAATGAGCAGTGCAGAGATAGACATGAATGAACTGTAAGATTAATGAGCAGTGCAGAGATCGACATGAATGGACTGTAGGATTAATGAGCAGTGCAGAGATAGACATGAATGAATTGTAGTATTAATGAGCAGTGCAGAGATAGACATGAATGAACTGTAGGATTAATGAGCAGTGCAGAGATAGACATGAATGAACTGTAGGATTAATGAGCAGTGCAGAGGTAGACATGAATGAACTGTAGGATTAATGAGCAGTGCAGAGGTAAACATGAATGAACTGTAGGATTAATGAGCAGTGCAGAAATAGACATGAATGAACTGTAGGATTAATGAGCAGTGCAGAGGTAAACATGAATGAACTGTAGGATTAATGAGCAGTGCAGAAATAGACATGAATGAACTGTAGGAATAATGAGCAGTGCAGAGATCGACATGAATGAACTGTAGGATTAATGAGTAGTGCAGAGATAGACATGAATGAACTGTAGGATTAATGAGCAGTGCAGAGGTAGACATGAATGAACTGTAGGATTAATGAGCAGTGCAGAGATAGACATGAATGAACTGTAGGATGAATGAGCAGTGCAGCGGTAAACATGAATGAGCAGTAGGATTAATAAAAAGTGCAAATGGTAGAAATGAATGAAGAGTAGGATAAATGAGGAATGGGGAGGTAGACATGAATGAGCAGTAGGATGAATTAGAAGTGCAACAGGCAGAAATGAATAATGAGCAGGAAGAACAAGGAGTGCAAAGGGAAACATGAATGAGCAGTAGGACGAATGAGAAATGCAAAACATAGAAACCTACCCCTAACTTTAACAAAGTCAAAGATTTACAGGCACCTTGTGTAACCTAAAACTGTCGATAATTTTAAATGATTGTCATGAAAAATGCCTTTGGGTTTGGTCACCCTGGATGACTACCTATACTCTTCAGGTCTAAATCAGGATTTGTTAAGCATCTTGCTCACTAAGACAGGGTCATGCCCGAGGTAGACCACACGCTTTCATTCCTTTTTTTACTCTCCCCTCTCTTTCTTTTATTCCGCTCCCCCCTTTATTATCTTCTGGACATTGTGACTTTCTTTTGTTCCACAAATGTTCCTTTCTATGCCATTTTATCTTCCATTGCATGAAATGTAGACATTTTACATATGGTGTAATAACACTTACTGGATTTTGCAGGTCAACTGTTCTTTCTGGTACATTCTCCCTTGCTTATGTGACTTCTATGAGCTAACCAGCTTTTCATTGTTAATCCATTGTTATATCGCATTGTATTTGTACTCTTACATTCTTTACTGTGCAAATGATTTATGTTATCCTATGTAACTGTTGTAAAATTAAAACGCAGAATACATGCATTTTACATTTACGGTACCCTGGAAAACATATTTTGAAACACAAAAGACAGCATTGTGGACTTTGAAGAAGAGAATCTGACAATCTCCGGGGGCAGGATGAAATATTCTCTCCTTTTGGCTCTTGTATGGACTGTGGTTGCTGTATCCTGTATGCAGAAACGACAGGCAACATGCTTTCTTTGGAAGGACCATTTATTTGTAGCAGCCACAGCACAGAGCGACGGCAGCTTTAGATCGGCTCAGCTCCAGCAAAATAATATGTCTGACTGATAATGTTCAGGGTAGTCAAGCTGTGCAGAATCGCTCTCACATCTTGGATATGAGGCTGCACCTCCGCAGGTTTCCACTGTGTCCCTTCTAGTAGCAATAGCTGCGATGGAGAGGGGGTAGCGCGTGATGCTTTGGAGGGTTTTAACACCTAAAGTAAGAAGCCAACATTTTGTCTTTGCTGATATAGAAACGATTTTCTTCTTGGCAAAAAATATTTTCTGTTTAAATGTGTAACCCAATTTTCTTCTTTGGTCGTGAAACCCTTTGTTGGGTTGTTATTGCTGTCTGTGTTCCAACTGAGGACATTCGTCATCTCTAACTGTCCATTTGTCACCGTAACACAAGGTTAGAGGAAATCGTCCAACTGGGACATCTGTTCTACGTGTGACAACTGTCTAAAACCCTGTGTCAACAAGCTTTGGGTTGATGGTATTAGTTTGACATTGGGTTGATGGTATTAGTTTGAGATGCTTCTGAGATCATTCAGAAGTCATTGGCAGCAGGGGCGTCCCGAGGCAGAGTGTCACCAGGAGCAGGTACCGGGTGACACCCCGCTGTGACGACATGTGCGTGACATCACTGCGCACATGCGTGACAACGTCATGTGCTGTTAGAGAGGAGGGGATGTTATCCCAGCGGGATAAGGTATGCCTCCGGGTCCCCTCCTCTCTCAAGCAATTGGGCTCTCTGTCCATGATCGAGTGGCCGACTTTTCAGAGAGGGTGACACCAACAGTCATTTTGGTGTCACCCCTCCAATGGTGTCACCCGGGTGCGGGCCACACACCCCTTTTGACGCCCCTTATTGGCAGGTGCAGTTGGAATCCTCCTGACCTTCATTTGAACGGTGTGTTTTGCATTCCCATAGAATGGATTTCGCATTCCCATATGCATTCAAGTGGGTTTTACATTCCCATAGATTTTGTCTGGGAAGGCAAAACTCATTTGAAGCAAAAGCTTATTGACACGGGCCTTAGGAGGGGATTTCCCCAACAGTTCACAAAAAAAAAAAAAAAAAAACAGGGAAAGGGTGATTCATTTCCGCAGCCCTAATATATATAGAGAGATATTTGGTAGAACATATGCATTGGCTACATATGTGACTTTCCACTTTTTCGGGCCCTGCAGAGATTAGTTCTGGTTATCAGATTTCAGCTGGAGTTTATCTAAAGAAAGCGCTCTCACAAGTAATGAGAAAAAGCTGAAAGAAATGAACTGGCCGGAGTCACTTCAGGTGCGGAGATCCTGACGCTTTAAAGATAAAGAAAGAAGACTTTGTTGAACACCTGTCATCACTTCATATAAGGTTCATTCATACAGATATTTATTAACTCATTCAGGGGGGAATGAAAGAAAAATAAAAGTACTCCTTAGCACTGTAAAAGCTTAAAAGTGTTTCCTTGATGGTAATCTATAATGGTTTTGGTCGATTTATTTTACTTTTTTTGAATGTTTACAAGTTAATAAACTGATGTTTTAATATTTGTTTAAATTGTGTTTACAAATAAACATTTATTGCAGAGTGTATACATGACATTTGCAACCACTGCTGGGCTTTCTAACGAGAAAGCCCAGCAATGGCTTTAAACTTATTGCCAGGCCATAATAATCGTCTAGTGAGGACATTAGTGTACATGCTAAATGAAAGTATATCTAAACATAAGAACAACAGAGTAATATATTGCAATATATTGCAGTTTACCAGTTCTTAGATGTGGTGACTGCACTAGTTTTCTACATTTTATGCAAGTACAGAACTTTACTTGTTGATCTTCCAAGAAAACCAGTGAACTTCTATGAACTTCAGAACACCCCCACATGTTATGCACATGAGATGTGGATGTGTTCTGTAGTCCTAACACCCTTTCTAGGGTGACAACACTGCTTCTGAATAGATAGAGTGTAGTGAATGAACTTTATCATACTAGGACAGGAAGTGTGTTAATAGCAGGACCACGAGATGAAAATTAAGGGAAATAAAGCCTTAAAAATAGAAAACTAATGCAGTCACCACATTTTAGGGCTGGTAAGCTGCAATATATTACATTTCTTTTTTTGGGGTTTAGATAGGATTAAAGAGAATGGAGGGACCCTCCTCTGACAATAGATACTATTGCAGGTTTCATTTGCTCATATTTTCTCATAGCTCAACCTGCTAGCATTCTGTGGTAAATATGGAAACTGCAAATTCAATATTTCATATTTACCTTATTTAAAAAACATAGATATTTTACTTTAATTAATACTTTTTAAACTGTATTTTTAGTAATGAAAATAGTAAAGAAAATATATTTTAAAAATACTATCAATTCTCTTTAATTCTCTTTGAAGCTGTGTGTTGAAAATATGGCCAAATTTTACATTGTACAGCCCCAAGTGCCCATGTGCGTGAACCCTTAAGGGTAACTGTCACTTCGACTGGCACATTTAAAGTGGACCTAGCATGAAATATATTTTTTCATGTCAACAGCATCCTTGCTAAGTAAGTAATGTGAACGTTTAACACAGGTATGTATTACCTCTCCAGTTAAGACAACCAAATCCACAGGGTGACAACACTGCTGTCAGAATTCTCTGCAGGAAAGAAGTGGAAGAATTACAGATTTATTGAAAGAATCAACAGATTATAAAACTACAGTACAGGGAAAAGGGGAGGAAAACCAAAAACTGCTGTGTTAATGCTAGTGACAGAATGCTATATA
>NW_017306277.1:3417832-3418495 GCF_000935625.1 Nanorana parkeri
TATGTACATATCAGTTTATTTCACTGTCTAAGGTACAGTTTTCAGCAATATGGTGGTGTTGGCACAATGTCAATATTAAACATAACTACATTTATACAAAATTGTCTTATGTAATTAATAATTAACCATAATTCCGGGTTATGTGGTTAAGAAAAAAAAATTAAGGAATTAAACGTGACATTTTTGTGAATATTTCCCCTCTTAAAAGTGGGATTTTTTTTCTGCTTTGAAGATAACATTATTCTTTTCCCTTTCCTGCCAGTCACAAAAGCCTCTTTTTTTTTTAAACTAAATTGCACTTTAGCCACTTAGCCTAGGTAATTATTAATACCACCCCTGTCATTATTTCTCCCGTTCTCACACACATCAAATAGCATTGACACTTGTAATCTGATCCTTGCTATCTTCTGCCCACAAAAATGAGTGAAAGAAAGATCAGCATGATAATAATTATTTTTGCCTAATGGCGTAGATGCTTGCACTAAAGACGTACAAAGTGTATCTAAAGCAATAATTAGCAGGCGTTATCATAAACATTCGCCCCTTTAATTTAGCACTTAGAATTTTTGTAGGAAGAAATGTTTTTAGTATTTAAAAAAAAAATAAAAAAGGGAACTAAGGACAAATTAAATAAAGATATATATATAAATATTTTAAAAAAAA
>NW_017306277.1:3418642-3430868 GCF_000935625.1 Nanorana parkeri
ATACAGTATATACATATGTAGTTTGATGTTCCTGCATACGATAATGTACATTGCAGTTAACCAATACACCCTGGTCAAGACACCCCCCCTCTTGTGATTGGACAATAATAGAGCAGCAGCACACTCATTCAGTTACCCCTCTTCCACTCTTGCTGACTGGCTTATAGTGTTGATCCTGCCTCTTCCACTCTTGCTGACTGGCTTATAATGTTGGTCCTGCCAGTACTAGTCCTGCCATGCAATGGATTAAATTGGCTCTTGGTTATAAAAAAAATTAACAAAGCAGGACCTACAAAAGAAGAATGTTTGTACCCACTGGTTCCTCTGATTACTACATCTACAACTACAACCACCTGAAGAAACTGCACATTCAACAATTTTGAGAATGTCAGATGCCTGCACCCCCCACTGTGGGATGTGGTTCCCTCCACAGTCCACATGTCACTGTTGTGTCCTGCAGTGATACAGGGGCTGGCAGAAGGAACCACAGAATGCAGCAGGGGACCACCTATCCGATACTTCCCAAAGTGTGTCAGGTGTGAAAAGACTATATCTCTCTCCAAGAGGAATGAGCAGTGGGACATGTGAGTACAACCCCGCTTCTTTTGCAGGTCCTGCTGTTTTACATTTTTTAACTGAGCCACAGAGTCACTTTAACGCAGAACTTCAGGCAAATAAAATCTTAACCCTTGCAGTGGGGGCTACCCCTGCACTGCAAGGGTTAAGTGCTCGTTTTGTCTAGGGAGCTAAAATAATAGCTCCCTAGACAAAATATGTTCCTTTCTGGCTCATAGACTGGTACCTTCAGTCTCGCTTCCCCTCTGCTCCAGTGCTGCCGGTGCACACCTTGGCGATTTATCGCGTGATTTGAGTTGCGCGAAATCGCACAAAACACAGATTCGCATTGAAGTCAATGAAGGCTGCTCACTCCTTTGCGATTTGTTGCTCGACCGAAATCGCCTGTCGCGCAAAAAGGTGCAGGAGCTATTTTTGGCTTGTTGTCACACGGTTTGGGTCCCATAGACATCTCTATGCATTGAAAAATGTGCCACAATTGCACGGTTTACAAAGAACAGTTGCGCGATCGAAAGCCCGCGACAACAGCTCGGCATCTGAGTCGCCTAGGTGTGAACCAAGCCTCAGGTCCCACGAATCATCACGAAGTGTAAAGGATGTGAGGATCCCGAGGGACATACCATCGCTGGAGCAGAGAGGCTGAAGAGACCGACCTAGCAGCCAGTCGGGATCATGCTTCTTTAAAGGAAGAACTATGAGGTGAGTGCTTTTCACTCACCTCATAGTTCTAGCCGACCTGTGACAATGAGACTGTCACAGGTCGCCTCAGTAGATCGGGAGGTGAGCGAACACATACCGGGTTCACTCACCTCTCGATCCTGTCACGGCTCTCTGCCGTGACAGGGGAGGGGCTGGATTCCCCCCTCCCCGCTCTGAACCACCAGCGCTGACTGGCGGATCGGACGGGGAGGGGGCGAGTACTCACGTAGCTGGCCGGATCCAGACATAATTGTCGGGATCCGCTTCAGCTGCGGCGTCTCAGTATACCGTGAGCTGTGGCTCGCGGTATACTGAGCTTAGGGTGACGGGAGGACGCTAGTTTGTGTCCTCCCGTTACCCTAAGGAGAACTATGGGGAAAAGCCCCAACTCCATAGTTCTCCTTTAAAGAAAGCTCACATCAGTACAGAGTCAGGTACCTATACTAGCAGTCTGTAAAAACATTGTAAAAAGCTTTTAATAAAATGGCTATTTTTATAATGGCCTGGAGTTTAGCATTAAAATAAATAGGCGGTAACAAAAAAAAAAAAAGAGTATTTTTGTATTGAGGTGCTTACATCATGACTCCGGGGTATACATCAAATAAGTTCTCTTTAAAGCATCTACCTAATGTGCAGACACATAAAAATAAACACCGCTTTTTCAGTCTGTTATTAAAATGAAGGAATGAAAAACCCCAAGTGACTTATTAATATTAAAAGGCCATATGTACTGTATATTTATTTTCCTGATTTGTATAGTTCCAACACGTTCCACAATTTACCGAGATCATATAACCAGCTACATCAGTCTCAGCCTCAAATGAGCTTACAGTCTAATGCCTCTGTCACAGTCATATAGACAAATACATTGGAGTTAGTTTGGTCAGGAATCAGTTACTCTATTGATGTATTTTCATTAGGAATATTCTATTTGCTGAGAAATTATGCAGGACATCTAATATCCTCTATTAACCCTCTGCACACTGCTCTTTACCCTACTACAGAGACTTGCTGTTAAAGCATATGTAAATCCGATTACTAAAATCTCATATGAGCTTTAACCTGGTAATGACATTTTCAAAAATAATTTTCAATATTTTTAATTCTGAAGCTTTCATTAAAGTAATCCCCGGTGATGCTGCCATGCTTCTTTAGGCACTTCCTCTTATAGGGTGAGAACCGGTGTCACATGTGCCCCTAAACATGGTCCACTATGTTCACTAGTCTAGACAGTTTTTCTTAACCAAGGTGCCGTGGCACACTGCGCTGCCTTCAGGCTTCCTCAGGGGTGTCTCGAAATGTTATACCTCTGATGTGAAGGGAGGGGGGGCTCCTCATGTGAAAAAGAGAGACTCTGATGTGAATACGGTGGACTCTGATGAGAAAGGAGTGGGCCATGATTGGGCAAAGTCATCATGACTTACTGTGGTCAGGTGCAAGGCTTTAGCCAATCAGGGCTTCACAAGGCACAGTGCCTTGTGGGGCGCTCGGTGGGCGAGCAGCCCGCCAAACGCCCTGACAGTTTGTTTGTTCGCCGTATGACACGAACATCGAGCCCATCCCTAGTCAACGGATGCCAACGGAAGGAAACACAAAAACATGGGTGTTAATGGGACCAGTTCACACCGCTCCGTTGTGTTGCAAAAGGGTACATGCACTGTCTGTACTACCCTGGATATCTAAGACCCCTATACCCTCTCTCCCCAGTGTGAAGATGTTAATAAAAGTTAATCAGCATTTGCACTGCTGGAGTGGATATCAACTTTGTGGGCACTGGAGGAGGGCGGTTAAATGCTAATTGGCGCAGCTGAAGACCAAACCCCTAGACAACTAGTGATGACCCGGGTTATTCTGGTGGCTCCTTCGGGGGTGAGCGCTACATATGCATGAGCCAAACAAAGGAAAAGCTCCAGAAAATCACCTAAGAGCAAATACTTAGGAATACTGGTGGCGCAGGCAGCAGAAGCTGTGAGAGTTTACTATATTTATTTCCACGGGAACCCTTTATTGGCCGCTTCGAATTAGCGTCGCTTCAACTATGGGTGACTCACACTCGCAGCCCTACCAGGGGCCTCATCTGACCTCACTCTGGCTTTGCAATTAAGCAAAACATACACTACCATGGGGCCGTTGTCAATATACAAATGCTGATAGCATGACAAATTTGTTTTTGTCAAAGTTCATATGTTTGTCATGTGTACTACGCTCGGCAGGCGGTGATGTTGTAAAATGCTGATTTTTTGGATGCTGCTCACAAGGAAAGTCCGCGCATCTCTCTGCGCTGCTGCCAGATTAGATTTATTAATGACACATTTGTAAATAGTAAAATGTACAGCCAGCATTTTCCTGATCGTTATAAAGCCGCATTTTCTGCAAAAACGAGCTCTGTAAACAGGATAATAACAGAGGTTTTTACTGTAATAAGGGAGATGTCAAAAAAAGAACAGGGACGTGAGATGGAGGGCAGAAGACCCAACCTACTGTATTTCACATTACAATGAAAACAGATTGGTTTGGGGTCAATCTAAAGTAGTATTAAACTCTCAAACTATTTTTCAAGAATGAATCCAGATCCAACAAATATACATTGCCCAGCAAAGTATTTCTTTATATTAACTGTCATCATGTTTCCAAACAGCTCCAACTGTCTCAGCTCAGCTTCCCTGAACTTCCTATCCAGTACAAGATCTCAAGGGACAGAGCAGCCTCCA
The DNA here is from genome assembly GCF_000935625.1 of Nanorana parkeri. NCBI lineage: Eukaryota > Metazoa > Chordata > Amphibia > Anura > Dicroglossidae > Nanorana > Nanorana parkeri. The sequence goes on from NW_017306277.1 coordinate 3,422,629, forward strand.
GCAGCCATCCATCTACTAGCTTTGAGAAGGGAGGGGGTATATGGCATGCTTTGCCAGGTCTGTGTGTTTGTGGAGAAACACACAGCTTACTTGCACACACAAGGGTGGTTACATAGGACCCCGTAAGGAAAAGGAGCCACCAAAGAGCCCTATGCTATTTCTAGCCTAACCATGCACAGGCACACTGAATTAAAAAATCCATAAGAGCTGAATGTGCCTGAATTCGGTGGGAGTAAGGTGAAGGAGACAGTTCAATCTAGTCCGTGGTGTGCAGTAATATTGCTTCCGGGATATTATTAGTTGCACACCACGGACTAGATTGAACCGTCTCCTCCACCTTACTCCCACCGAATTCAGGCACATTCAGCCACATACATTTCATCCCCATTCGTTTGCAGCGCTTCTTACTCAATTTTTGTTTTTTGTTCTCTACCTCCGGGTTAACTGCTCGTTTTGGTCTACAGCTTAAAATAACAGTTGCTATGCTGATACTCATGTTATACTCACCAGATCGGTCCCTGCAGCCTGCCTCCTTGTCTGCTGCAGCAATAGAATGTCCCTCAGCGTCTTCACGTCCAATACACATTGACGCAGGGACCTTAGACTGCTGCAGAGGAGGGGGAGAGACGCTCCAGGGTCTTTAGATTGTAAGCCCTCACGGACAGGGCCCTCCTTACCATCTTGTCTTGAATTGTATTGTGATTGTAATGTCTTCCTTATATTGTAAAGCGCTGTTGGTGCTATATAAATCCTGTATAACAATAATAATAATAAGAGCAAGCCAGTTTGGGGGATCGGGTGAGTATATCTTTTTTGATTTTCAGCCCTAGTCCAAAACGAGCACTTACCACTTGCAGAACGGAGGTAGCCCCACTACCAGGGTTAATAACAAATTACCCGGAGTTCTTCTTTAAGATTCCATTTATGTACTTTGCACAAAAATGACAGGTCCCCTTTTATGCTTATATTAATTTAGGAATGCTTGAGAGCGGGAGTTATGAACCAGAACTCAACAAGAAACAATTAAAACTGCTGAAAGACAAAAAGTAACCCTGTATGATGAACGTGTCTGTACATTATGTGACTCATTGGGGCTGACCATCCTTACATTGTACTTGTTCTGACACCAATGTACGTCATATCATTTTCTTGTCTTAAATCTACCGAGTATCGCACAATGTAGCCCCAACCTGTCACTTCTTATGACGCATCACTAGAAGGGATCCTCTGACCTCTCCTACATTTTCGCCACAAGTAAAAAATATTTCTTCCCTGGGTACATTCCATTACGAATGTTTATTCGCAGCATTCGTCAGTGTTTTTACTTAGTATCCGTCCTGCGTCTGTATCCAGAGGCTAAGCCCTCAGCTTGAGGAAGGCCCACTGTGAACATCCCATGTGACGCCAGCAAAACTTTCTTGTTTAGTCACAGCGTGGCCTAACCGTGGCGCGGAATTCACGAGGCCTGGCTCGCTGTCTGATCTCCTTTCTGCATCAAGAAACAATAAGGGTGTCAGTAGGTCAGACAGTGAACAAGCTGCCAGCTTGCATTTGTAAGCAGTACATGGATGGGTATTAAGTGTTCTCAATGCCAGAGTGCCCTGGAATGCTCCAGTCTACCCTGCCAAGGCTTTATTATGGAAGGGGTTAAGGCCGTGATGTCACCGCATTCCACTTGCCAGTTATAAACATTCCCCCGGAGGAAAAGTACGGGAACTGCTGAGGGGACAGACAGATGTACTTCTCATGAACCGCTTTGAATTAGGTTGTGTAAGTCTAACGTAAGAAAACGCAAAAGATATTATTTAATGACAGGCTTGGGAACGGAGAAATGTACTGCATGTGATGAAATACTGCAAAGAGCTGTAAGAAAAAAGTTTAAATGGACCTTTTCATCATAAGTCTGTATAAAGAAATTCCTGACATGTCACAATATACAAAGAACTCCGGGCAAAACTGTTATTAACCCTTGCAGTGGGGCTACCCCCGCACTGCAAGGGTTACCTGCTCATTTGTGTCTAGGTTAAGGTGACACGCCACCGCTCCACGCTGCTTCGCGTGCAGTAAGTCACAGCCTTTAGACCGCCAGAGATTTTAGCACAGTGTGAAAATCTCATGTAGACAATTACATTCTCCATGTTATTAATAAAACAACATTCTGCGCTCAAGGTTCCTATAACCAAGTGGAAATATTAAGCTGTGTAGCAGCAGATAGAGGAAAATGTCTGAGTCTAGCCAAGATGGCAGAGTTATGCCCTAGCTTCAGATATAATACTGACGTTATTCCCGTAGCTGGAAATGCTGAGTGCTGACTGGCGGAACGGACAAGGGAGGGGGCGGGTACAGCTGGCTCTGCCTCTAGATAGGCAGAGCCAGCTGTCAGTCACGCAGCTGGGCGGATCCAGACATAATTGTCGAGATCCGCTTCAGCTGCGGCGTCTTAGTATACCGTGAGCAGGGTGACGGGAGGACGCTAGTTTGTGTCCTCCCGTTACCCTAAGGAGAACTATGGGGAAAAGCCTTAACCCCATAGTTCTCCTTTAATTAAAAGTGAGCAGGAAGCCCTAAAAAGAAGTTGTTTACGAGTGGAAGTGTCCTGAATGCACTACCATTTGAAGCTAATCCTCACAGCTGCTATGCTCCGAGTGTTTTCACTCTTCAATGATATGTAAACTTTCATGCACAGCACTAAATAGTCACAAAAAAATATTATATACTGCATGTGCAAATTCAAGTGAAAAAGTAAATTTAAAAGACGTGCCTTCTATAAGCACCAAAACGATCCCAATAGTGATAATAATATGCAACGCAATACTAAAAATAAATAAATAAAAATGTCTTCAACGTGTTGCTCTAATCAGTAAAATTGATGAAAACATCCGTGAACTCTTAAAGTGCATTAAATGTGACCAATATTATTCCAATTAATATAGAACATCCGTGCAATATATAAAAAGCATCAGGGCTTGTTCACACCCATTGCGGTGCGTACCAGAGCGGTAGCTGCTGGAACGCACTGTAATTGCACACTAAACTTCCCCCTTTGTTCTGGGTCGGGAGAGGGTGTGGCGGTGCATTGAAGTCAATGGCACCGTAGTCACTCCCCCCACCCGCAGTGCGATTAGACGCGTGGCAAAACATTGCCTGCATTCTGTTCCACTGCGAACGCAAAAAAATGCTGCATGCTCTATTTTTTGCATTCGCAGAGGACCGGAATGCAGGCAATGTTTTGCCACACATCCAATCATACTGCGGGCGGGGGGGATGCTGTGGTGCCATTGACTTCAATGCACCGCCACACCCCCTCCAGCCCCAGAACGAAGGGGGGAGTTTAGTGTGCAATTACAGTGCGTTCCAGCATCTGGGACAAATTGTCACCCTAGTCTAGGTGCACATATAAAAAAGTTATACTCACCCGCTCCTCGGAGACAGCTTGCTCTTGGACCAGTCCTGCCTCACTCCCCCTTCTGCTGCTGCTGTCTAAGGATCCTCGAATCATCAAGCCCAATACATTGTGTATAGGATGTGAGGACGCCGAGGGACATACAATTGTTTCAGTGCCGGTGGAGACAGACTGGAGGGAGCGCTGTGGCAGTCTTTGAGGTTCGGGTAAGTATACATTTTTTATCTGTGCACTTAAACACAAACGAACAGTTAACCATTGCTGTGCGGGGTAGTAGCCCCACTGCAAGGGTTAATAAAGGTTTTGCCCGGTTCGTTTTTGAGGTTATATTAAAGTCAAAAGATTTTGAAGCTGTTTCAAATGCTGATAAAATCACTTACAATGAATGCTGCCCCTTTATATTTGAAAAAGTTTTAGAATCAGCTGGTCCCCCGAGCGATGGCCCTGATATCCTGTTTTAGGGTGGCTCCTTTCCCTTGCAGGGTCCTATGGAGCCACCGTTGTGTGTGCTTGAAAGCTGTGTGTCTCCACAAACACACAGGCACTGCAAGGCAATCCCCTTCCCTGCTCCCATCTACTCCTTACTCCTCCCCCTTCCCTTCTCCGAACTAGTAGATGAACAGCTGCTGGAGACTGTGCTCTCCCTTGTGATCTTATACTGGACAGGAAGTTCAGGGAAGCCGAGCTGAGAGAGTTGAAGTCAGCTATATGGAAACATGATGACGGTAAGTGTTTGGTCAAAAGTGTAAAGAAACACTTTGCAGTGCAGTGTACAGTATATTTGATCTGGATTCATTATTAAAAAAACGATGAAGAGTTTAATACTCAGGGCCCTCCCTTCAGGCGGCATGTAATTAAGTCACTGGGAGGGGCGGCTCAGGTTTCTAAGTGCTCCTAGCAACCTGTGATGCTCTAGCCAGCATCACACCCAGCTCAGTGATACCCGTTGTCAGGGGCTAAACGGGATGCTCTGGCTGGCGCGCTCCCCCAGTTCCTGGCAACCAACTTGGTTCACATCACTATTCTAAGCTGTCTGTAGAGTGCTAGGTATAATCCTGCACCAAACAGCTAAAAGAGTAAGAAATATTTTTAGGTATGTTATACGGATGGGAACACATTACAAACATATAGAGGGGGGTTCCTCAAATTTGGCTGCAAAAGTGGAAACACCCTTTAAGCCCGCCTACTATAAGCTGCTGATAGCTTGTATCTGATTGGCTGCTGTGGGTTACCGTACATCACTTTTGCATGCACAATGGGCCTCATTTATCAATATGTTTGATAAAAAAAAAAAAAAGCCTGTGTTGCCCCACAACGACCAGGCTCATACCTCTCCTGTGTAACTCGCCTTGTCTTCAAGGGTTAATGGTCCTTTAATCACAAGTGACAAGTGTTTAAAGACTCATTAGCGAGCAGATAACCTTAATGATTAATCCTGCCAAGAGGAAGCCGTAAAGCAGCAGCTGTCTCCTCCTGCAGAATGGCTTCCTGATATACAGAATATTGTGGCCAGGCTCATGACAATGCTGGGGGGGGGGATTGCTATAATAGAGCCTTGCATTACCTTGGAATCTGAGGAAGCCAGGCTATTAACCATTACAGTAAATCCCAATGACAGGTAACAAAGGAGGCTGGAGGTCGCAGGGTACAGGCCCGTGTATTGAATATCACAATCTTGTAGACAGGCGGGACAGCTCCCACGACATTTAACCTTGGCTCTCCCAGCTACACGGCCTTGGCATCCTGGTATCAGATGCAGAGGAATGTTTGACAAATGGCAGCACAGCTGGATCCTGTTAATTGGCTCCCGATTTATGTAACGGGTAGCTATAGATTTAAGACACGAGGGGCAACAACCTACATGTCTCATAAATTATTTATAAGTGGAAAAGATCAAGTGAGAACAGGCCGGGCGGTGGACAGGCCTGGAGACGGAAAACAGTGTCGCTAATTCCCAAGTTAGCTGCAGCTCAAATGTTCAGCGATAAAATGGTCAACAGAACTGACATTTACAGGCCGTTTTACTTCAGCAGGCACCGGGGCGGCCGTTAATTTCCAAATAAATGCGCAATCAAAACAAATCTGGTATCATTCTGGCGGCATAAGTAAAATGTCAGGTCACTGTTGCGAATTCATCATAGGGCCACCGGTTTTTCATATTTTCCCTTAAAGGAGAACTATGTTATGAACAATTGGGGATATGATTTTAATGTACAAAATGTTTAGTGATAATAGCAACATCAGCAATAAACTTTTTACTGTAAACTCCGTAACAAAGACTAGAGGCCACCACCTAAAACTGGTGGAGAAAAAAATTTAAAGGAGAACTATGAGGTGAGTGCTTTTCACTCACCTCATAGTTCTAGCCGACCTGTGAGAATGAGACTGTCACAGGTCGGCTCAGTAGATCGGGAGGTGAGCGAACACATACCGGGTTCGCTCACCTCTCGATCCTGTCACGGCTCTCTGCCGTGACAGGGGAGGGGCTGGATTCCCCTCTCCCCGCTCCGATCCGCCAGCGCTGACTGGCGGAACGGACGGGGGAGGGGGCGGGTACAGCTGGCTCTGCCTCTAGGTAGGCAGAGCCAGCTGTCACTCACGCAGCTGGGCGGATCCAGACATCGATGTCGGGATCCGCTCCGGCGTCTCAGTATACCGCCAGCTGTGGCTCGCGGTATGCTGAGCCTAGGGTGACGGGAGGACGCTAGTTTGTGTCCTCCCGTTACCCTAAGGGTGCCCACACACCTTACGATAATCGTGCGATAATCGCGGGAAATCCCGCGATCGTACGATTATCGTAAGGTGTGTGGAAGCCGTGCGACCTCTACTACTGTAAGGTCGCACGACTTTAAACTTACGGACATGTTCGAAAACCCACCGAGCATCGTACGATGTTCGGCGGGTTTGTGGCATGTTCGTACGATAACAGCCGTACGGGCCGGTGTGCGCAAGCGCACACTGCCCGTTTGGCATTGCGGTCATCGGATGCCCGCCCCTCAGGGGGCGGGGCTTGCGATCATCGCAAGTACGATCTGCCTATGCAACATAGGCAGATCGTACGTTTTTTTAAGTACCTTACAACCATCGCAAGCCAAAAGTCTTGCGATGGTTGTAAGGTGTGTGCCCAGCCTAAGGAGAACTATGGGGAAAAGCCCTGACCCCATAGTTCTCCTTTAACCACAAGGGGTGTAGTGGCTTTTTTTCAGTTAGAGCGGTTTAAGTCTGGAACTCGCTGCCACAAGCAGTGGTATCAGCAAAGAATATTGAATCATTCAAAAAGCATTTAGGTACCTTCCTCAGAGACCGCAACACACAGGGGTACAAGTACTTTTAAAAACTAGATCACACAGGGATTCAAATACACACAGACACATGCACAAACACAGACACACAAAGGTTGATCTTGATGGACCAGAGTCAACCTCAAATACTATGTAACTAAGTTAGAGCCGACATGTGACAATGAAACATATCGCCGCTTGCTCACTTCATGACCATCTCCCTGCAGTCGCCTCCCCACGCAGGGATTCCCCCCCTCCCCTCTCCGATCCTCCAGCACTGACTGGAGGAACGGATGGGGGAGGGCGCGGGCACAGCTGGCTCGGTGTCTAGATAGGCAGAGCCAGCTGTCAGTCACGCAGCTCGGTGGACCTCGACGGGATCTGTCCCGGCTGCGGCGCTCTCACTATATAGCGGGCAATAGCTCACTATACACTGAGCTTTGGGTCATGGGAGGAAGTTAGTATATGTCCTCCCGTGACCCTAAAGAGAACTCAGGCATAAAAAGATTACCCCATACTTCTCTTTTAAATAATATCAAACCTGTTTTTTTTATTTCAGCAAATACCTAATAAGCACAATCAGGGCACTTGGGTGACACTCGCGCAGGGCCTCCGAGGCATTGGAGTCCTGCTAGTCCACAGGCTGATGTATTGCCAAAGGGGCTATACATCTTTTTTGCCTTAGGGTTGTTACGAGGACACTTACAGTTATAATTATATTTTTGTTTAAAGAAGTCTATCAATTGTACGTGCTCGGTGGCTGCGTCCACTGCCTTTGTATTGGGAATTTTGTCCCTTACTTAATTCCTGTTGCATTTACTCTTGAAAACTTGTTCAATAAAAGAATTTATAAAAAAAATAAGCACACTTAGTTTTTACTAAATTGCCCAATTTTATTTATTTTCTGTGGGTCGTATGCTGCGGCTCCTCCCCACCTATTTATGGGTGTCCCCTTGGCCTTGCAGGTTGCAAATGGGACACCCATGCATGTGCCCTTCTGGGTGGGAATTGAGTCAGGCTATGTGAGTCCACTAAATCACACGCCGCACAGCAAGACACGCCCACGCTCCCGGCCCCTCACCCTCACAGTAATGTGACAGGCTGCTGTAGCAGCCTATCTCTGCCCTGTTCTCAGTGGCATTGGAATTCCTCATTTACAATCCAGGACTTTGGAGAAGCAGCACAATCGTCTGGGACCCGGTGGCGGTGGACACAGACCATAGGTAAGTGTTTGGAGGTGCGGGGACATGGAAAGGTACCAGGGCATTTTTTACCTTAATGCAGAGAATGCATAAAAGGAGAACTATGGGGCAAGCTTTTTTGGCCATAGTTCTCCTCAAGGTCATTGTATATGTCCTCTGGTGACCCAAAACTCAGTATATAGCGGGCCATTGCCCGCTATATGTTGGGAGCACAGGGCCGCTCCACAGCTGGGATCACCCCACTGCCTGATTGACAGCTGGCTCTAGAGCCTAGAGCCAGCTGTGCCCACCCCTTCCCCTTCCATCCCTCCAATCAGCAATGGAGGATCGAAGAGGGGAGGGGGGGAATCCCTG
>NW_017306277.1:3430887-3482557 GCF_000935625.1 Nanorana parkeri
GTCTTCCAGTCACTCCATGATTCTCCTTTAAAGTACACAAAGTATCCTTTAGTACTACTTTAAAGTGGACCTTTTAATATCTTCATATATATTTATATTCATATTATATCGATAAGTCTAAATAAATAAATTCCTGGCATAAAGTGCAGATACACTCTTACATACGAGGAATCGCGCTGCTCTTTTCAGTAGATATTCAAAATGAAGAGTCCATTTTTGTACAGTCTAGGCATGATCGGCATTACTGGCAGTTCCCAATAACATAGCAGATACTCACTTTGTGCGTTCAGGTCCACTTTAAGCCCACTACAGCTGAAAGTATTATTATGGTCAAGCAGGGTGTAGAGCTTGCCCTGGCTCAATAGCAAGACACACGATATCGTGCAGATTGCTGTGTGGTTACAGAGTCGCCCACCACCGACGATCGCGCTGGTGGTGCCATTATTTTCGAATGGCACCTCAGTGACGCCGGGTGGATTGCGCTGTTTCCTGCCACGATTCCGCCCGTGCAAACGCACGTCGTGAGTCTCAAAAAAGGGTGCATGTACCTTTTTTCCGCGATTGCCACGTGGATGTAACTCCATTGAAACCACGGCAATTGAGCACGACCGCGCGGCTGTAACCCCATTGAAATTCTGTGCCATTGTGCAAGACCACGCGCTCGCCCAGGTCTGCACCAGCCCAAAAACTCACACAGGCTCCAACTATGAAACATTGTAAGAGACTGAGCAATATAGGTCGTCAAATGCTGCAACAAGCCAGTGAGGGAAAACCAATTCACTCACTTTGGCTGCAGTAAAAAGTTTGTGACGGAGGCTACGGGCACCGGAGTGTAAATCATCCTGCAATGCAATTTCCCTGCAAAGAGCTGTGCCATTAAGTGGCTGCCAGCTAACACCTGAGAAGCTATAAAATGAATTGAGAGATCAGATTCGGAAAGAGAAACCGGGCAATAACTGCCATAGTACTAAACACTGAAACATGACATTTTATCTAAGGAGTTATCATTGCCAGAACATTCCCTAGGCTGAGTTATTCTGTGCTTTTGTTACATCCACAGAACTTGTCTACTGTATATAGAAGAGTTAAATCACTCGTATTCCGCTTAATGTCATTGTTAAAGACCAAGATTACACATTTCTGTTGATGCCGAATGCAAGACATTGTTAGGTTTTTACATAAAGTGGAAGAGTTAGAACCTCCGTCAGGATTTACTGTGGGCTCAAATCCTACTGATATAGGCACACCCCCAAAACTACATCTCCCAAGAAACCTTTACCTACACACAGTTTGTGTGCAGGCTCTTGGGAGTCAAGTCAGCAGGATTGTTTTGCTGGAATAGAAATCAATGTATGCATTTGGAAAAGGACAGAGAAGGGTGGGTGGGAGATAGATGTAGGTCAGTAGCCCAGCAGACAGGGAGCTTACACAGTTTCTACTTCCTGGAGCAACAGAACAGCAGAGGTTTGTGGGGAAATATAGGTGGGCCGGTGGTGGGCTTTAAAGAGATTCCGCTTGTTTGGCAATTCAGAGTATAATGACTTAGTCCCTTTAAAGTGACATTAAGGCTAAAGTCGGCCCCCCCCCCCATGCTAATGTAAGGACTTACCTTACGCGATGCCTCTTGATCTGATCCTCTTCTTCTTTCCTGTAGTTTTCAGGAGTCCCTCCGGCGCTGGTGCCGGTCTCTGATCCAGCACTGACTTCTCTCTCTTCCTGGCACTTCCTGTCCCACGGAGTCTGTGCGGGTGCACGCTGCCTGCATTGACTTGCCCAGTGTCTCTCTTTGTCTCCCGGCCGAAGATCTGTACTGCACATGCGCCGCCTGAGAATCTTTAGATCTTAGGACTCGAGCGCGCGGCGGAGACACAGGTAAGTTTAAACCCTCTTCTTAACTTTTTTTTTATGTTTTTGCATATATCTACTGCTTGCTAAAAAAGCAAATAAAAACCCAAAAAAGTGGGAGGGTTTAATTATCCTTTAAAGCGGAGTGGGCGCTCTGGATGCTCAGTGTACTCAATTGATTATCTGTATCCCTCCCAATTACAGAAACTAGGACTAGGATTTTTCCTATATATTTTGAGATTTTAGCAGCTCAGCTCAGGGACAAAAAGTGTTTTGTTTCTTTTGACGCCCAGCCGATGCCACTTCCTGCTGGGCAGGTAACGCATTTTTCTCTAAAGCCCATGGAGCGTGCTCGAAAAAGAATCCCCTGTGAACAAAAAAAGTGAATCGTGAAATCACAACACACAAAAACGTGCACAAGGGTGCTTGGCCCTTCAATAAAGAAGGGGCCACAATTTCCCAACCCCCCGGGGCGCAAGGCTCCTGACAGGGGTTGAGACGACTATGGTCCACCAACCCGAAGGTCGGCGGAAGCCGATCCTTTGGGCACCTGCCGAAACAGGTCCCACATAGTACTAGGTTGGGGAGATCTCTCGAAGAGAAACCCCCCACAGGTGGGAGAAGACAGAGAACCAGAGAAATAAGGGCACAGAATCTCCTCCCCAACGTCGGGAAAAGGCCCCGAAGGAACTTGCACCCTCAGTCATCTGTGGGCAGGTAACGCATTACTGAGAAGCAGCACACTGTGTCTTATGCAGTAAAATTAAGCAGCACTGCCTGACAACTGAGCCCATCCTTGCTTCTGTACTATGTGGCAGATGTGCGTTTAACACTCATTGAGATGTAAAACTGGAGGTCTTAGCAGGCAGCAGAGCAGGGATGTATGCAGCTGTCTATGGAAGCCGCAGAGCCCAGCGGTTTAGAATCCAGTTATCCCACAGCTGTGACAGAGAGCCATGTCAGGACAGAACTGAGACTAATTCTTTGTATAATCGCAAGAACAAGTCACTGGTCCCGGCTGTGACATGGTTTGGCAGCAGCAGATTAAGCTTTGCAGCTGTATAGAAATTTGCATAGGTTACGGCCCAGCTACACGAAGGGCAAACGGGTGGACAAAACACAGAGCAGGATTTGTCACAAGTAAAAAAAAAAATAGAATTTTTACATTGGTTATTTAAAGTCACTAAAATCTCACACAAGCTTGAACATGCAAAGTGACACGGGTGCCGAGAGTCTGGATCATGGGAACCACTGGGCCAAACATTGGGATAAGGCAGAGTGAAGCGTAATCAAAGCAAGCAGGGGTCAATGGCTGGGAAGACACACAGCAATTTCATTAAAGAAGAACTCTGGGTAAATCAATTCTTAAAGTGACATTAAAGAATTGCTGTTTTAAAGTGACATTAAACCCTCAGATTGTTTAACATAAACCAATACTGTAATGTGTGCTTTACTGTAATCCATGGTCGTTTCCCTTCTCTTTGCTGCTCTTCCTTTTAAATCCGTAGCTCTTCTCATGCTGGACAGAACTTCTGTTTTGCAGCAGACTGCCTTGTCTCTGGAATGGATACATGGTGTCTGTGTGTTGGTTTGCAACCTGAGCCAGCACTACAGGAAGAGGCACTCAGCTGCAAAGGGAAGTTCTCCCCAAGCATGAGAAGAGATACAGATTTAAAAGAAAGAGCAGCAAAGAGAAGGGAAACTACCATGGATTACAGTAAGGCACACATTACAGTATTGGTTTATGTTAAAAAATCTGAGGGTTTAATGTCACTTTAAGGACTTACCTTAAATGATGTCTCTTGATCCGATCATCTTCTTCCTTCCAGTAGTTTTCAGGAGTCCATCCAGCGCTGGTGCCGGTCTCTGATCCAGCGCTGACTACTGCGTCCCACGGAGTCTGTGCATGTGCACGCACCCGGCTTGCATTGACTTACACTGTGTCTCTCCTTTTCTCCCGGCCAAAGATTTGTACTGCGCATGCGCTTGCCCCATGATCCTTTGCGGATGCTCAATAATTTTTCAGATCTTTGGACGACAGCGAGTGGCAGAGACACAGGTAAGTAAAACCATTTTTTAATATATGTCTACTGCTCGCAGTAGATATATGCCAAAAACCCCGAAGGTTTAATGTCACTTCAACCCTTGCAGCGGAGCAGGGGGTCCCGAGGCTGGGTGTCACCCGGTCTCCAGAGCGGGTGACACCCCGCCGTGCCGTCATCACGTTCTGCACTGCAAGGGTTAAGTGCTCATTTTGTCTAGGGAGCTAAAATAAAGTTATACTCACTCAAACCACAGTCCCGTCTGGCTTCTACATCACTCCCTGCAGCCTGGCTCCTCCTCTGCTCCAGTGAAGGAATGTCCCTCGGAACGTGAGGACTCGCAAGATCTTAGACCACAGGAGCGGAGGGGGAGCGAGGCTGAATGTTATTTTAGCTCTCTATGCAAAATGAGCACTTAACCCTTGCAGTGCGGGTAGCCCTTTAATCAATCAAGAAATGATTTCCCTGGAGTTTGGCTTTAAAGTAATACCTGTTGATCCTGCCATGAATGTCCTTGTTCAGACAATGCTTGTTATTGGGTGACAGCTGCCTCACAATTATATTTCTGCATTGTCAACCAGTCACATGTGCCCCTGGTGAAGAATAGTATGTGCGGGGGCTCGGTGTGAACCCAGTTTGCTTCAGTTTACCCAAGCCTGCTGAAAACTGTGACCAACACAACCCCTCCCAGCGTAATCAGTTGTGGCAGGTGCATTCCGCGTCCTGCAGCTACACATCACATAGGAGTGGGGAAGCCCCTGCTGCCGCTCAGGTAAACTGGGTTTGCACCAAGCCACAGACCGTCACCATTAAAGAATACAAGCAGACACACTGATGCATATTGCACAAGCATGGTCCACGGTTGGTACTATCAGGAAGCCGGAACAAAGCATGGGCAGGTGACACTGGAGTAAGTGCATGTAGACAGGAAGCAGCTGAAAGAAGCAGGAGGAAATCAGAAGCACTAAGATTAAAAAGGAAGGATAAATCAGTATTGTGTTTATGATACACAGCAATTTAGCTAACCAAATGTCCGGTTAGCCTGTGTTCACATCTTTACATTGTGTGAAAGTGTGCCATAGCATTCACTTTGATGCATGTCCACACAACAAAAATGTGCAACACACTTGCAGTGCCATTACCTGTTAATGGCACCCCAAACGCAGCCGGTAAAATTCACATTTTTATCCGCGTGTAGATGTGCATTAAACATGCACAAACGCACGGGAAAAATGTGGCACAATGCCTGCATCCAATCAGATTGTTCAGGTATTTTGACAGCCAGTGGGGGCCGACTAGCAAGATAATGAAGCTTGGCCCAGCGGGAGATTCCTCCATACACACAGTTTAGCGTAGATGGAGGAATCTGTTGCACTTTTTCCATCTGACCATAGAAAGTCTGCAGATAATCTATAGGTGTACGGCCATCTTAAGGATTAACTACCTCTAAAGCTGCCCATACACCTGACGATTATCGTACGATAATCGTGGGTGATCCCGCGATTGTACGATAATCGTAAGGCGTATGGGCAGCGTGCGACCGCATTTACTGTTCTGTTCGGTCGTATGACTTTCGTATTACGAGCACGCGATCGCAAGACGAAAGCCGCACGGACCGAGGTGCTCAAGCGCACACTGCCCACACCATTGCAATCATCTGTAAGTCCTCCCCTCAGATGGGCAGGTCGTATGAACTTTTAATCACCTTACAACCATCGCACAACGAAAGTGGTGCGATGGTTGTAAGGTGTATGGCCACCTAAGGCCTTGTTCACACCAAGCGCGGAGCAGGTGCAGAGCAGAGCATTACAGACCGGAGCAAAACTGCGTCCAATGTATTCCAATGGTATTTTTAGCTCCAGTTCACATGGCAGCGTTCAGTTCCAGAGCAGGTCTAGAGCAGGTAAAAAAACTGCAGCAGGCCCAATTTTACCTGCTCTGGACCTGCTCTGGACCGCATGCAAACGCCTGGAACGCACTGAAAGCCCATTTTAAAAATGGCCCGAACGCATCAAAAACACGGCAAATACGCGGCACAACCCACTGCACTGCGTGTGCAGAAACTCATGCAGCTCTGCTCTGCATTTGGTGTGAACAGGGCCTTAAAGGGGTTCTAAACCCTCCCGTTTTTTTGCCTATATCGACTGCTATGAAGCAGTAGATATAGGCAAACAGTAAAAAAAGAAAACGCTTTAATAGTGGTTTAAACTTACCCTATTTTCGCTGCGTGCTCTCGTCCGAGAAAACAAAACTGCTCAGGCGGCCGCAAAGCATCTCGGAGCGGGTGCATGCGCAGTTCGGATTCTCAGCCGGGAGACGAGCAGAGACGCAAGGTAAGTCTATAGACGCGTGCAGCCGCATGCAGACACCGCGGGATCAGAAGTGCCTGCAGGGACAGAGAAGTCAGCGCTGGATCGGAGAGCCGCCGCACCGCTGGTGGGACAGATGAAAACATGGGGAAAGAAGAGGAAGATCGGATTAAGAGACATCATTTAAGGTAAGTGCTAACATTAACATGGGGGGGAGGGAAAACATTTTATACTTTATGTCACTTTAAGGCATGGAGCCACTGCAACTTTCCTCATTAGAAGTGCACCAGGTGGTTATAACGAACCCAGAGCCTCCCATTCAGAGGACATGGTGAAACAAACAGCTATTTCTTCAGAACAAAACCAGGTAGGAATCGGCAACAAAGTGTGTTAAAATCCTTGCAATGTTCACTGATGACCCAGAGGGAATTGATATTTTTCATCACACTTAAGGTGGCCATACACTGTACAACCATCGCAAGACCTTAGTCTTGCGATGGTTGTAAAGTGATTAAAAAAACGTACGATCTGCCCATCTTGGACAGGCAGATCGCACTCTCGATCATCGCAAGCCCGCCCCCCTGAGGGGCGGGCTTCCGATAACTGAAATGCTGAACAGGCAGTGTGCGCGTGCGCACACCGGCCCGTTCGGCATTTGTCTCCCAAGCACTGTTCAAACCAGCCGAAAATCGTACGATTCTCGGCTGGTTTTCTAACATGCTCCTTAGACAAAAGACGTGTGACCGTACAGTAGAAACGGTCGCACGTCTTCGTTCACACTGTTCGATTATCTTACGATCGCGATTCTCGTACGAGAATCGAGCAGTGTATGGGCACCCTAGACATTCAGAGAATTTGGTTGAAACAGTTTTGGGGAAGGCCCTTCCCTGTTCTAGTTTCACTGCTTCATAAACTCCATGCTTTGATAAGTTTGATGTGGAGAAATCATGCACAGAGCCCTGGCCTCACCCCTTTTGAAAACCTTTAACTACCTCCCAGGGAGCTTCCTGGATGTAACAGGCCGTACACACACACACACACACACACACACACACACACACACACCACCGATGTCTGTTAACATAGAAGCGATCCGCCGGCTATAGAGCTGGCGGATCGCTCGTATGAGGTCTCCCGGTATGTGCCCCCCGCGGCTCCCCCCTCCTGCTGTTACGCTGTGCCCGGTGCGAGCCCAGGACCAGCATAGTGCCTCTCTGACAGGGGATTAGAGGGAGGTCGGTTCACGATCTCCCTCTGGTCCCCTCTCCGGTGTCAGAATGCGGAAGTGGTGTATATTACATCACTTCAGCATTCTTGTGTCACTCTCCAGCTTCAGACGCTGGAGAGAAGCTGATGAAGCAGACCTCTGCTTCATCCGCTTCTTCAGGGGGGTCCTAGGTGACATTAGGGGTCTTGGGGACCCCTGATGTCTCCATAAAGAGGACCTGTCAGATCTTTTGCTATCACAGAGGGGGGTTTCTTAGCCCCCTCTGTGATAGCAATAAAGTTAAGTGGAAAAAAAAATAGGAAAAAAAATTAACGTTTCCCACCCCTAAATTTTTTTAAGTTACACATAAGAAAGAATAAAAAAAAAAACACATTTTTAAAAAAAGTCCCCACCCCTACATACACGCATGTAAACATGCGTCAGGTGCGCATACCTGCGGAAACGACGATTGCGCCCATTACGCCACACATGTTACATATCGCCGCGAACGTCACAGTGAGAGCAATAATTTTAGGGCCATCAATCACTGATAACACTAAACTGATGAGCTGTAAAAGCTTTTAAAGCGCCGACCATGGTCAATTTTGAGTATGCTATTTTTTTGCGATTTCGCAGGTGCGCGCAGTTTTTAAGCTTGACATGTTTGGTGTCTATTTACCCGACGTGACCCCAACTTTTATATTTTGATAAAAAATTTTGGTAATAATAAATGTTTTATAACATAATGTAAAAAAAACTTTTTTTTTTCAAAATTTTCAGTAATTTTTCCTGAATATAGTAAAAAATAAAAACCGCAGTGGTGATTAAATACCACCAAAAGAAAGCCCTATCTTTCCCCAAAAAATTGTATAAAATTCATATCAGTGCAGTGTTGCATGACAGAATAAATGTCAGTCAAAGTACTGCAGCGCTGAATGGCCTGGCCAGGAAGGGGGTCTAAACACCTGGTCAGCAAGTGGTAAAATGGAATGAGGTCTGTTAAAACTGAACTGCAGGCAGATTTAAAAGACACACATGAATGCACCCCTCTGATCATTATTAAATCCTTGAATTCAATTTCTAAATGCACATAGTGTGAGTACCTCAATTTGACTTGGTATCAGCCTATTAATATCCCCTGTACAGCAGAGCTCTGACTGTAGAAATGTGAAGCAGCACGAGGAACCAATTTGTTTTCCTGCAGTGCAAGGAAAATGCTGATAGGAGAGTGACAGAGAGAGGATAGCAGATTGACGGAGAGATGAGATCATAAGGCCTCTGCTTCTCTTTCACTGTCCAGTCATAGGTTAGAGATGACGGGGCTGTGCTGTGTGGTACAGCTGTGTAAATCTCAAGATTGGATGGAAAGAAATACAAATCCTTTCGCTGGTAAAACAACTTTGTTATATAAATGTCATCTGTGTACTTAGCTCTGTGCCTGGCGTTTAGTATTAAAAGTGAAGCCTTTGTTGTGCCCTTTCAAGCCAATTCAATTTGTTAATAATGCAGTTGGCATTATTAAAGGAGAACTATGAGGTGAGTGCTTTTCACTCACCTCATAGTTCTAGCCGACCTGTGACAATGAGACTGTCACAGGTCGGCTAAGTAGATCGGGTGGTGAGCGAACACATACCGGCGTTCGCTCACCTCTCGATCCTGTCACGGCTCTCTGCAGTGACAGGGGAGGGGCTGGATTCCCCGCTCCGATCCGCCAGCGCTGACTGGCGGAACGGACGGGGGAGGTGGCGGGTCCAGCTGGCTCTGCCTCTAGATAGGCAGAGCCAGCTGTCAGTCATGCAGCTTGGCGGATCCCGACATAATTGTCGGGATCCGCTTCAGCTGCGGCGTCTTAGTATACCGGGAGCAGCAGCTAGCGGTATACTGAGCCTAGGGTGACGGGAGTTTGTGTCCTCCCATTACCGTCTCCCTTATTATTCCATGGATAAGCTTATTAGTTTCAGCCTCAAATAAAGATAAATGGTGAAATAAACCCACTTATAATAATTATGTAGCAATGTTATCCCTGCTGTATTCATTAGCAGCATTTATATACCATAGGAACTGCAGAACCCCTACTGCACAATACGCTGTTATACAATCCCTAAGTATTGTACTTTTCATAAGGATAAATAACCCCCCTCCCCTTGACTTGTGATATCTTTATAACTGATGCCATCTTTAACCCACACATTCAGCTGTTTTTCAACAGCCATAATGCCGCATAAACACTCCGGCAGTCACATTAAAACTACTATAATAACAATGTTAAAGAGGAATAAGATTTGAATAAGGTGAGGCTATGTGTGTCCCTGCTATTGTTGCACGGATGCAGGCCCGGGACCAGCCCGGCGGGTCTGTATACCTCAATTGGAGGGAGATCAGTGTAGAATGTGCTCTGATTTGGGGGTGCCTTAAATTACTGATGAACAACTGAATCTTAAATAAGTGTTTTGTTTATTTCCAAATAGGGATATACATACATTCTAATTACAATTAAGGGAATTTGGGGTCTAAAGGACCCATAAAGAGAACCTGTCACATCCCCTTTGATGTCACATAGCGGGCTTGTTAGCTTGTGATAGCAAGAAAAATAAGTGCAAAAGAAAACGTACAAAATTTAAAGCTACATATAAAAAACACAGTTTTTTTTAAAAGTACGACCATGTTCATGCACATTTAAAAGAGATCTAAGAGGTGAGTGATTTTCACTCATCCTCATAGTTAGAGCCAACCTGTGACAAAGAAGCTGTCACAGACAGGCAATAGCCCGCTATATACTGAGTTTTGGGTCACGGGAGGACGCTAGTATACGTCCTCATGTGACCCTCAAGAGAACTATGGTGAAAAACACTTACCCCATAGTTCTCTTTTAAATGCAAACAACCATCAGGTATACCTACGTTTGAAAACGACGATTGCGCCACACATGTTACATATCGCCGCGAATAATAGAGTGAGAGCAATAATACTAGGGCCATCAATCACTGTTAACACAAAATTGATGACCAGTGAAAGTTTTGAAAGCGTTGCCTATGGGCAATTTTGAGTATTGCATTTTCTTGTGATTTCACGGGCGCACGCAATTTTAAGGTATGACATGTTTGGTAGCTGTTAACCCGACGTGAGCTAATTTTTTTTTTTTAATTGGATATTCTGTTTCTGTGCACTTTAATGTATTTTTGTGTATTTTATCCTAAAAGTATTGGTTTGATAAACATTTACGCACATATTGCGTACCATAAAAAATTGCAGCTAACATTTCTGTATTCTACAGGGCCTCTACTTTCAGAAAATATCATCGTTTTTGCCCTTACCTTAAAAATGTGCTCTTCTTCAGCGCAGTCCCCCGCCACCTTCATCTCCGCTGCTGACCCTTCTGGAAGTCTTCTTTTGGCCATTGCGTGGCCACTGATCATGTAACTCCTGAGTATGCTCACAGGAGTTACATCCTCCATGGCACCCGGCCCATCTCTATGATGGCATGAATGGGCTGTCTACTTTGTATGACGAATGCACCATACATTGTACACAACAAAATAACAAAATCACTGGGGGAGAGTGGAAGAATTTTTCGGGCAGAAGAGACTTTGCATATCTCTTCTGCCAAAAAATCCCTACTTTCCAGCAATTTTTTATTTGTTTCCCTTTTACTTCCACTTTAACGGATCTTTTCTGTCCCCACCGGAGAGATTCTGCACAGTGAGAGTACAAGAAACTCCAGGTAGATCTAAAAGAAAGCTATTTTATTCAGCAATCTATTAATTGAAAATCAGCTGCTGATATAAAATGAAATCTGTATTTATATTAGCTGGCCCCCAAATGCGCTCTGCAGTCCTATTTATTGCTGTCAACCTGTGAGTAGGAGCTTGTAAAGCAGGGGCTCCACCAATTTTTGTGTTAAGATCTACTTTTCAAATGACGAGCTACATGGGATCTACCATCGAAAAAAAACCTCCCTCACTCTCTCTCTCTCCTGGATGTCTCTCCCCTTGCTCTCTCTCCCGGCTGTCTCTGCCCTTGCTCTCTCTCCCGGCTGTCTCTCCCGGCTGTCTCTCCCTGCTCTCTCTCCTGGCTCTCTCTCCTTGCTCATCCTCCTGG
Source organism: Nanorana parkeri (assembly GCF_000935625.1). Classification (NCBI taxonomy): domain Eukaryota; kingdom Metazoa; phylum Chordata; class Amphibia; order Anura; family Dicroglossidae; genus Nanorana; species Nanorana parkeri. Next base: position 3,442,389 of record NW_017306277.1, read on the forward strand.
CTGTCCCTCCTCTCTCTTTTGGCTGTCATTCCTCGTTTTCTCTCCTGGCTGTCTCTCTTTGCTGTCTCTCCTTGCTCTCTCTCTTCTGTCTGTCTCTCCCCGCTCTCTCTCCTGGCTCACCTTGCTGTATTTTGCAAACAGTGTAGTGCAATAGGCTGTGTAAACGAATATTCTTTGATGTAATACATAGCACTTCAACCACCAGTATCCACCAGAAATGTGTCGGGGAGCTTGGCTCAGCAGACTCCGGCTAATAGGTAATCATGAGTGCACAGCTAAATAAATATACCAAAATGGAATAAAGGGGCCGCCATTCACACCCTTCGTGATCTACCAGCATCAGCTTTGAGAGCTATTGGTAGATCACGATCTACCTAATGGGCACCCCTGTTGTAAAGAATAGGGTTGCATGCTTATAATATCACTTATGGGTGGACTGACCCTTTAATCCCGTAACTGAAAGGTTTGACATAAACATATTACTTTATATGATTAGTGAGCTAGACATTTTTACTTGGTGGCATATTGCCTTTAAATTGGTAACAAATGATTTTTCATAAATGTAAACACAAGCAAATGTTTTTGCTTTAGGACCCTCTAATTTGTGGAATTCTAAATTCTACGCTCATGTACCGTTTCAAATGTAGTGTTAAATTTGGGTATCTGCAATTTGTTACCAGTTACAAGAGCAGAGGGACTCCCTGTGCTTTTCATTCCCATCTGAGAGACCAGGGAGGCCCATGGTTGCCGGATCCTCGCGCTTTATCAAGAAGAGTTGAAAGATTCCCGCATATTCCCCCGTCACATGTAATTAGACAATTGACATAAAATGACAACCCGGCTCAAAACCTTCAGCACGTCTATTAAACGAGACATTGTTTTGCAGTTTTAGAAGAAACCGTACAATTAAACCCTTGTGTTGACAGTGAATCACGTCACTGTGGAGTTTCGTAGCCAACGATCCCCACGTCGGCTAGGAGATTAATAAAAAATATATCCCGCTGCCACACATTATCCTTTAGGTATATGCAAGCCCAATCACTAAAATGTCAAATAAACTATAAAGGCGCCCATACACCTTGCGATCATTGGACGAAACTTTTCATCCGATGATCAAACCGTCGTACGATTTTCGTACGACGGCCCCATCCTGCCCCGATCATCGCAAGGTTCAATTTGCGGTATTTCAAAGGAAACACCTGGATGAATTTATGGGAATTGACGGCACAAATTTTTGTTTGCGCATGAGCAGTGTTAAACGTACGGAAACACCACCAACCTTGCGAAAATCGTACGATTACACAGAAGTTTTCTAACCTGCTGAAAAGTCAAAAGTCATAAGATTGTACAGTATTTGCGGTTGTACACTGCCCATCAACCTTATGAATATCAGATGAAAACGCGATTGCAAACAGAAATTGGCCGATAATCGCAGGGTGTATGGGCACCTTAAGATGGTAAAGTGATTGCAAAAGTCATTTTCAGTCATTTTAAAATTGCAGCTTTCATTAAAATAATGTCTAATGATCCTGCCATGATGGGCCTTGTTCAGACCCTTCCTGTGATTGGAAGTGTCCCTGTCTCCCAATTGTGCTTCTACGTTGTTACCCTATTACACAGTTGTCCAATAGGGACTACAAGTAGCCGTTTCAACACACATTATGCAGGCATTGTCCACTGTTGTCACCATTAGTGATGCCATGCAGTCATGGACAGGAAGTGACTGCAATGTGACCATTGGAAATCATCAGCACTGAGGATGCAAGAAAGTAAAAGTATTTTTTATTGTTTTTTAAATGGCAATTTTTTTATGACATAAGGTGCTTTAGCAAACCGTTTCATCTACTTTCATTTCAATTTCTCTTTCCCTATGCCTTGGAAAGATCCAGATGTTTCGGTAGCTCTCGGCCCATGTGTCTTTTATTAGCTGTTCTCTAGTTCTTAATTGCAAATTAATTTTGAGCCTTTTTTTTGTAACTGTAGCTAAGCCTGATCTGTGACATGTCTCCTGAGCATACGGTGGCCTATGCGAATGACCCCAGTTTGACTTGCAAAGTCTGCCGTTATCTCCCTGTAGACCACAGAACTAAAATAATGCACTGCAATTAGGGGGCCTTCAGGGCTGATTGGTGATTACTGAGTGGCAGACTTAAAGGAAAACCCCATCCAGGGTAAAAATTGACAAAACACGTATGTGATATCAAGTTATGTGCACTTTATTTTTTTAATATTTTTTGGTGAGCTACAGAGCCAGTGCTAAATGTTACAAATTAGTAGACTAGATGGGGAATTGTTCACTGTAAAATTGGAACTGGAACTGGAAATTGTTTAAAGTAGATGTAGTAGACCTACATCAATTTGTATATTTAAAAATTGCTTTTTTATTTTAAAAAATAAAATGTTTTAATTTTGTTCATTCTTGGTTACCTCTCACTGTTGCTGGTTTCTTGATGTCACTTTGCAGCCACTTTTTGTCTACATGTACTCCAGCAATGTCTGCATGACATGTCTAAGGGTGGATTTCCTGATGGTGACATCAGTGAACCATACTTGCACAATGTGTTAGTCTCCATCGAAAACAGCCTCTGTGACAGGGTGCCAATGCAGGAGCACAATTGGGAGACAGAGACTGAGTATTGTCACCTAAAGCCTGGTTCACACCTAGGAGTTTTTGAACAGTTCGAAAAGTGCTTTTAAATGCCCAACACAAGAAATCTCATGATTTTTAATGGCCCTGGTTCACACCTGAGCAGGAAAACACCAAACACCTGAAAAGGTTCTTTGGGCAGTTAAAAGCTAGACTATAGACTTAATTGGAAATGCCCAAAAACGTGCAACACAAGCATGTTGCACATTGCCAGCAATGTTTTATGAGCTGCCAGTCAAAACTCACGTCCTCATGTACGTGCGAAAAAACGCGTATAAAAATGTGCACAATGTGCATAAACATGCAAATAACCACATGCTGCTAACACGCGTAGAAACGCTCAAAAACGGTGCCGCCCTGGTGTGAACCAGGCCTAAAGGAAGTGCTGGAACAAGGACCTTCATGGCCGGATCACCAGTAATTATTTTAATAAATACGCGTATTTATAATAATTGAAAATTACATTTGAAATTACATTAACATGATAAAACTTGTATGAGATTTTAGTGATTGTGTTTAATACTTTGCTTGGTTACTAGTAGATATCGGAGGTAAACCCAGCTGTAAATTATATTTTAAGAGAAATTTTGCCAAGGGGTATATCAATCTACAATGGTAGCATAACACAAGCACAATGTAATTTCAGAAGAACAGCAAACTTTTATGTAAGGAAAAGAAAGATTGATGTCGATGCTTCTAGCAGAATATGCTTATACAATTAAAGGGAATTGCATAAGAAATCTGCTAAGTACTATTTGTATGTAAAGTGTGAAGCCGGATTCAGATGTAATTTCAGAAAAACAAGTTGTTTTTTTTGTGAAATAACACTTAGGGATTTATTTGTAAAAGTTCCACCCGGCATATAGCCAGGTAGATATCATTCACACAGCACTAGCACTCCTAGATGGAGCTGACTAGCAAAGGAATTACCTTTTTATAAATGAACCTCTTAGGCTCCTTTTACATGGGCGGTCCAATCGGTCCGCCTGTCAGTTTTTCAGGCGGGCCCGATCAGATGTCCAATGTAAGTCTGTGGGCAGCCAAATCTAAACGGACGGGCATCCGACTACACTGGGTCACCCTCTACTTTGGCCAGGTCCGTAAAAACAAAGGAAACAGTGGACCATTTAGATGGACCTGATCCTTCTGGATTAAGGATAATCTGATGTAAACGGACACATGTCGGTTTACATCCAATTCCCCATAGACCAACATGGGGTCCAGTCATTTAAAATGTTTCTGCCATTGCAAGATGGAGGAAAAACTGGATGCAAGAATATCACAGTGGTAAAATCCAATCCATACTGTGCCAATCGGGTGGGGATCTGTGCACGAATCCCTTCCTGATCAGCCTGTGTGGAAGGGGCCTTATAGTATGAAGGGCCCCCCTGCTACCAAAAGTCATACACATATGGAAAAATAGAAAAATATTATTATTCCAAAGGGTGACTTTGCCTGTCGAACATGGGGAGAGGTCCCAAAGACCCCTTACTTGATCAGAGAGAAGGGCCCAAAAGACCACTTTTCCCATCAATCATGAAAAGAGCTCCAGAAGGCACCATACTCTGTCAAGCATGGGAAGAATCCCAAAGAACCATTTTTTTCCATCATGGGAAGAGGACCAAAGGACCAGTTTGCCTATTAAACATGAGGAGAGGTCTGGAAGACTCCCTTAGGAGTCCCTCCCTCAAACATGGAGATAAATCCAAAGGATCTTTTTTTTTTTAACACAGGGAGAGCTTCAAAAAACTATTTCACCTGCCAAACTTGGGGAGAGAACTGAATGACCCATTTGTCAGTCAAACATGGGAAGAGGTCCAATCCAAAGTACACCTTTACTTGTCCAAAGGACTCTTTTGCTTGTCAAACATGGAGGGGAGGGGGGTCCAATAGACCTTTTTGCTTGTCAAACACAAGGAGAGTTGTGAAGGACTCTTTTGCCAAACCACTTCATGCAGACAGTTAAGTCAATTGACTGACTGGTGATTCGCAGAAAACAATCGATCCTTATTATCAAATTTCTTGATCTGGGGAAGATCCCCATAACCTAACCTCTAGTCCTTACCACAAAAGCACAAACTAGGGTCAACCTAAAAAAAAAAAGACATTTAACCTACCAGTATGGCTCTAGAATGTAGGAGTGCTATTACTGTGGACCTGAAGTAGATTTGGCCCCATTTGCTCCACATACAAGTCATTTTCAGAATAATTTTTGGAATATTACATTACACAGGGGTAAATGGTTATTGTCATCCAGACAGAGCTCAGTCAGACGCCTTAACAAACCCTGCACAACAACAACGGCCGTGCGGATAATTCTGGAGTCATTTGAAGATTTGTAACACTATCCTTCACTTACACTACTGACGGGGTTCTTAAGTCTGTGTTTTTTCATGGTAAAATGATTACCTGCCTTTTATTAACAGATTCTCGTTCTTGGTACTTAGGTGACCTCTGACCCAGCGAAATGTGAACATCCTACCCCAAAGGATATAGTAGACATGGTGTATGCAAGCGAGCATTTCATTAACTTGTTATGCAGAGCAGATGTTGATGTTGTTTTTGGGAGATTTTTATGTTAAGTGGGCCAATTTGTTCCATATTATCACTTAGCTTCATTTTATACATTCAGCATTTTTCCGTGCATGGCACTGATTGCTCTGGGCAATGAAAGTGGCTTTCTTTGAAGGCACTGTACATCCAGGTTGCTTAGGATGGCTTTGCATGGAGCTCCTAACAGTAGATAAATTATACTGAACCCTGTGCATAGTGTATGGGCTTGTATAAAGTGCCGATAGATGCTGAAGGAAAAGAACTGCACAAACTGCATTAATGGGCAAATGTACTTTAAGAAAAACTGCACGTATCCTGTTTGCCTCTTTGCATTGACCTAAAGTAACTCACCCTTTCCCTCCAAAGATGCATACTTTCCTGGTTTCGTTGGCGATAGCGATGCTGCAAGTCTCACTTTCCTGGGCTCACCTGTCCCGAGGCCAGAGACTAAAGGAGAAAGCCCCCAGAAGTCTGTAAGGCTCAGGAGCAGCCAGGAAAGTAAGACTTGTGGCCACCGGATTCAGGTAAGTGTGCATCTGTGGAGGTGGAGGGCAGGTTATGTTGGGTCAGTGCAAAGGGGCAAACAGGATAAAAGCACTTTGTCTTAAAGGCCACTAAATTCAGTCAGATATGAAAGCACATATGAATGCAGCTCTTTATTCAGTAATATATCCTAAAATGTATTTTTATTTCAATGCAAACAATGAAAGTACTCAAATCTGACTAGCTATTGGCTTCTTGACTGTGGAGCAGAGCTCAACTGAGGAAGGAAGAAGCAGCACTAGGAGCCTGTCAGTTGTGTTGCATTGCAAGGGACATGCTGATGGAAGAAAAGAGCAGAGGGGAAAAGAGATGAGGTCATCAGTCTGCTGCTTTTCCTTTCACTGTCCAATCAAAGCATGGGGGAGGAGCAAGACCTGTAAGAGTTACTTACTGCAACAAGGGAAAATCAGGTCCCCTGCCCTGCCAGACAGGGCTCTGCTGTGTTGCATAGCAATGCAAATCTCAGGATGGGAATAATACAAATCCTTTGGAAGGCAAAATGGTTCCTATATATGTATTTTATTTGTCTATTTAGCTCTTTGCCTGAAGCATTGAAATGACAGGTGTCTGCAACTCGGTGGAGTTGTGATGTCACTCCTCCAGTCATGCCTATTTGCCTGAGAGAAACTAGCTTACCCTACCCCTTACCAGATGTATGCTTACCTTGCAACTGTACCTGTTTCTTTACATCTCGGCCAGTCAACTTTTTTTTTTGCACCAATGTCTCCTTTTTACCTGGCATTTGCCATCAAGTGGTTAAAAAAAATGAGCTTTGAAAGCAGTCCCCAAAAAAGCAGGCAGAATGACGAGCTATCAGTATTACCTGTGCCCTCCCGCAGCTGATATTTCCCCATTACTGACTTACCATGCCTTGTTTTGCTGTGTGTTTTAGAGGTGACCATCTTGGTAGATGTAGGGCTTTGCTTCCTCATGTCAGAGCACACCTCCCAACTGTCCCTCATTTGGAGGGACGGTCCCTCATTGGGAACCAAATCCCTTTTGTTTCCCTTTTCTCCTCAGTTGTCCCTCTTTTTGGTCTGATGTACAGATATCTAAAGGTTTTATTTAACTACCAAAAGTGTTTTTCTGCACTAAAACCTTTTATATTATCTACTAATTATCTTGTTTGTGTTTGTTAATTATGATTGAAGTAGATATATTAGGGTTGGTTCACACCATATGCAGTGCGTTCTGGTCCGATTCTGGCCGTAACGCACTCCATCGCATTGCGGCCGGCTCACTTTTTTGCCGAGCTGGAGGGGGCGTGGCGGGCCATTGAAGTGAATGGCACCGTAGCTACGCCCCCCGGCCGCAATGCGATCACCTGCGCGGGATCGCAAGGCACATTGTGCCTGCAGTGTGGTCCGGTGCGATCAAAATAATAGTTGCAGCATTTTGATCGCACCACACCGGACCGCACTGCAGGCACAATGTGCCTTACGATCCCGTGCAGCCTATTGCATTGTGGCCAGAGGGCGTGGCTACGGTGCCATTCACTTCAATGGCCCGTCACGCCCCCTCCCGCCCGGCAAAAAAGTGAGCCGGCCGCAATGCGATGCAGTGCGTTCCAGCCAGAATCGGACCGGAAAGGAATGCATATGGTGTGAACTAACCCTTAGGGGTATATTTAGGGTGTAAAGTATGCTTATGTATTGCAGGAAATTCTTTTGACTGATGTTATGTAACACACCTATGCTAACTAGGTTTTTATTGTGTAAGTGTATTGACCAGTTGACCATCCTGTTTTGTTGACAGTACACAAAGGGACAGCTGTATGGGAATTTTGTCAAAACCTGTTTAGTTAACTAACATCAAACGGGTAATTAGACCAGCCAATCAGAAATCCTTTCAGTGTTAGTGAATGGCAAGAAACTGTATGTGAATTCAGAGCCTACAGTGGCTAGGAAGATGAGAGTCATGAAGAGAGGCACACAGGTGCATATATAGATTGGAGATATATGCTGGGTAGATAGTGTGACGGACCCCCGTACTCAGGATGAGTATGTCCGCCGCTGTCTTCTTCCTTGCTGAGGAGATATTGGAACCCGCTGATCTGTAGCTCCCAGTTTCCCCAGTCACTAGCCAAGGCTCGAGTGTAGGGAAAACAAACTCTGATTTATTGAGCAACTGCACAAACTTATATACAGCAAGTGATGAAATCAGAATATAATCCCATCACATCCCCCCTCCCCTCCCAGACCATCGGTCTGCTCAACACCACAGGTGTCCACCTGCTAACGAACTCCAGACGGCCATAGCAGGAGCCTGGCCAGAATGTCATTGTTCTGAGCTCCCTCAGAGAACAATGGGAGATAACGAGGGATGGTGCTGATAGTCTTTCCCTAACCAGGTCACACAGCATAACGCACTCAAACATAACTCAACACCAATACACATTTAACTTAACCAATACACATAAACTGATCACCATGTCGTCACATAGCTCCCCCAAGTTAAAAGATGGCAGACCCGGTGAGACCCTCTACGGGTCCACTTGGGGATGTCCATGATGTCACCCTTCCAGTTCCGTTTGGCGGGATAGTCCATCAGCATTGGCATTCTGTTTCCCGGGCCGGTATTGAATAGTGAAATTGAACGGCTGTAGGGCCAGGCTCCACCGCAACAGCCGTCCATTGTCCCCGGACACCCGGTTCAACCAAACAAGGGGGTTATGATCCGTGAGGATGGTAAATGATCGCCCATACAGGTAGGGTTGTAGTTTCCGGAGGGCCCATACCAGGGCTAAACATTCTTTCTCCACGGCCGCATAAGCTACTTCCCTGGGTAAGAGTTTGCGGCTGATATAGGCAACTGGATGGTCGTGCCCATCATCTCCGGCTTGGCTCAGGACTGCTCCCAGCCCAAACATGGAGGCATCTGTGTGTACAACAAAACGTTTGGTAGGGTCAGGAGCGGCTAGTACTGGGGCCTGAACAAGTGCTTGTTTAAGCTGCTGGAAGGCTGCCTCACACTCCGGGGACCACAGGACCTGTCGGGGAAGACTCTTACGAGTCAGGTCAGTCAGGGGTTTGGCGATGGCGCTGTAATTGGGGACAAACCGCCTATAGTATCCTGCCGTACCCAGGAAAGCTAGAACTTGAGTCTTAGTACGGGGGGTGGGCCAGTTAGCTACGGCTTCCACTTTGGCTGGTTCAGGACGCTGCTTCCCACACCCCACTCGGTGACCTAGGTACTGGACCTCCGACATTCCTACGTGACATTTGTCGGGTTTAACAGTCAGTCCTGCCTCTCTAATACGGTCCAGTACAATCCCAATGTGTTGTAAGTGCTCTTCCCATGTGTCACTATAAATGGCTATGTCATCGAGATAAGCGCAGGTAAATTCCTGCAGTCCATCTAGTAACCTATCCACCATCCGCTGGAATGTGGCCGGAGCATTTTTCATCCCAAATGGCATGACCCTAAATTGGAACAGGCCAAATGGGGTGACAAATGCGGACTTCGGCACAGCGTCCACGGCTAAGGGGATCTGCCAATACCCCTTACACAAATCTATAGTAGTGAGGAAGTTGCCCCGGGCAATTTTGTCTAGGAGCTCGTCCACCCGGGGCATGGGATAGGCGTCAGTTACCGTCCTGTCATTCAGTCGCCTATAGTCCACACAAAATCTGGTAGTGCCATCCTTCTTTGGTACCAGAACCACTGGGGAGGCCCAGGGGCTATCTGATGGTTCTATGACCCCGAGGTCTAACATATCCCGGATCTCCTTCTGCATCCCTTCCTTGACTGCATCAGGTATCCGATACGCGGTCTGTCTCAATGGGGCTGGATCCTGCATATCGACCCGGTGCGTTGCTACAGTAGTATAGCCGGGCAGGGATGAGAACATGTCCCGGCGCTCCTGGAGCAACCTCTGGGCTTGTTCCTTGGAGTGCGGGTCGAGTCCCTCACCCAGCCGGACATCCGCTACTCCCCCTTGGGCGTCCTCCTCACCTGGCAGTCCCGGGAAAGGGAGACCATCTGTGTCTTCCATAGCTGGGGCGCATATAGCGGCTACTGCTTCCTCCCTCTCATGGTATGGCTTCAGCATGTTCACATGAAAGGTTCGTTGGACCCTTTCATCCGAGCATCGGGCTGCTATGTAGGTGGTATCGCAAAGCTGTTCTATGATCTTGTATGGTCCCTGTCATGCTGCCTGGAGCTTGTTCTGCTTAACCGGTTTAAGTACTAGTACCTTTTGCCCTACTTGGAAGGTGCGTTCCCTGGCTGACCGGTCATACCACCTCTTCTGTCTTGTCTGTGCGGCTTTGAGATTGTCCTGGACCAGGGTGGTCAACCTCTGCAGCCGGTCCCTAAACTCCATAACATAGGCCACCACAGGGATCCCTTCCTCTACCATGGCTCCCTCCCAATGTTCCCGTAGCAAGTCTAAGGGTCCCCTAACTCTCCTCCCGTATAATAGCTCAAAGGGGGAAAACCCTGTAGCTTCTTGGGGGACCTCCCGGTACGCAAACAGGAGATGGGGAAGGTGGCGTTCCCAGTCCTTATGGGACATGGCAAATGTCCGGAGCAGCTGTTTCAGCGTGCCATTAAACCGCTCGCAGAGCCCGTTGGTCTGTGGATGATATGGGGAGCTGTGCAGGGGCTTAATCCCGCAAAGCTTCCATAGCTGTTGGGTCAGTTCGGCCGTGAACTGTGCCCCATGATCTGATAAAATTTCCAGTGGAAACCCTACCCTTGTGAATATCTGCAGCAGGGCACTGGCAACCGTCTCTGCTTGGGTATCCCTCAGAGCCACCGCCTCGGGATACCGAGTAGCGTAATCTACTACGGTCAGGATATATTTCTTGCCCGTAGGACTAGGCTTAGCTAGGGGACCGACCAGGTCCACTGCTATACGGCTAAAGGGTTCCCCTACAATGGGCAGGGGTCGTAACTTTGCCTTAGCGGAATCCCCTTTCTTCCCTACCCGCTGACATATCTCACATGACCTACAGTAGTCCCGTACTTCACCTGACAGACCTGGCCAGAAAAAGTTCTGGGTCAGACGGTTCAGTGTCCGCCTGTGCCCAAGATGGCCCGCTAAGGGAATATCATGCCCGATCTTCAGCAGATCGCACCGGTATTTCCTGGGCACTACCAACTGCCTACGAGGGATCTGTGCCACACCTCTCCCCGCTCCCCCGGTGATTCTATATAACTTTCCTTGGTCCCACTCAAATCTAACGTCACCCACCCCTCCCGGGTCTCTCCCCGCCTGCTGTCTATAGGACGCTAACGTTTCATCCTCTAATGTCTCCCTCCCAAAGTCCGCAGGCGAGTCCCACCGCAAAGAGGGGGTAAGGGCGTCACAGTCAAGGTTAGAAGGTCTTACCTGGATCCCCTCAGAGAGTGGTTGAGCAGCTTCTCGAACCTGTTGGCGGGTGGTAACGGGGTTTACTTCCTCTCTGGCGACCGGAGCAAAGGTGGAGGTGAGGAGTCCCAAATCGTTGCCAAGAAGAACATCTGCCGGTAAATCTTTCATTAGCCCAATCTCCATATCCCGGGCTCCGGCACCCCAGTCGAGATGTACTCTGGCTGTGGGAATGCGGTATACATGTCCTCCGGCTACCCGGACTGCCACCGAATTACCTGTCTTTGCCGGGCCAGGAATTAGATGTGGCTGGACCAGCGTGAGCGTGGCTCCGGTATCCCTGAGACCTTGAGCCGACCGCCCATTGATGCGAACTATCTGCTGGTGATGCCGTCGGTTGTCCGTAGTGGCTGCTTGCAAGGGGTTGACTTCGTGTAGTATCCCGAAGTCCTCATCTGCGGGGTTGGTTTCTCTCCACACTGCAGGAGTGGATGTTTCGTGGTATGGGTCTCTTTGCAGGCAGTAGGCAGTGGCCCGGGCTGGATTGGGGCTGAGTCGAGCAGGCGGCTGACGACTCCGTCTCTGGGGACAGTGATCACGAATATGCCCAATTTGGTTACAGCCATAGCATCTTGGCCCAATTCTGCGGGGCTCCGCGACTGAAGTGCACCTTGCTGGTACAGGCACAGGAGCGACTAGGGGTGGGGATGGGGCTGCGGCTGAGGTGCTTCTCCGAGCATCATGGAACTCATCTGCGAGTCTGGTAGCTTCTGCCAGGGTCAGTGGTCTCCGGTCCCGGACCCAGTTACGCACCTCTGGTGAAGTATAGTTATAAAATTGCTCCAATAAAAAGAGCTGCGTCACCTGCTCCACGGTGGTCGCCTGACAGCCTTGAATCCAGCTTTTCACTGCATGATGTAGCCGGTGCCCCCACTCCGCGTAAGTGTCCTTGTCCCCCTTTCGCAGGCTCCTGAACTTGACTCGATATGCTTCAGGGGTTAAGGCGTAGCGGGCAAGCAGCTGTTCCTTCACTCTCTCATAGATTGCACAGTCTTCATCCGCCACGACCCGGAACGCTTCTGCTGCCCGCCCTGTTAACTTACTTGCCAGGATAGTGACCCAGTCTGTGGTGTCAATGTTCTGCAGGACGCATTGTCTCTCAAAATCCTGGAGGAAACCATCAATGTCTCCGTCCCCCTCCGCAAAGGTCTTGAAGGCCGCATAGGGCAATTTCTTTTTGTCCGTGATGATGGAGACCTGGGATGGGGATGCTCCCCCGGACTGCTGCTGCAGTTCAGCCACTCTCAACCTGGTGGTCTCGGCCAATACAGTGGAGATCACATCTTCCGGGTGGTTAGTCCCATATAGGGCCAAACGCCACTGCACCTCTCTCTGGAAGTCAGACACCTCGGAACGGGCATTGCTCACCTGGTCGTCCTCCATCAGCTCGGCAATGATAGCGCCTTTGGGCTTGTTGCTGGCAACTTTTCCCCGGGCTTCCAGTAAATTCTTCAACGTGGACCTCTTGAGCTTGTTGTACTGCTGTTCCATTCACGGCTTGACGGCCTCTCATCCGATGATGAAGGCAGTGTCCCGGTGGTGGTTTGAATGTCTCCTTAGGCAAGGAAGAGCATCCCACCGCTTGCCACCAATGTGACGGACCCCCGTACTCAGGATGAGTATGTCCGCCGCTGTCTTCTTCCTTGCTGAGGAGATATTGGAACCCGCTGATCTGTAGCTCCCAGTTTCCCCAGTCACTAGCCAAGGCTCGAGTGTAGGGAAAACAAACTCTGATTTATTGAGCAACTGCACAAACTTATATACAGCAAGTGATGAAATCAGAATATAATCCCATCACATCCCCCCTCCCCTCCCAGACCATCGGTCTGCTCAACACCACAGGTGTCCACCTGCTAACGAACTCCAGACGGCCATAGCAGTAGCCTGGCCAGAATGTCATTGTTCTGAGCTCCCTCAGAGAACAATGGGAGATAACGAGGGATGGTGCTGATAGTCTTTCCCTAACCAGGTCACACAGCATAACGCACTGACACATAACTCAACACCAATACATATTTAACTTAACCAATACACATAAACTAATCACCATGTCGTCACAGATAGAATGGGTCATCATGGAACCTTCGTCATCTGAGGTCTAGATATTTTATTTTAATTATTACTCTGTTGGACTGTTTGTGTTCATCTGTTTCTTCAATCCAATTAAACGCTACTCTCTGGAAAAGAACCGAGGTTGCCTGGATATTTCAGAAGATCCAATTTTTACAACGCACATAAATATAAATATATGGTTATTTATATATTTATACACCCACCATATTTCATCACTATAGTTTGCTATTTGGAAAAGCCGATATAAATGAAAAGCAATGGTTGGGAAAAAAAACAATTCTGTGTTTTAACCAATCATTTTGGCATATAAATTCTTAATGGTCTGCCTAACTAGGGGTGTGACTGGGTGTCATAATACATTGTGGTGGAAGGCGCCCCTCTTTCTGATCTCAGAAAGGTGGGCGGTATGTGAGAGCCTCCAGCAAAAAGAACAGTGAGTAGCACAGCAGTGACATCAGAAAATCTCACTCCAAACCTCCTGAGACTAGCAGTCAGAGGCAGCAGTGCCTTAGATCTCACACTGCCTAGGCCCACTGATATACCAAAATGTTCCCTGCTATTTTTTAGGAGGCATTCCAGATAAAAGTTACATTTGTGAGTGTTTTGGTTTTGCAGAAATAACATTTTAAGATGTCTATGAAGGTTCTCAGTCATCCAGGACATGGTATATCTGTAAAAAATAAGTCAAGGCAACTGGATTTGAGCTTGGATTAGAAAAATACAGCAAGTCCAGTTGCCTTGACTTATTTTTTACAGATATACCATGACCTGGATGAATGAGAACCTTCGCAGACATCTTGAAATGTTATAATAAGTCAAGGCAAGTGGACTTGAACTTGGACTAGAAAAATAAAGCAAGCCAGTTGCCTTGACCTATTTTTTTACAGATAAAACATTTCAACATGTTCCCTGTAAAATAGCAAATCATTACTTTTTGATTTAAGGTCTACTTTAAATTGCTCAGTAGCATGGACTCAACAATCCTCTGCAGTAGGTCTTATCTGTGCATGTCTTATCTTCAATAAAAAACAGGCATGCCCATTCCTTCTTATATAACCGGTCCTCTTTGAGAATGCATCAATCATCTTGCCTCAAGCAACTCTTGAAGTCTATTCAGTGGTCTAGTCTCACATATGAAGATAACTCATTATCCTCTATTGTATGACAATGGTTCTTTTAAGTGGATCCAACTTGCTAGCATGTACTTCTAAAGTGCGTCCGTCTCCCCCTCATGAAAGAGCTGGACAACGTTGCCTCAAAATACTTATATATCACTTTTTCCATAAGCCTGGATACCATCATATCTTTCCACAGACACAAAATTAATACAGGCAATGTCTTTTAAAATTCTTTACTTGATTTGAAGAACAGAATGTTGTAAAGGTTCAATAGTAGGGATTTAATTAAGTGATTTAGTGATGGGGGAGAGCCTATACTTATCTCTTATAAACTCCTAGTTCTAATGCTCTGTCAGTTAAAAATGAGTTAGTTCTACCTGACACTGAATATCACCATATCTATAAGGAACTGTTGGTTGCTCTCCAAATGCTAGCTCACGCCCCTTGCCAGCTAATGACAGATTGTACTAAAGGGAAAGTAAGGTGCATTTTTGTAGCGAGGACCTTTTTATAGTATTATTATTCCAGCTTGGGACTAAAAATAATGTTTTCTATGCAACTTTCACATTTTTACATCCCGTTCTTCCACATTTTTTCATTGTGTTGAATAAAGATATTTGCAGATTAGCCACTAGAGGGAGTGCTCTATTTGCTAAGGTAGGATATTAAGGAAATAAAAAGGGAGCTTGTGTTTTTTAACATAGGCTTGCATTGTGCAATAGTGCGGTAAAGCCAAACAACTGTGTAGTACTCTATATGGCTGACCCCATGCTAAGTCTTTGCTGACTGAGTCACAGAAGTACATTAGTAACTCCTGTGACCCAAAAGTGTAGGAAAGCCACAAAAAAATCTATTAAAGCATTAGCACACTCTGATAAGATTGTTTACATAATGCTGATCTCTTTTAACCCCTTCATGACTGAGGCCTTTTTTAAATTTTTTGTACCCCTGTTATATTCCACATTTTAGGCCTGAAAATGACTGAAACGCCCCCAACATTATATATTTTCTGAATGCCAAGACCCTATAGAATAAAATGGTGGTAGATGCACATTTTTATGTTGCGCAATAAATATTTTAAAAAATGGAAAGTTTTTTATGTTCCATTTAATGTCTTTTTTTATTCTTGCAAAAATAGCAATGCTGGCCCAACACGCTGGCAATCTCAACTATCTTCAACCAGCTTTAAGGTGCCCATACACCTTACGATTATCTGACGATTTTTGTTTGTGATCGCGTTTTCGTCCGATATTCATAAGGTTGCACTTGCGACAGTTTTAGCCTCTTAGATCATCTTTTTTTTTTATGTGCAAATCTGTCTTTCAACAGGTGCCCCTGTTTTCACCTGAGCTTACACTACTTTTCCAACTGCATGTGTTTTGCACCTGTTTTCTTCAGAGCTTGCACTACTTTTTCAACGGCATGTTTTTTGCACGTGTTTTGCACCTGTTTTCTACAGAGCTTGCACTACTTTTTCAGTTGCATGTTTTTTGCACCTTTTTTGCTTCTGTTTTCATCTGCACTTGTTCTGGGGCATGGAGCATCACCTAAGAAAACAATCACAACTTAAGAAGCCCCCATGACCACTTCAAGATGCGACAGTTAAGCTTTCTGCCTGAAGGTACACGTCTTCTTTCCTGGAGTCTATTAAACCTCATTTATCAACAACATTACGCTAGCTTGATAAATCTGGTGCAAATATATTCCGTGCAAGTTCAAACACTCGCAATTGCTATGATAAATCCTCCCCTGTGTTTCTCATAAATGTCGGCCTTGTCTTGCTCAGTAAAACTAGTCAGCATCAGCTTCTATCAAAACTGTGGAACGGCTGAAACTATAAGTGGACGGTGCCCTTCATCTGTTTGGTAATTTTGTCTGGTAAAAATGATTGGATTTGCTTGAAAATTGCAGCATTTAGCAAACGGCTCACCATAGATGGGACAATTTGGAAAGATTCCATAAAGATGATGATCATCTTTGAAGGTCACATTCAAATTTGTATTATTCGAGAAATGTTAAAATAATGGCCTTTCAAATATATAGTTAGTGAAACCACCTTCTAGTTACCCCTTGATTAATATTACAAATATCAGTGATATACAGCATCCCATACTAACCAATCACAGGACAGCTTTCCCTTTTGTACTTACAACAAACCTCTAAAAGTGATAATGGACTAGTTTGCAATGAGAAGCAGAATTCAATTGCCCTATAATAAAGAGAATCTATCCTGGGCGATAACAGTTCTACAGTAACAGTGCTGATGTGCATGTGCAAACTGACTCTGTGGCCCATGGGACTCCCTGGCCCCTAGGCCCAGATTGTACACAGTACCTCAAGTTCCGAGTTTAGAATAAGCCCCATGATCCTCTCTCATTTATCTGCCAAATTCCAGAACTCGATTGCTCCAATAGTCAGAGGCCCTCTGACATGTCTAATGCAGGACTTAGGAAAGGAGAGAGATGATCATGGATCAGGTCAGTAAAAGTCCTTTACAAAATACCCCTAAACATAAATGAGCAAGGACTCCCACTATAAGGGGAATCTTATTCCTCCCAGGCTTTAAGTAAAAAACATTCTCAATTTACATTGTGCACTATGGTATAAATGAGCCCGCTTTTGGATAGGGTAGCAGTCTCTCATCACAATAAATGGTCTTCTTCGACAACAGAGGACATTGCTTGGACTCTAGCGAGACTTCATGTGCATTTTTGCAGTTTTAGATTTAGGCAAGTCAAGAAACTGGAATTTGGCAAACAGGAAATCCAGTTGGAAAAGTCAAACAGGATGGAAGTCAGTGCCAGCTATCCAGCAAATTGTGTTTTCTGAAAAAGTCTAAATTCAAAAAAGTTAATATTTGACTGCAGTGTACCTTTTTTAATACTCTGCCATACGACACATCCATTGTTACTCTTTACTGTTAATAGTAGATTTTCATTGGCGCGTGACAGGTCCGCTTTAGCACATGTGTATGTTTTCTCACTCAAAACAAACCGTTCCTCAAACACTGTAGCCATGAGCTATTTATTAAACCTTCACTGTATATTATTTGTGCCAGGACCAAACCAAGCAACGCAAGGGAATTAAACGTATTTGTTGTTCTTGGCAAGACCATATTGTTATCAGTACAATAAATATTCCTGGCTCGCTTACAAAGAGTTTAAATTGAATTAGAGCAAATGCTTTTAACAAACGATCCAATTTCTGCATGCCTGTTTTCAGTGTAGTCAACAAAGGTAAATTGAACGTAGAAGATACACGGCCCAGACACAAAAAACCTGATTCCGAAGCTGTTGTTAATGAAATATAGGGATGATTGATCGGGAGTGAGTAATTAGAGTTGGTTTTCCTGCAAAATGAGGAATGGTTTTACAGAGGACATTTCACACCATGTTGTACAAGTGTCACTTAAAGTCAACATGCCGTGCATTCTGTCTTTAACATTGATGTCTGGCCAGGTAAGTTACAATACAATACCTCCAAATCCCATCTAGATAATTGCTGTGGCAATCAAAAAAAATAAATCAAATGCTCCCCTAAATCATGGTCATGTTACATGCTGAGTCCTGGGTCTTCTCTTCGAAGGGTTCTTCGAGTGCTGTTCTGGCTGTCCATTGGCAGGGTCCTCACAAGTAGGAATGAGCTCAGGTTCATACCGACCCTGGCTGAACCAGAGCTCCTCCAAAGAAAGAAGTGCCATGGGTGTTCCTGGCACAGTGACCGAGCTGCCCCTGACATGACTAAGGTAGAAGAGATGTCCTCAATAATTTTTCTAATATAGACCACTAGGACCACCATCCAATCCCCGTAAAGTTAAAAAAGAGACCACACTCTAATATGGCTGTAAATTGGCCTTAGCAGCCTTTTATTAAATAATTCAATATGAAAATAACTCTATAATCAAACTTCAACATCAGCAAGAATCATAAAATAGGTTGCAGGCCTTTGAAGGCCACACCTTTTTTCTGAATCCGTTCTCTGCGGCAGTACCAAAAACATGTTAGGCCCCCAGCCGCAACACACCGCCTTGGGGACAACCACCAACTGACTGCAGCCACTTCCAATGAATAGAGGACACCATACCAAGACAGGTCCCCAAACATTAACCACCAGCAAATAATTTTTACAGCCTCTAAAGAACCCAACCAACACGTAACAACAGAACATTTTGATGGTGCAACCTATGGGGGAAAAAAAGGGGCGGGTGGGCGGGAATTTTTCTTCCTGTCTGTTAGTCACCAACTGATGAGGATGGAACCCCACCCACTCAGACCACCACTAAAGCTCCACCTAACCTTTTGACCTGGCCAATCGGGTAAAGTAAACTATGTCCTGAAGCCGAACCCCATTAACTCCTTGCATTTTTCTCTCCCCTATTCACCTTGTCATGCTTGCCCTCCGCTTATTTTTTTTCTTTTTTGCTTCGGGCATAACTGCTCCCTGCCACCATTTACAATGGGAAGTTGGTGAGATGAGCTCCTGATCATGTGATCGCTGTGACAGCCAATTTCAATGATCACATGACTGAGAAGCCCTTAAAGGGCCAACATGTGTCTGTGGCAAAGTGCTAAGGAAAAATGCTCTCATATTTTGTTTTCAAACTTAATGTATTTTGGATCTAATATTGTAGATTTTATAGACCGAAGGTAAAGTATCTCTTACAAATAAGCACAAAGGCGCCAGCAACACGAGTCAGTGATAAGGGGAGAGAAAAAACTCTTCAGTCTATAACACTTTCGGGGCTGCTCTCGCTGGTTAGGGAAACCACATAGCTGAAATATAGAACACAGAGAGGTTCTGATGAAGGAGGCGTGACCTCGGAAACGCGTAAACCAAAGAAGGACTGACAGCCGGCGGGCTAAGTCTGCTTTATGTGATCTGTTCATGCCTGTCCTTCAGCTCCTTTTGTGAGTACAAATCTAACTGTTTTTTATCTTTGTTCATTAAAGCGTTTTTACACGATGGAGGCGCTTTCTGTGTTCTATATTAAAGTATCTCTTATTTAAAGCAGTATTACGTTTTATATTTATTACAAAAAAAAATGTAAATGTTTTATTTTTTTGCAAAATGGATATCTGAACTTTTTTTGGAATCAGCGTCTTGAAATCTGCTGTAAATCTGCTATATAAATCTGAAATACCTTAAATGTAGCGGAGCAGATTGCAGCCATACTGGAAGATGGAGGGGCAGCACTAGGAGCCAATCAGGTGTGCTGTGGGGCAACTTGGCTAACAAGAAACATGCTGATAGGAGGGGAGAGCAGATTGCCCAGTTAGCTGGCTGTGCACAAAAAGCTGACCGTGCTGTATTGCTTAACTGCACCAGAGTAAAGTCATGTAACCAAGTGGGCTGGTTCTAGGATCCAGTCAGGCCCGGAACAGCAGACGGAGGCGTCTGTGTAGGGCCAACTTGACAGGGTCTTGGAGAGGCTAACAGGGTTTAGATAGGGTTAAATTATTATCTCAAAGGGTTTTGGGTGGTGTCACTTACCTGATTGGTCAGGGTGCCGGGAGGAGGAGGCCCCCTTGGAAGGAAAGGTCAGTCTCGGTGGGGTCATCAGCGTGGAAGCAGCTTCCCGCCCTTCCGCCCTGTTTGTCATATTTGATTTGTTGCCTTGTGTTTCTCTTGTTTCTACCTTTTTGTCTAATTTGTCCTTTTTTCTCTCTGTTTTATCATGTTGTCTTGTCACTGCAGCCGGGCAGGATGTTATGGTCCTTGAGCTACAACATATTTGCTTGAGGTTTAAGTGACAGTGAGGAGCCGCCTTTGGTATGGCATCCCTGACTTAACGGGTCCATCAGTAGTTACTTAGTATCTGATGTAAGATTACAAGTCCCCGAGGCGGTGTTGTGCGGCTGGGGGCCGAGTGGGCAGATACTGGGTATTTTTGGTGATGGATATCATGTCAAGGACCTTAACTCCCGCGGTCAGTTAGTTTGTTACAATTTGTTCAAATTGGCTTTGGTACTAAATAATAAAATGGCTGCTGTGGCCACTACAAATCCAAGACCAGTGTTGTGTCATTCATTAATAGAGTTATTATTGAATTTAATTGTTGGAGGTTATTTGACCAATAGGAGCCGTATACAATGCCCTTGTCATGAAAAGGTTTTTAAAACGATTTTACAAAATGCTATTATTAAAGCCGAACCCCGGAATAAGCAAGTATTGTCTAAATACAAGATCCATGTGAATTAGTACTTGGTGTGCTTTGTGTATTTCTTCCAGATCTGTGCAGTAATCCAGTGTGAAATGTTCCCTCTGTGCAGGAGCTTCCTGTAAGAACCAATCACTGCTGCTCTCTCTCCTTGTGCAGGGAGACTGGTCTTGTCTCCGCCCCCTTCTGTATTTTTCTGCAGGCTGCCTGTAGTGCGTGGAGCCTGCTGGGTCCCTCCCACAGCTCTGCTCTCTGCACAGGCTATGTGCAGCACAAGGATGATGTCACTGTTACATTTACAAGGTATTATCTGGGTTTCCAAAGACATTTGGTGCCCTCATCCAATGTGACTATTAAGGAATATATTTAAATGACCGCTTTTGTGCACAGAGGGGAGCTTTAAACATCCTCTAGTACCATCAGCAATTTTCTAAAAATCCTGTTTTCATTTGTGCCAGTCAGCTTGTGTATGTACCAGTTATGGTTATAAAAAAAAGTGCATTTATATCCTTTGTGACTATTGAGGAATATATTTAAATGACCGAGTTCGGCTTTAAACATCCTCTACAACCATCAGCAATTTTCTAAAAATCCTGAATCAATAAACACATCTATAATGCTGAACAGACCCCCTTAAAAAAAAAAAAAATCTCTAACCAATAGCCATTAACAGCAGTCATCTTGTACCCCAGGGGATATGTACAATCCCTTTAAATTCCAAATCACCAACATGAAGTTACTTAAAAAAAAAAAAAAATTAAAACACTACAGATTTGTACTTGGCATATTACTCGTCATGTAACTGAAATGTAAAATCTGAAACCTGAGCATCTGAGATGTCATGGTGAATGAAAGAGATTAATAGCTCGGATTTGAAGAAAAACAGAATTGGAGAGAGAAACACATTAAATGTAACGGAGCAGATTGCAGCCAGACTGTTAGCTTGAAATAACTATAATTTAAAACCAAAAGGAAAAAAAAAAAACACAACAACATGCAACAGTAATTTTATTAAGACTTGTTGATCTGCTGCAAACCGTCCAAATCAGCAGTTTGTCGGAGCGCTTAAAATCTAATCATTAAAACTTTGCTTCAAACAGCTTGTGCTGGATTGAGCAGCGCTGCAGTTGCTATGGTATACTGCTCAGATGTTTGATTATGTAACTTCTTATTACTAAAACTTTTCCTGTCATGTTTTTCGCTGTCGCTGTCCATCTGTTGTGTGTGTTCATTTGTGCCAGTCAGCTTGTGTATGTACCAGTTATGGTTATAAACATTTTTTTGTTCATCCAGCTATAAATTAGGGGAATGTGTACCCTGGAATTCAGAAAAAATGGGGCAGACACTACTTAGGATTTTTTTTTCCGCCACTGTACAACAAATGCTGGTGAATGCAACAAATTAATCTACGTGTCAGAAACATGTATAGGCATTTGTCGCAAAGTCTGCCTTGTACACAGGTTTCAAGGGGAGTGTGCGGCCCAGCTTGGTTGCTAGGGTGCTGGTGGCCTTAGGGCTGCCGGCATCCTAGCAACCAATGACGTTGTGAGCCTGAGTGGTTGCTAGGATGCTGGCAGCCTCAGGGACGCCAGTGTCCTAGAAACCAATGTCTTTGTGCATCTGAGCCTGATTGATTGATAGGACACTGGAGCCTCAGGGATGTAGGTGTTCTAGCAAACAATGATGTTGTGCGCCTGAGCCTGATTGGTTGCTAGGACGCTGGTGGCCTCAGGTATGTAGACATCCTAGCAACCAATGACATTGTGCGTCTGAGCCTGTTTGGTTGACAGGAGGCTAGCGGCCTCGATGCTGTGGGCATCAACCTATGATGTTGTATGTCTGAGCCTGTATGCATCCTAGCAGCCAACAGCATCATAGCAACCAGCACCTCACTCCCGACACAATTTTTTCCAAAATAGCATTGGTCTAATTAACCGCCAGTTTTTTTTAAATCTCCGGAACACTGGTATTTCTTTATAAATCCTGCTGTTTCATTCCTCCATCTGAGCCAAGAGATCAAACCCTGTGTTAGCTGCATGTTGGATGGTCTTGCTAGGTGGCCTGCCAGAACTGTAGAATAGCAATGCAAGTACTGGGAAAGGAGGAACTAAGGAAATGCTTCTCCATGTCTGCAACAAACTGATGATATCATTGTACGGGGATGCACCTCTCAGGCCTAGGCACTGTCCCTTGACTAAAGCTCACAAACTGCTTTCTGAAGATACAAAGTACTGCTTATAATGATAATAGACACTGTTGTATAATCCGGCATTGACGGAATCTCCTCATGCTGAAAGTTTATGAAAGATCCCCTTTAAAATAATGACCTTCGAGTTCAGTGACCTTCTGTATTTGTATGGTCTCTGAACTTCTCTATGAATCTTGTAGGCCTTGCTGTATTTCTTTACAATGACTTGTCCTTGTGGGGATAACTTGTTCCTTTCTGCTGCTTTGAAAAATGTATATTCCACAATGAAAACTGTTCTGGATATTTTTCTGAGGACAGTGCATGAAACAGATGTGAAGTTCTGTTTACAAACATAGCAAACAGCCTTAATGATGTTATGAGTAGCCTGCTGAATTCTCAAAGTCAAGCCGTTGTCCTCAACTGCATGAAACAGCATTTGTTTTATAATATTTCCTTTTGTTTTTTGTTTGTTTCATTTTAACTGAAGGACAATGATGATCTTTTTTCATATCCTAAGTGTGGGTGAGCGCCAACAGTTTGCACAGCACTTTACAATATAAGGAGGACATAACAATCACAATACAATTCAAGACAAGATGGTAATGAGGGCACTGCCCGTGAGCGCTTACAATCTAAAAAGTAGGAGCAAGTGAAGAGGTAGCTGTGTGGGGATTAATTGTTGAGGTGGGATAGGCTTCCCTAAAGCGATGAGTCTTAATGGATCGCCTAAAGGCAGTCAGAGTGGGAGATAGTCGGACAGGTTTGGGTAGAGAGTTCCATAGGATGGGAGAGACTCTAGTGAAGTCCTGGAGGCGAGCATTGGAGGAGTTGATGAGGGAGCTGGAAAGCAGAGGGGTAATAATAACCCTTTACATTTGGGTAGAAGTGACCCTTTAGAAGGGACACCTTACACTGGTGGTGAGTATAGAAGTGACACCTTACATTAGTGGTCAGTGTAGAAGTGACTCATTACATTGTTGGTCAGTGTAGAAGTGACCCGTTATATATACCCCTTACATTGGTAGTAAGTGTAGACGTAAGCCTCTTACATGGGTGGTCAGTTAAGGCCCCATTCACACTGAGCGATTCGCAAATCGCACGTTTGTCGCGCGATTTGCATTTTGCACAATATCGCGCATTTGTCGCGCGATATCGCGCAAATGCTTGCATTGAGCAAGCTAGAATCACGGCAAAATCCGCTCCAAAAAGGGTCCTGCTGTAGCGACGCACGACCCGCGACAGCGACGGACAGAGCCCCATTGCCATGCATTGGAGAGCGATATCGCGCGGTAGATAGCCGCGATATCGCGGGAATTACCGCGTGATAAATCGCTCAGTGTGAACGGGACCTTAAACGTGACTCCTTACATTGGTGGTCAGGTTAGAAGAGACCCCTTTATGTTGGTGTTCAGTTTAGAAGGGACATCTTACATTGGTGGTCAGTGTAGAAGTAAACCCCTTACATTGGTATTAAGTGTAGAAGTGAACCCCTAGCATTGGTGGTCAGTTTAGAAGTGACATCTTACATTGGTGGTCAGTGTAGAAGTAAACCCTTTACATTGGTGGAGTTTAAAAGTGACTATTTACATTGGAAGTTAGGTTAGAAGTGATGCCTTACATTGGTGATCAGGTTAGAAGTGACATCTTACATTTATGAAAAGTTCAAAAGAGCAGTCCAGAAATGCAGCGCTTTCTGGGAAGGGGGGTTGTTAGGTATGGAGACAAAAGTGGGTTGGTGTTAATGGGTGTGCTGCTTCCTTTTTGTACTGAGTGGTGAGTTTTGATGCGTGCTTGGTTCTTGAAAATGATTCTTAGTCTGTATGGGCAGGTCATAGCCGTGCTGAAGCTGTTAAGGCATGGTAGCTGATATTCAATCCTGGTCCTGAGCTGGTACAGATGAGGTCTGTGGGGGGTGTGACCTGCTCATACAGACAAAGAACCATTTTCAAGAACCAACCACACATCAGAACTCGCCACTCGGACACCAAACAGCCTTTTTAATTGGACATCACCCCATCCACTTCAAACCGTTCAGAGTGACCTTGCATCTATTCATCACAACACATAGGATCCTAAGAGAATTGCTCCAATGTTCGCCGATGGCATTGCGTCACCATTAACCAAACACTGAGCTGTAGTCAGAACCAGGCAGGCAGCGGAGTGCAGAGCAGGATCCAAGATCGTGGTCAAACAAGCCAGGGGTCAAATCCAGTCGGGCAGCGAGGTACAAAGGCAGGAAACAGAGGGAGGTCAGGCAGCAATCAACAAGGTCAAGGACTATCTGGGTCAAAAGTCAGCAAGGTAATCAGAAGCACAAGGAACACAGGGGAAGCTGAAGACAATCCAGCAACTTGGTAGGCTGGCTTTACATAGGCTGATCCATCAGGAAATAGCATCACTTCCTGTGTGCCGCATGGCGCGCTTTTGCACTGTTCCATGGCCAGTGGCAGTTTACCAGCAGTATGGAAAACTGGACCCCGCGCATATGCAGTAGCAGGTGGTTTCTAACAACTCCAAAGGCCTACCGACCAGCCTACACCTTCATTATTGCTTGGTAGTGGTGCTTCCTCTCTCTCCCTTTTGTTTTTTATCCTACATTTATGGCCAGTGTAGAAGTGACCCGTTACATTGGTGGTCATTGTAGGCAAATGTAGGTAATCAATCTGCTACTGCTCTTTTCTCACAGAACCTCCAGCAATCTTTAGAGGAACCCCAGGGCTCCGCAGAAACTTGGTTGAGAAGGGCTGCTTCGGACCCACAGCTCCAGCTGATAAAAAGGGTGGTGCTGAATGGCAATGAAGGTATTAGTGATTAGGGGTAAGTAAACCTGCAGGCGAACCCATCCCTTTTAAGGCCCCATTCACACACGAATCGGCCTGCACGTACAGCTCCGTGTTGCATGCGGGGCCGTACCAAGCAGCTGCCGGGAAGGACAGGTGCTGCGTGTGATTAGTACGAAGCCCCCGTCCTTCTCTATGGGGCTACGCGGCCGTACGCCCCCCTACGCTCACCTCAACTGCAGGTCCGTAGGGGTGCAGGTTTTCTGGCCGGGACGCATACAGGATCCATTCCGGTGGCGTATGAATACGCTCACCCACCCCCCTACGGACGTGCAGGGCGGGCCAGCGCAGGGGGGCGTACGGCCGCCTAGCCCCATAGAGAAGGACGGGGGCTTCGTACTAATCACACGCAGCACCTGTCCTTCCCAGCAGCTGCTTGGTACGGCCCCGCACGGAGCTGTAGGTGCAGGCCGATTCGTATGTGAATGGGGCCTAAATAGAATTGACACATCACGAAGAAGGAGTGGTGTCTGTTTTTGGTTTAAGAATGACTGCTTGTGTGTTGCAGAATATTCGAAGACAGAATTTCTCTCACCGTTACTTTCTTCAAATGATTTTATCTTATTTAGCAAAAGAAATCCACATTCATAAAAATCTAAGTATGTTGCATTACAATGAAATATTACATTCCCCATAAAATCTTTGGGAGAATTGTATTTTATGGCAGCAGATAACATTTATTAACAAGTAATTCTCCATCCTAAAAAGGTCTGCCAGACTCCAGGGACAGCTTTTACTGCCGAACCTTAGTTGGAATCAGAGACATCTGCCGAGTCTTCAAGAAGTCCATAAATATGGATCTTACAATAGAAAACAGAAAAGACAAACACCCGCCATCAATTGGCTATAGATTGCTGTGCTCCCATCAAGGCATACGTAATGTGATTATTGGCAAGCAGTTAACAATTACAAGCTGAGTGGACTGTTTTATTACTTAAAAGAAAAATCTATAGAAAAATAATAATTTAGTTTTGGGTTGAGAGTGATTAGGGGCCTGATGCTCAATGGCGTAGAATTGCCTCGCCTGTTAGCTGATAAATCCAAAGGTACTGTAATTTGCTACAGTATTCGTTTGAATAAGCATTAACACGCTGCCGAGGTCTAAGCATCAACACGCTACCGAGGTCTAAGCATCAACACACTGCTACAGTCTAAGCATCTGCCTATGCCGCTCCTCATCAAGCTCCCAGTGCCCAAAAACATGGTAAAGCGATGTAATTCTCCAGTCTAAAGAGTGTTATTAGATCATAACATCCAACTCTTTTTATGATATCTGCTTGGGTATACACCATATGCCCTAAAAAAACCTTTTTCTAATTCCTAGGGAATGCCTTTCTGTTGTTATAATTGGTGGAATCTGGCTGTAATTTTGACGGCTGGGCCGTTCGTGTCTGAGGAACAGCTGCAGTGGCTCCTGGGTTAATGATGTCTACAAACAGTGTTTGCAGGCATCATAGATAAATATGCTGTAGCAATATTAGTGCTACAGTGTATTTACACTCATTCTTTCATGTGGCGATCAAAGGGGCATCGTAGGAAAGCTGGAAATTCTGGGGGGAATTCCCACTGGCTGTACCCATCTGTGTGTGGGTATGTGCTGGTTCTTGCATACAGTTGCGTATCGGCGTACATGCATGATCTCTTATACTGATATGGAAAACGAACACATACAGCATACAGCATAAGATTCCTTATCCTACATTCACCTCCAAAATCTTCCTGTAACACTGTTCGGGCCACCACAAAAATCCTACCCATATATCAGAAAATCTTTATTTCATACGGCTAGCCACTGCCAGCCAAGTCTTTGGACTCAGACCTGGGAATTGTATTCTAAGGTACACAGGACTAAATTGCACATACACCCCAAAGTTCTGAAATGAGAGAGTGATAGCTTTTAGGCAGGGGAGTAATTAGAAATCACAGGGTCCCATAGCAAAATTTTGTATGGGGCACTGTGATTTCTACAATGGTAGTGTCATGAATGTACGAAGACCCCTCCAGCATGGAGCCGAGTGATACACAAATAAGATACATTTTTTATTTCAGTTAAGGTACTCCTAGTCGTGGGCATTGGGTGAACAGGGTGTACCTGGGCACACCCCAATCACCCCAAGTGCAATACCAAAATAGCAAACACTGCCGTGTTTTTGGTCACTGAGCCGGTGGAGAGATCACAAAGATGTCTCTGACTAGCTCAGCGATACATAGTTACCATGCCACCTGTCAGGGATTCACGTCACTGCTCCTTTAGCACTCACTTTTTTAATTCTTTTGGTGACCAATGGGAGCATGTGTGGGCGAAGTTATCCAAGGATTAACGAGCTGTGCTGGAATCTCAATCGCAGCCGATGTGTTGCGGAGGCTGGCACCAAAGCTGGGCATCAGTTCCGGCCAGGTCCTGTGGTGCGTGTGCATGGGGGTGGGTTTGCACAGCAAGTATCCTGTGGTAGGTTTTGTTTGGGATGTGTGCCCTAGGTTTACCAGGATGGCAGCCATCAGCACTTCGCATCAGAGGCAGAAGGAAGAGAGTTACAATGGTTCAAATGCAGTAGAACTGCAAGCTTCAACCTAGTGCTCCTGCATTTGGACAATTGCAACTTGCTTTCTGCTGGTTGCAATTGTTCCAAAAGTCAATGTACATATATAATTATTCATGTTCTGAAAGAGGATCCGCAGTGTAGGAAATTGGCTACTGTCTAGTAGAGAACCATAAGTCCCAGCATGTCCTGGTAGGCAGACATTGTCATGTCATGCTGGTGTCTCTAGGTATCTAGAGTTAGCTGTAGGGTATTTGTGCTGAATTTCTTTATTGTGGATACAGCAGATGCTATACTTGTAGCATGCTTACTGGGGTGACAGTCATAGACGTGCGCACGGGGTGTGCCTGGCCACACCCTAATTCTCAGAAGGTCGGCCGTGGCAGCGCTGTTTCTCTTGATGACAGGTTTACTTTAAGCAGTCGATAGATATTATGATCTCGCTAATAAGCAATGTGCTTTCTGTCCCTGTGGAAAGGGAGATAATGCAACCATCGCCTGGAAGACTGCAGTGTAGAGACAACACGATAAGATAATGTCAAACAGTTAGCAGAAATTGTAAATACACATTATTATTAGACATATGTAGCGATTGCCTTAAAAGCATTAAAGCATGCAAGAAATGACAGGAGCACATAATCGAGGAGCACATAATCGGGTAACATCTTAAGAGAAGCTAAACTGATATTTAATGCGTGTTATCTTGTCATTTGAAGAAAATTGCCTTAAAAACACATGGAAAATTTTCTTCAGCTATCGCCTTGTATTTTTCACCAGCCACAGAATCCGTTTTGTTTTCGAGGAATAGAAAATGCAGTTAAATCACACAGCAGAAGTTTAAAGGACATATCCAGATGTCTTTGCTTACGTTGTTTCTGTGACTTAACAGGGAGGCCATCTGCCATTCAGCTCCTCCAGGAAGCTATTCCAGTGTGCTATATGTAGAGGAGAATTTGAAATTTAAAGCGATACACTATGTAAAATCACTTCGATATCCCTAAGCTTGTGTTCTGAGAGCACCACATGAATCTACAGTGTATCCAACCTCTTCCCATCTAAAGCTGGCCATACACCTTTCAATATTGTTTTTTGCTCAACCCGCAGGCTGAATTAAAGAAATTGATGCGATTCCTCCATCAACACAAACAGCGTTTTGATCAAGGAATCGCCGCTGTTTGCATTGGCAGCACCTGTCAGAGCAGCGGTCACCAACCAGTGGTCCATGGACCACTGTTGGTCCATGAGAAAATGTTGGTGGTCCCGGGCTCCTCTGATGCTGTGCAGGCTGGGCCATCATTGAAGTGGCACGGAAGCTCCGCGGCTGCCTCCCACTGACTCAAGCAGCGGCTGTCACAAGGAATGCGCGGCTCTCAGTACAGAGTCAGGGCATCTCATCAGTACCTGGACTGAGCAGGCTGCGGGACACAGAGTACCCGATCAGAGCGGAGAGCTCATTGGCTCATTGGCTGCCGACTCAGATCACATGAAGATTTTCCAGTCGGCTCTTCGATCAGCTGATCAAGGAATGTCGGCTAAAAAGGGAGCCGACAGCCCCACACATTACAGTACATTAAAAACTGTCTGAAATTCAACCAGTGTATGGGCACCTTCTAGGCTCCCTGCTGTCCCCAAGTAGCAGGAAGTTGAACAGAACATAATCACTAGAAAAAGAAAAAAGAAAAGAAAGCTGCTTCTTTCTTGTGAAAAGGTCTTATGCAATGTGGGTGCAATGGATTATAAAAAATGCAGAACATTGGTTATCCAGTGTTTTCTTCAGTAACATTTGTAGCTTACTCCTTGATAGATCCCTTTTTGGGTTACCCCATTCAAAATATATCCCCAACACAGCACTGATCCATCACAATGGTAGTGTCATGAATGTACGAAGACCCCTCCAGCATGGAATGACAGGTGCAGTTGCGAGTCCCATTGAAATGCTGCTAAACCTGGTTGCAAAGGAACCTTGAAAATGATCTCCAACAAATTAAAGCAATCCTGTGGTTAGTATGACCTGCTAAACTGCTGGCAGAAGCATGAGAGCTTTTATTACATTGGGTGCATTTCCATGCATTTTCAATTAGAATGCATGAACATGAAATGCATAAAAAAGCCCTCTGTGTTGTGTTGAACTGTAGTTCATTGTCTTGCTTTTTAGGCCCTTAGAATGGTTTGAGACCTATGATGGCACCACACTTACTTCCTGGGGACAATGAGCAATGAAGGTCCCTAGAGGTGCCTGTACCTACCTTCAGCGCATTACAGGAGACTCAAAACCTAGGGAGCTCATTAATGATAATACAACATCGGCCAGGAATTCCCCCTTCTACCTCCCCCACGAACATTCTTTCTCTCTGGCACTCCTCATCCTGCCTCCCCCACTGGCACTCTCTCATTCGCTCTGGGCATTCACCTTTCCACCTCTTTCACTGACACGTTCTCTTGCTGTGGCACTCTCGCTCTCCGGCCTCCCCCCATGTGCTGTGTAGCCTTATTGCCCAATGGAGAAAACAAACTGTTGGTGTATACTGTAACATGTCAGGAAAATATTCATGCGGATTAGAAAGTGTTTTTTTTTTAATGTTACATTACTCATTGTCCAGGGACCCCAACAGTGCTCCAGCCCCCTTACAGTCATTTCTGTCTGTGCCCACCTTGTGTTTGTGTGTCTTTTCTTGCCATGCTCAGACAGTTTTCCCCTCATGCTTGCAGACAAATTATAATTTCCTCTGGCTGACGGTCAACACTGGGTGTGAAGCCTTAGGAAAAGTGCATGTTCCCTGTTACGTCAACATGATACTGCCCTCTAGTGTCCTTTGTCCTTGGTCGTTTGGTGTTTTATTAAAAGGCATTCTCCAGAGGAGTTCTTAGTCTACCTGTCTGTAAAGAGACTGGTTTGTTTGTCTTGAAGCCATGCTGTGCAAAATGGCCACCATTACCCACAGTGCAATGCAAGGATTGTTGCCTTTCTCTTTAGAGCTAGGGGGACCTATTTATAGAAAGCAAAAGGTGGCACCCATGCCAATCAAATGTTTAGCCCTCATCTAATTAACAGCTAGGAGTTTCTGTAAATGGGTCTTGCAGCAAAAGACTGCATCTGGCCTGCTTTGCCTTCAATGCAAATTCTATAGTATATACGGCGCATACAGAGAAAAACAATGTGGCACAAATCAGGTCAAGCGCAAACACAGTGTCACAATTGTCACTCGTGCTGCACCCAATGGTAAATGTGAATCTACAAAACTTTTATGTGTTTTTAAACAAAGATCAAATGCCCCATTTGTACAAGCCCTAAAGCTACTTGGTTGGTGTAGGCATACCTCCCAACCTTCTGAGATGAGAAAGAGGGACACCTTCCAAAACAATGTATTCAGGCAATGGACACACTCATGCCATGCCCCCCAGTTATGCGGACCATTAAGAATTTATATGCAAAATAATTAGTAAAACCCAAAATTGTTGCTTTCCACCATTATTTTTCTTTTATACTGACTTTTTTTTAATAGCAAACAAGTTAATTAAACCGTTTTCTGGGCCAATAAACCCCGGTATACCACATTGCAAGGGTTAAGTAATAGTTTTTTTCTAGTTGACAAGCGTAAAGCAGATTTACATACCTGATCTCCACTCCCCTCTGCGGTCCCTGACTGGTGGAGGGGGGGACAGGTGTCCTTATGTCTGATGTAAGTCAATGGAATCTTCATTAGAGGTTAATTTTGTCAGCGGTTCTTACAAGGGTGTCCCTACAGTTTTTGCCAACTGAGCTGGCCGGTGGGTGCTGTCGGTGCACATTACAGGGGAGGGGGTGCTGTTGTTACCTCTGGCTCTGGCTCAGTCTGGCGTCCCACCCAACTCACTGGGGTCACTGGTTACCAGGAGCTGGGAGGGACAACAGCCAGAACGGCCGGCTCAGTTC
This sequence comes from Nanorana parkeri, assembly GCF_000935625.1. Classification (NCBI taxonomy): domain Eukaryota; kingdom Metazoa; phylum Chordata; class Amphibia; order Anura; family Dicroglossidae; genus Nanorana; species Nanorana parkeri. The sequence goes on from NW_017306277.1 coordinate 3,474,335, forward strand.
CTGGCTACTAGTGATGTCCGTGATCTGGGTGGGAAGCAAGCCAGAGCACCACAAGTTGCTTTGTTCTAGTGATCAATCCTAATTGTCTTTCATTGGGGACCTTGTTGGGGTGACGCTTGTCTAAGAGAGAGTTTCCCTTACAGTCAGAGACTGACTCTTGATTCATTTAGTGTCTAGGGTACCCTTTCTTACCCTAGGTACCGTGGCGCCCTAGCGTGCCTACTGGCTTCCTCAGGGGTGCCTCAACATTTTTTGGCAGTGGGAATGAAGATGGAGGTGAAGGTGGCTATGGATGAAAAAGGGGGGGACTCTGATATGAAAGAGGGGAGCTTCTGTTGCGAAAGGGTGACTCTGATATGAAGGGGGTGGGGGGCATGATTTAATAGGGCACTTCAATGTGAAGGGCGAAAACACTTTTTGTGTGCCTTTTGCATGGGGTCCCCCTTAAAATATATGACATTTTAGACTAGGGTGCCTCAAGCTTTTTTATACTTTTAAAGGGTGTCTTGACTGAAAAAAAGGATGTTCTCTAATGTACAGTATACCTGGTGGTAGTGTATACATATCTTAAAAATTTGTGCAGAGGTGGGCTTTTATTTTCTAATTGTCCCTTCGCAGGTGAAGAAGAAAACAGCTCTGGCTTTTTTACTCGCCCTCTATATTTAGCCGCCCCCTGCCGTACACTTGTTTCACCACAAGATGTCCTTCGTCTTCAGAGTTGAATGACGCCCAGTGTCACTCAATCCAAAAGACTGAGGACATACTGTGAAAGCAGGTAGCATCCCCATAGCGCCCTGTATTCACCATGTAATGGTGCAGAAAGCAGCATGGATATGATCAACTCAGTGACGCTCTTTGCATCATTGAGGACTGCCCACTGCCAGATGAAATGGGAAAGGATCCAGTGCGTTTTGTGCATGTTCAGGCAGAAGAGTTCAGAAAAAGGTAAGTATTAAAAAAAAAAAAAAAAAATACTATTTTGCTGGCAGGTCTCTGCATAAAGTCAGCCTTTTTTATGGTAAAGGGTTATTTTGGAAAGCTATTGTGCCATTTTGTACATATTCTGTGTATAATGCGAATACAATGATCATCAGTTTGCTTGATAATGTCATCACATTTCCATGCTTTAAATTATATCCAGTCCACTGACTGATGTGAGTTCTTATTGCAGTATCTGTTACCCAGCCACACAATGTCAATCCTCTGGCTGTGCGACTCGATTTAATGCGGTGCCACTAAAACATGTAAATTCGATATGACAGGCCAGCACAAATTACATTAACAATAAATGATGAGCAGGGATGCTGCAAACAATTCCCTTTGCCTCGGCGCAGACAAAAAAACAATAGGATTGGTTAAATGTCAGCCACACATTCAGTGGTGTTTCCGCTTGACACACTGTAAACAGATTTCTAATTTCAAGTATCGCCTTGTCAGCGGCAAACCTTATACTTAATAATTCTGAGTATCTACGTTTTTTTTGGGAGGGATGAATCATGACTATGCTGGGTTATTGTGTGCTATTGTGGAGTCATGATTGAAGGAATACACCAGTTGGGATGAACATTGACAATAATCTTACAACATTGGTTGAGTACAAATTCTGCATGTGTATATTTTTCTTCTATAATGTGAGTTGTGGCTCTGCCTGCACACTAAAGATTTAAAAAAATGAAGGGCCAAGCAACTTCAGCACTCCAGTTGCAGTGAAATGCAAATCTCATGAGGCATGGCAAGACAGGCAGGACTCAAGAGGTAGAAGCATGATAGGATTTGTAATTCCACCACAGCTGGAGTGCCGAGGTTGCCTCTATAGTGTTAAGTTTCTATACTTTTATACCAGCATTTCCGGGGCTCCACCTTCACCAGCTGGTGCATCTCAGTTAGGTTCTGCTGACTCTTACACTTCACCCTTTGTCTGCACCTGCATTTGGGCTAGACCCTTTTATATTGCAGGACAACGGGTCTAGACTGATCTGTATTGGGTTCAGATTCTGATCGTGCGTGTAATCGGCTGTGACTTCTGATCTTCTTAGATTGTCTGCATTTTTGTTTTATTCTGCTAGTTTGCCTTTCTAATATGTGTATCCTGTAGCTTATGGTTATGTTTCCGTAGTTTTAGCCTGTCTGCTGTGTAAACGGCATGCTCTGTCTACAATTTTTTAGCTGGCCATTCTGGTGGTCCTCATACTAGGAGTTGTCCTGCCATGCAAGTCCATCTGTACCTTCAGTTGCTCTGGTGAAGACCAGAAGCTCCCAGTCTAGTCATTCCCCTGAGAGTCACTCACATCGGGCACGACTCCCAGATGTAGAACCATAATGTGATTTTTAGTTCCACCACAGCTGGAATGCCAAGGTTACCTACCAATGCTCTATAGTGGTAAGTTGTATCTATAGTGTAAAACAACATTTCTGGGGCTCCACCTTCACCAGCCAGTGCTGGTGCATCTGTTAGGTTCTCCTGACTCATACACTACAGCCTATGTCTACACCTGCATTTAGGCTAAACCCTTTTGTCTTATCTGAACCCAATACTGATCTGTATTGGGTTCAGATTCTGATCCTGCGTGTAATCGGCTTTGACTTCTGATCTTCTTAGTTTGTCTGGATTAGTGTCTTATTCTGCTAGTTTGTCTTTCTAATATGTGTATCATGTTACTCCTGGTTATGTCACTGTTCTAGTCTCATCATTCCCATGAGATTCGCTCACCTCAGCTGTCAGCAAGGCATTTTCCTAAATGTTCAGTTTGAACCTATATATGCTGTTCCTGCTTTGCCCTATTTCGACACTATGTTCCTGACATCAAGTCCCTTCGCCTATGAGTTCCCAAAACCCCTAAATACTGTCTACAACTATGTGCTGGCTGTGTCAAAAGACTCAAGACTGCATCTCCGATGACAAGTTTTCAAACTTTAATAATATATTATTCCCAGTAGCCTGACACAAACAACATGGGATCTGTTGGCTACATGAGTTTCAAACATTGCTCCTCAAAGTGGACCTTTCATCGGATGTGTTTTTCATGTGAGTGCAGCATGTTTAGCAATGTATCGTTGTAACACTTTGAAGTTTTTTATTGCCTTATTACTTATCACAGACATCACAGTACTCCCTTCATCTGCTTTTTACCGCCAGAAGGATGCCACCATCTTTGTTTAGCCGCCATCTAAGATCGACTACCTGGACTGAAATGTCAGATCTGTAAATCCTGGAGCTTGTGCAGTTCTTAGCTGTGTTCACACACCTAACATAGATCAGCCCCCTGCTGTAGCCTCTCAACTTGTGAATTACTACAATATTGCAATGTTCCAGTCTAATCACTGGGGGAGGGCAGACTGAGCAAATGCTTCCTCCTGCCTGCAGCAGACTGATGACATAATCTCAGCCTAGGCAAGACCACTGGCTGGAGTAAAATGACGGCTGTTTAATATAACAGGTGGAGCCTTTTCTGAAAAAAAAGGAACATAACAGTAGCTTTTTCATGCAGCATTGTAAAATTACTGCAAAGTCTAATTTAAAGGGTTTACTTGGGAGTTTGATATCTATCTATCTATCTATCTATCTATCTATCTATCTATCTATCTATCTAATAGTATGCGTCATCTCCCAATGCTTATATAATCTATACTGAAGTACCTAGCAATTATGTTTGCTCTTCAGGTCATGTGCCATTTTTGTCATCATTTAAATGTGTTTACCATTTAACTATTTCATCAGCATTTGTGAAGGGCCATGGGGTGCAAGCAATCATGTAAATACTATGGAAAGATTATGGAGTCTTTACTTAATAAGGATAAGGATTGCCATTCCAAAAGCATGTCTTACATGAAAGGAAAAAAGGTACTGAGGTCCCAGTAAACAATATACAAATAAAGACAAACAAATAAATATGTAAACACAAGTATAAAGATGTGTGAAGTGTGAGGATTAATAATATTAAATGAATACCAATTTGTTCAATATTGTCAATTATAAAGTGCAGTATTACCAAACTGAAATTGCAGCGATACCCAGAAAAGAACTAATAATAATAGCAGCAAGAAATTAGGGTTATGCAGAATTGCCATTCTTACAGCATCAGGGATGAAGCGGCTACTAAGCCCGGCGGTTCTAGTCCTGTTGCTGCCTAACCTCTCACCTGCAGAGAGGTAGACAAACATAAGCAGGATAGAAGTGTCTCTCATAATACTGTTGGCTATTTTCCTACACTTCCTGATGGAATTATGGGCAATATGCTGCCAAAAGTCCCCAGGGTAGTTTTTACCACCTTCTACAGTGCCTGTTTATCTGCAGCAGAGCAATTACAATGCCAAAAGGTAATGCAAGAAAGAAAGGCATGGATCACAAGGAAGAAAGGGAATTGTGCGGAGAGACAGCATGACAGGGGAAGAAGGGGAGACAAGCATAGGAAGAGTTAATAGGAAAGGAAAAACAGAATAGGGAGGGAGGGGTCGCTTACCTGATTGGAGGCAGTGGGAGAGGGTGGGATTTCCAAAGGTGGGGATCCTGGGAGGAGTTGGGAAGAGTCCAGTTGCAGAAAAATTGGACCAGGAGAAGGTATTTCCCGCCCACCCGCACATATAGAACTTTTGTTGCGTTTTTCTCTCTTGTTGTTAATTTGGTTTGTGTGTTTCTTTGTTCGCTATTTAGGTTTTCGAGTGGCTCGTCACTGCAGTCTTGGGCGATTTGGGGTGCTTGAAGGTGGTAGCGATGCCGTAAGTTATGGAGAATGGTGGGGGACCCATCATAGGTGTGGGTCTCCTTTTAAGTGGTGTCAAGTGTTGAACACCTAGTTTTTGGGCTGGAGGTGTCTACGTCAAACAGATAAATGTCCCCGAGGCGGTGCTGTTCGGCGGGGGGCCAATTACTAGTCATCTGGAGGGCGTAGACACAATTGGTTATGGGGCGGTGTTTGCCTTCAGGGACCCGGAAACCAGGGGTTAAAAAAGAAATGTTTATACTGGTATATGTTTTGTTTCAGATAAGATATTGGTTTTTTTTTTTGTATTGAATTTTGGTATTTAAATTAAAGAAATAAGTGGCTGCTGTGGCCCTTTTGAACTCCATACGGTCTAGCGTGTTTTATTGGGAAAAATGGTGGGGGTGGAGTTCGGTGGGGGACAGGCCACAGTGCGGAAGGGTGAATGGGGGAAAAGACGGGATCCCTCTGAAGTACCCTTGTCTTGCAGGATTCCCTCAGCTGCACAAAGAGATAAGGACTGAAGTACTAAGGCCGGCACACTTCAATCCCCTCAAACAGTAAAGGCGTTGACTTTTTATTACTATGCTGTCTGTATTGGTACTCCTGGTGAGGTTATCAGAGATTCCTCCCCCACACAAACATGTTTAAAGGAAGAGATCATCTCAACAGCTGCACTCCCAATGTAGAGAGGAGGATGAATGGGACCAGTTTTCCTGAAGTCCATAGTCATCTCTTTACTGTTTATGGAGAGATTGTTACATTTGCACCAGACTTCCCGATTTTCTAGTTCCTGGCTGTATGGGAGCATCTGTGAAGAATCCCACTAATGCCATATTATTAACTTCACAATATGATTGTTCTAATACTTAGCCAAGCAATTGTAGATCATCTGTATGTACAGTAAGGGGCCCAAGACACATGGCAGAAAAAAACAAAAAAGCGCCAGAGAGGACTGCTCAACCAGTACAAACCAATGTACACATGAATAAATTAGAATCAAAGACTGTTTGGAAATTGATGATTGAATAAAAAATTGGTGAATGAGTAAAAGGCCCAAGACACATGCCTGGGGAAAGTGGTATTGAGTATGATGGAAGGGGATGAAATATTTGTTTAAAAGTTCAGTGTCTTGTCCAGTATACAAAATTCTATCTTTATCAGGGTTTGTAATATCCAGGTGAACCACCAATGAGATGCTATCTGCAGTGGATCACTTCTATCTGTGTGCATACTGATGGGGGTCCACTCTGAAGTTGATGGTCCTCTTCATATGTGCCATGACCAGCCTCTTGAAGGACTTCACCTGGGGTTAGATCTATTGGGTGATAGTCAGTCAGACAAAACGCTTTGGCACAGGAACAATTGTAGTATGTGAGGTCAGTCGCTGGAGAAGGGGTTATTAAAGATGTTTGTTTATGCCTCTGAAAGCTTGGTACGCACCATACACGTTAATGCACTGCAGTGCTTTCTAATTTTAAAGGCACCCCAACGCACCAAGGCCATATGTGTTGTACCATGTATTTTGGTGCACTGTATCATAAAAAAATGGTGCTAGTCTAATTTTTGCTCTGTTTTAGTGGGTTAAAAGGCTATCAAATGAATAGGTTGCCTTAACACAACAAAAGTCAGCACACACAGGACCGTCCCTATTATGGGGTAGCCTGAGTTGGTTGCCTCAGGAGGCATCTCATTGGGTAACCTGGGAAGGGAGGCAGGTGTGCCTGCTGCCCTTTTCTGGCCAAAGAGTCCACGGTTGCTAAGCTCTTTGCAACCTGTGCAATTATGGGCGGCTTCCCACCTACCTTTTTGACGTCACTGGTTACCAGGAGCTGGTATCCTGCCTAGCTCCTGGCAGCCAGTGACGTCAATGAGCTGGATGGGATGCCAGACAGGGCCAGAGACTCAGGAGGCAAAACGTACAGGGACGCCCCTGAGCACACGTTGACATGCATGCGTTAGCGCGCCCTAGCGGACTGCTTAGGTGTAAAGGAGGTTTTTGGTCAGTCCCTTTTTATTTATATGCCACGACAACCAGAGAGGGATCTAGGCTGGCTCTGGATCTTACACCACCATGATGGTTTATAGACAACAGACTAATATTGGATATTTTGTTGTATTATTAAAACTCACACCCAGGTATTGGCACCTTAAATACACTTAATTATTATCAAACCTGTTGTCGCTGTGAACACTTTAGAAGTAGTCAACGTATGAATTATGTATGCCTTAGGTAGCCGTATTTCTCTTGTCAATTTAACAGCGGTAAGGAAAATAGTTCCTACCAGCTGTTTCTCCATTATTGTTGTTGTTGCAGTCATTACTGTTGCTGTTTGTGGAGCAAACTTCATTTTATTCCCATGCTGCATAGGAAATCATTTTAAACCGTATATTGTCCTCCAATTCGTCTCTCCCTTCAGACTCATTTCCAGAATATGCTTCTGTCTCGAAACCCAGATCAATAGATAATGCAGGAACACTAACTGACCTCTTTTCTGTTACCTCTGCTGGGTTTAAATAATTTAGGGTTCCTCTAAATTTTATACGTCTATTTATTTTCCAGGATCATAAACATTTTATATTCCTCTGCTCTGAAATGAGAATGAACGCAGAAGAAAAAAAAGTCATCATTTTTTTTTTTTTTAAATCTTACAACTGGGAATCTATTAGACCGACAGTGTAGAACAGTGGTAGGCAATCTTGGGACTCCAGGTGTGGTTAAACTACCAATCCAGTCATGCATCTGCCTCTGGGAGTCATGCAATGTCTCATGGGATGTGTAGTTGTGCCACAGCTGTAGTGCCGAGGTTGCCTACCCCTGGTGTAGAACCATCTCAGGGCCCCATTAACGAAAAGGTCAAAAAGGGTGTATCTGAACTGGGCTGCACCAGAAGATTGGAGCAATGCGGCCTGAGACCCGGCAAAAGCAGCAGGTGCACAATTTTTGTAAACGAGCAAAAAAAGAAGACCTCAGATTGGGTGCTTGCTGGGCAGTGAAGGAAAATGATAATTTCCATGTGTCCCTGTTGGTGTCATATAATCTAATTGAGGAAGAGACCAGGCAGCTCCTTCATTCTGGCTGCTTAGATAATGGGACACAGCCATACATTTGGGGCCATTAGGGTCTATTTATGAAGGATCCACTGGGAAATGTACTGACATTTGCCTGCCATTTCACAGTCACAATCACTCTGTTTACACTGGGATGAGCGTGGGCCAGGCAAGTGCAGCAGCTGGTGAAGTGCCATGAAATCTCACTTGTACAGTACTGTAGTTGTAAAGACTTTTGTTTTGTAGTGCAGGTGAATCTGCCGGCAATAGCTCTCCATGGTGCTGAAACTAGGTATGTATACCGATTCATTACTAAAAGGGGCTACAGTAATTTTTTTTTCTTTTTAATGTGAATCACAGTGAATGCAAGGCATTCTGTGATTGGACAAGGTGAGATTATTATGTTCTCCTCCAGTCACAGAATGTCTTGCATTTACTGAGAATAATGTAAGATGTGTTCCACTTCCCTTAA
>NW_017306277.1:3482842-3484868 GCF_000935625.1 Nanorana parkeri
ACCAGCAAGGGGGCGACCACCTGCTTGACCCCCTTATAGGGCAGGTAGGTTGTACATGAGATCTCCCTTTCCAGCATGCAATTTACAAAAAAAATAAAAAATTATGATTGGATGAGAGGAGATTATGATTTTCTCCTCCCTCCAATGACAGAAATCTTGCATTCATTGAAAAGAATGCAAGATGATTTTGGAATGGATGAGCTGCAGAGCGAGCCACCCACTGTGATCTGTGTTGTCCAGCTGGAACTATAAGTTTCAGTGGCGAACATTCGGCACTGGCTGCACTGTAGGAAAGTCAAGTCAGAGTATTACATAACACCGCAGTGGCCTCACATTGCACACACTTCAATAGTGTTCATTTATGTTTACAATAAATTGTTTTTGGCCAAGTTCGGCTTTAAAGTCCAGACATGACCCGCTGATTATGCTACCGTATCCGTAGATACGGTAGCAAAATCAGTGTAGTCATGAAGGGACAGGAAGTGTGTTATTTGTAGGGATGCACCTATACCGATACTAGTATCGGTATTGGTACCGATACAGAGTATTTGGGGTGAGTACTCGTACTCGCCCAAATGTTCCGATGCCTAGCCAGATACCCAAACTTCCGATTTTAGGAAGCCGGGCAGCGAGTCATTACATGCTGCCTGGCTTCCTGATTGGCCGGGAAGTCGGCTCCATGCTCCCTCGTCACCAAGTGACAAGGGAGCATGGAGCTGGCTTCCTGGCCAATTAGGAAGCCAGGCAGCATGTAAGGACTTGCCGCCTAGCTTCCTGATTGGCTAGCTTCCCGACCAATCAGGAAGCTGGATGGCGAGTCATTACCCGCCCCCCAACTTCCTGATTGGCCAGAAAGCCCGCTTCATACTTTCTCGCCATCTGGTGGCGAGAGAGGAAGGAGCCGGGCACTGTGTAATGACTTGATGCCTGGCTTCTTGATTGTTTGAGAAGCTTGCCAATCGGGAAGCCAGGCGGCTAGTCAAATTACCCGCCCCCCCGGCCTCCTGGTTGGCCAGAAAGCCAGCTCCATGCTTCCTCGTCACCTGGTGATGAGAGAGCTTGGAGGCGGCTTCCGTGCTAATCGGGAAGCCGGGTGGCGAATCTTTACATGCCACCCAGCTTCCCAGCTAATCAGGAAGCCAGGTGGCGAGTCATTACACGCCACCTGGCTTCCTTAATGGGACAACCAGTATTAGTATTCGGTACTAGATACTGAAAAACCAGTATCGGTGCATCCCTACTTATTTGCATAATTATCAAATGAAAATGGGAGGGGGGGGGAAAAACCGCATGCAAGGACTGGTAAGCTGCAATATATTACATCTTTGCTTTTGGGTATTAATCTCTTGTACATTTCAGACAATTGCTAATTCTTAAATTGGGGAAAAATGAGAAATGCTGTTTTTTTAATGTTTTTACTTTATGTTAGAGATGGAGCAGCCTGCATGCTGTCAGCATGGTTCACCTGCTCATGTCAGCATGGGTTATTTGTGATCCCAGCTGGGCTGTGAGCATCGAACCGACCGTCTCCATCTCCGACATTACATGTCTGCGCTGTTCAGGTTTACGGCTACACACTGCCAAGTGAACACTGTCACAGCATTTCAAGAACAGGTGGGGAAAAGGTGAATGACAGCACTTGGGCAACAAGTAAACAAACATCTGAGGAGTATCATATGTGAGAGGCGTGCTGGGATCAGAAATGTAAACTCAGATTGCCCTGATTCTCGGTGCGGACAGAAATCCTGATGTTTCTATGTCATTGTGCTGCCTGCCAGCAAATCTCCGGCTGTGCTTATAAAACAGAGGCAGACATGAGCAGATTTACAAATACAACACTCTGCTGTGTTTTCGGCGACTTAAAGTGTAAACCGCAAAGTCGCTTTGTGTACCCATAATGCCATCGTGAAAACACTGTAGTTGTGCTAAAGTCAGGAAGTCCATCGAATTCACCGTGAAAAGATATCTGCACTTGTAGAGCTCATCCTTTAAAGATTTTTTTTTTATTATTTGACATTTTTAATAT
>NW_017306277.1:3485069-3520048 GCF_000935625.1 Nanorana parkeri
TATATGTATATATGTGTGTTTTATAAATATATACTCTGTTTTTATGTCTCCTGGTTTGTATCTATCAAATGCTGAATTATCTTATCTAAAGCCAAGACTTTCTTTTTAGCTTTAGATAGAGTGGGGAAGGGTTAACAGCTCTATCAAGTGTTTCCATGCAGTGTCCCCAGTAAAAAGATTCACCCGCTCTATTTGTCCTGGTGGCCATTGTCACTGAAACTATCCAAAAATACTGACCGCTGAAACAGGAATAAATGGGGAAATTGCGGTGATAACCAAGTGAGGATTACCCTCACTTTGGAGAGATTTCCTATCGCCTCGTGTTGTGTCTACGAGAAAGGAAATTCAGTAAAATCTTCTCAATAGGACGCAGATGGCAAAAAAAAACTGACTGAGTTTTAACCCTTCCCCACTCTATGCACAAGGGTACAAATATTTTGGCTTTAGTTAAATTTTAGCATAAGCATTTAATACAGAGCACATCAAAGAGATTGATTTTGTAGATGTTTCCAGGCTTTCTAATTAGAAAGACCAGCACTGCCTACTCACTTGTTCAGTATAACTGAAAATACAGAAGGGCCTTATGTACAGAGCAAAGAAAGAGGGAGTGTGTCCATCCTCTGATCCTTCAGCTGTGTGCCTAATCGGAACTCCTGCCATTCAGGCATACTCACAACACAGGCTACTCATAGCATAGCAGTAATTATCCTGGTGAAAATATGGCATTATAGCCTAGAGTGTCACCTGCTGACAGCTAGTGATTAGTATGGAAGATTTTTATGTATCCAATCCAATTTTTTAAGGTGTATTTAAAGCATATCTCCAGCCAAAATACTTTTTATTAGATTCAGATAGAGTGGGGAAAAGTAGAAACCTTTGTTTTTTTTGCGGTTTGGGGACACCCAAAAAACAATATTTCAGTTTTGCAACATCCACTGTCCTCATATCTTTTGGCGTCTCTGTCACAGTTACCCCTCTATTGTGTCTCTGGTCCCCTTCCACCCCCTACTGAAGCCGTGAACAATAGGAGTCACTTCGATGTCTGATGACATCAAACACCCACAATACTCTTAGACCATGTGATCTAGGCTGCCTAGGCTTTACGTTACATAATGGAACCTAGAAGCAGCAATTTTTATCCTAGTCAAGCAAAATAATAAAATAATTGACATGTAATGTAATTGACATTTGTAATGCTGACATGTTCACTCTGGATTCATGTGAAATCTAAACTATAACCAAAGCTAGAAATTGTGAATTTTAATGAAAGTGTCACTTTAACCCTAAATCTTCCCTGTAAATCCAATCAATAGTAATGATAATATAATATGTTAATGTTGTTTCCAAAGTCATTTTCAATATTTTAAAATATGTCAGTATTAATTAAAGTAATACCCAGTGATCATTGCAATGAAGGTCCTTGTCAGGCACTTCCTGTTATAGGGTGACAACGCTTTGTCCCTGCTTCCCAACTGGGCTCCTGCAAAGTCCAATCCATTCCCTTGTAAAGACTCTTGTGCTCCTGCATTGCCACCCTGTCACGGTCTTCTTAAGGAGGCCAAGTGAACAGTTTTGGACACTTTATGCAGGCTGGCCCATTGTTGTCACCATCAGGGAATCCGCAGGGAGAAATGCCACGCAGCCACCTCTGTAGTGCATGTAGGCAGGAATTGGCTGCAAAGAGGCTGTAAGGCATCAGGAACACTGAGATGCAAATACGGATGAAAAAGGTGAAAGTGTTTAATTCCAAAAGCAATGGCAATCATTAATGATACTGTGATTTAGCAACTTCCAATCATTCCATTAGGGTCTACCTTAAGAGTGCCCTGCACCATATTCCTACTCCCCCTCCAAAATACTTTAAATGGCACAATTCCAGAATACTAATTAAACCCTAGAGGAAGATGCAGTATAAAGTGTTGATAGAATCAGCATCTATACAAAATATCTGGAATGGTAATTCTGTTTTGAAATAACAAGGGTTTCTTTTTTTTTTTTTTTACTTCAAAAACCTGATGACTGTCAGCCCATCACAAAACAATTCATATCATTAAATATAATCACTGCAGAAGCTGAGAAGCCTTTGGAGAAGATTAGACGTTGAGGAATAAATAAAACAACATCAGACATCCAGATCTGGGATTTATTAGCATAGAGATGCACAAATATTGGAGATTATAAGAGGAATGCATTTAGACTTTATTGAGTTCTCTGAAGAAGTTGGAGAAAGGTGATTGAGTGCAGCAATTGTGGGCATAGTGTAGAATGGACATGGTTACAGATCACATGCAGGGCTGTATTCACCATAATAGCACTCGGAGGGCCCGTGCCTGGGGCAGCACCAAGCCACAAAATGTACAACTGTGATAACTTTCTACTTGTTTTGTTTCCATCCTCTGAATACTTGTGGATAGATTCAGAGGAGAAAAATAGGGGGGCAAAATATTGCAGGGGATGGTGAGAGGAGTTAGAAGGCTCTTTATAGTTCAGGAAACATGAAGCCATCTCTTCTTACCACTCAAATTATCATTACAGGTAATATTACTTAATAAAATATGCTGGGTAATAATTCATAGAAGAAATATGTAACTGGGTTTACTTCCGCTTTAACATGAACCTGTTGCTTTACTTCGTATGGGCAAATCATACGTTTGCTTCAAAAACCAAGTAGCTGGGTCACCATAATAAAAAAATCAGGCAAATGTTAGTTTGTCCAAGCGCAATTTTCATGTGTTATAATGGGCCAGGAAGAGCCTCAACAAGAATCAAAGTCTCTCCCAAGAGAATACAGTGTACCTTTGGCTTCTATTAGAGCAGGGGTGCCCATTAAGTCAATAGCGATCTACCAGTCGATCGCAAAGCGATCCCTGGTAGATCGCGATGTCCTGTCCTCCCGCGGTGGGGCTTCTACTCTGCATATGGGGAGAAGTGAAGGTAGCGCTGCTGCCGCCGCCGGGGGGGCTGGAGGAGGGAGCCGCTATCACAGCAGCACGCCGAGCGGTGAGGAGAGAGAGCCGCTCGGCCTGGATCTGACAGCCAGCGGCTCTCTCTCTCCTCCCCACACACACAGCGGTGGCACAAGACGCCGCAGACGGAAAGGGGCAGGACACCTCTTCCCGTGTGCAACGTTGGCCACATTCGGCCACACGAGCACCGCGGGAGGACAGGACGACAGCGCCTCTAGAACGCACTGGAATGTAAGCTGGCCGACTCCTTGCGTTCAGGTGCGGGAGAGAGCGTGGGGTTGTATTGAAGTCAATGGCACCGCAGCCATGCCCCCGCCCACAGTGCGATCGCCTGCACCCTGAACGCAAGCACATTAGTGCCTGCATTCCGGTCTAGTGCAATCTGCAAAAATAGTCCTTGCAGCATTTGTGCAGATCGCACTGGCCCGGAACGCAGGCACTAATGTGCCTGCGTTCTGGGTGCCGGCGATCGCACTGCGGGTGAGGGGCGTGGCTGCGGTGCCATGGATAAAATGCACCGCCATGCTCCCTCCCGCCTCTGAATGCAGGTGTCGTTTCGTTGGTAGATCTCATTGAGCTCGTCATTTGAAAAGTAGATCTCCTGACGAAAAATTCTGGCCGCCCCTGCATTAGAGGGTAGTTGGATGTGTGAGTATGAACTAACAGCCCATGGGGCAGCAAACAACCCTGGAGGGAAGAGGGGAGAGTGATTGGTGCCAGCAAACTACCATTTGTCTTAGGGGGCAGCAATAGTGATACAGAAAATGCAAACCTTTGTCTATGGGTAGCTTTAGAGTTAGTGAGGGAGTGGTGGTCCATTGCTTCATTTGATCCTAAAGCAAACTGTTGAAGTCAGGAAAGTCATAAAAACATCATACTGCCTAATGACCAACTACATACACCTGCTGTGCCCAATGATTGGTGGATTGAAGGGGTATAGGAGAAAGGGAACAATATAAATAGCTGAGAATCTAAATGTGTTTATTCTAGACATGTGCACTGCCAAAAAATTTGTTTCGTTTCGTTTCGTTTTAAATTCGGATTTGTGTTATTTCGTTTTTCGGGATTCGGGTGTGAAAGTCAATTCGGATTCGGAATTCGGATTCGGACGAAATTCGGTAGCGTTCGCACGAACGTTCGTTTCGTTTTCTGTTCTTATTCGTTTCTTATTCGTTTCGTTCGTTTGCAGCAAAAGTGACATTTGAGGGGGAAAAAATATTTTTCTCCTTCTCTAATGTCACTTTGCTCCAACGAACGAAACGAATAAGAAACGAATAAGAAACGAATAAGAACAGAAAACGAAACGAACGTTCGTACTAACGCTACCGAATTTCGGAAATGGAAATTCGGATTCGTTTGCATTCGTTATGTCTGTAATTCGGAATTCGGATACATCCGAATGTCCGAATTTACGAAAATTCGTCCGAATTTCGATTCGGAACGAAACGAATCGCACATGTCTAGTTTATACTATCGTAAAAATCTGCATAGGCAAGCCAACTTGTTTTAGGGGTTCTGAAGGGTCCCCATCATCATGGCTCAATGTCTGGCTATAATTAGATATAAACTGGGATGAAAAGGGTTAAAAGATTTTTGTTAAAGAGCAGACTTTAACGGCTGATTTGTGCAGTTTTCTGACACTTTTGGACCCAGCCATTGGTGTGGCACTTCTTTCTCCTAATCTCTTTGGCTTTTGTCCAAAGTACCTTATAGAGATCCTGTTATGTACGAGAGGTACTGCACCATAGAATCCACTATGTAATGCTAGATCAAACTGATTTTGGATCGAAGTTTCCTACCTACACCTTCCATAATGATTGGTCGATGACCAGAAATACTGAAGGGGCTATCACTGGAATTAGGCTTAAATGATGTGTTGCACAAGTCAACCAATTGAACAGAAAGGTGGGCGTAAGTGGAGCAGTCTCTCTTAACTGGTCATCTGCTGAAAAGGTAACGGACTACCATGCTGGTCATCCTACCATTAAGGTCAACAAGTGAAGGTTACAGTCGCGTGTGTTGTGATTCCCAGTGTCTCTTTTAAATTCGTTACAATACTGTTTCATAGATGAGAGTTGGAATAACTGTTTCCATGCAAAAGACTCTAAAAATAACCATAATTGGAAAACAAAGTATATTAAGAAATTTGGATTTAAAAACATAACTTCATAGAGGAACCTATGCAATCTGTTTCCACATTTCTCATAATCATTTTTAGCTTCACGTCTATCTAAAACCAGACTGTTGGCAAATTAGCCTTTAAACACACAAAATCAATGCCGTAATTGGTTTATTATTTGTTCCACTATTAACTGATTAATGATCAAAAGAAACAAAGCGCTAAAGGTAGCTGTATGAGCAAAAGAATAAGCTATAATTGATTCTGGCGAGGTCAGTAACTGATTAATGTTAGGTTGGACATTCGCTTTCCAGCAAAAAAAAAAAAAGAAACAAAAAGATAAATCTTTCAAAATAAGTCTGTTCATGCCAATTGATCTTATCAAACTGACCTGATCAAATCTCCAAAGTCTTTTTGTTTACTGCTGTAGTGACAATTAAATGGCGTAGTGGGTTATTGCGGTCTACCTTCACCAAAGTGATATCATGCACTTGTTTCCATAACAACGACAGAATGCACATCAAGGTCACAAAGCCCACTTTTGCTTTTGCCTGTAGCTATAACTCTGATGTTCTGTGAAGTTGAATTTCGCTGTAGCTTTCAAAGGAGGTGTCTCGCTAAGAAAGGCAATGTTTCAGTACACTGAGTCTGTATAATTGGGCAGCCTAATAGAATATTAGGGCAGCACAGAAGACAGAGCATTCCAGCTTCGCTTCAAGGGTAAGACAACTAAGTCTGTTTCCTTAGGTCCCCCAAAGACCGCAAGACCCCAAGGAATAGTTTTGTTTTTATTGGTAACCGGGATTTGGGAAGTGTTGGCAGCAGTTTCAGATGCATCGTGGTCTCTGAAGTACAAGATGGTAAGGCAAATGAAGATGCACAAATGATGAGATGAGAAAGAGGGACACCTTACGCACAAAACCCAGAAATGTTTTTTTTTTGCCCTTACTTATATATTTTTATATCAGCTCAAAAAAGCAAACTTGATGCTAGAGATAGGATGAAAGTTTTAGTGAAGAATAAGACTTTTGGTAGTTAAATAGAATATTTTCATAGATATCTGTGTGAAGACCTGTTCATCAGTTAATGGGTTTTGTGTGTGTTATTGTTGGGTTATTTTAAAGCCTTGGTTCTCAACTGGTGGGTCGTGGGTCGCGACCCTGTGTTTAGTGGGTCACCGCATGCCTTCCACTTTTCTAGGCAAGAGGCTTCTCAGCCTCCCCCTAGCGCAGCAATGTCAGTTCTCCAAAGGCACCTCCCGCCTACAGTTCAATCACACGCACCAGAACGCATGGTACCACAATGCCATGCGTTCCATTGCAGTGCGACTTGGGTCGCCACTTAATGACCAGGGACAAATGTGGGTCCTGAGGTTACACAGGTTGAGAACCACTGTTTTAAAGTATGTTATACTGGGGAAACCTGTTTATGAAAAGACTGTCAGCACTATCCCCGTTAGCGCTCTTTGTACTCGTAAGGAGCTCGGGACAATTACATTTTGCTGCCGGTGCATCTGGCCAGACCCCTGCTGCAGCCGTCTGCAGCTAGACCCCAAGGGGTTGGGGGAGGCAGGATATCTGAGGAGGGCAGGGTGTACATGATGTGATAATATACTTATCTGATCACTTTGTGTATATTGCTTAATAAAGCAGATTTTGTTTCACCCTACACTTGGTTTTGGCTAGTGACTGGGTGGACTGGGAGCTAATTTTTATCAGGTTGCAGCATCTCCTCAGCAGGGAAGACTTCAGCGGCGGACATACTTATGTTGAGTAGCGGAGTCTGTCACAATCTGTATATCAGGCCAAAAAGAGGGACACATGAGGAGGAAAAAGGGACAGAGGGACATTTGGGAGGTATGGATGTGGGCTTCCTTCGTTTGTGGCCATCTTGTAGCTGCTAAAATGAAAGTATATATTAAAGTATATCCAAACCCAAAGACAAAAAATGTGTAATATATTGCAGGTTAGCGATCCTTCGATGTTGTGGCTGCATTTCTTTTCTTTTCATTCTTTGTCACTTTACTGTCACTTGGTGATTCTGCAAATAACACATCCCTTCATGTCTACAATAGTGTTGAGTGAACCGAGCAAAGTTCAATTTACAGGATGTTCGCCAAACCTAGTAACAAACCTGCCAAACCCAAACATAGCAGGGAACTGCAGTGGAGTCTATGGGAAGTGAATCTTGTCATTTCTTTCTGGCCTTTTCCAAGGCCAGTTTGCCTTTGTTAAAAAAAGGGCATGGCCAGCTGGGCACTGCCATGTGGAGAGATATACCACTGCAAAAATGTTTTCGAACAATACTGTTCAGCAGGGAATAAATCTTTTAATGCGGCCTAACCCTTTTGCTGCCAGAGCTGTTGTTGCATTTTTTGCACAAATTACACATTTTAGACCTAAAAATTGCCTAAAGTCCCTCAAAACGTATATATTTCCTGAAAGCAAAGACCCTGAAGAATAAAATGTCAGTGGCACAATTTTTTTTGCAACGGTTTATCAAATCCAAATTTTCAGTAAAAAATGCATTTGAATTAATTTAAGTGCACATAAACACATTATAATGCCTCCTTTCCATCAAGTAAATAACTACTAAACACGTCAAGTCTCAAAACTGTGTGTGTTTGTGAATCGACCAAATATTCCAAAATTGTCCCTTGATGAAGTCTACACATAAGCAAGGGGTAGACATAGGGCTGTCCCTAAGGTATTTGCTGCCTGAGGCGATGTCCTGGCAACCGGTGACATCAGTGAGCTGGACGGGAAGCCACAGAGCGTCACAGGTTGTTAAGAGCTCTTACAAACGTGGGTCACTATTCTGCCCACCCACCATCACCTGGTTGCCCCCCAATGAGATGCCACCTGAGGCAGCCACATCAGACTGCCTCATCATAGGGATGGCCCTGGGTATATAGTACCCTTTGTTACTCATTCACAAAAACAAAATAAAAAGTAAATAAAACCAACACACCATGCAAAAAGTCCTCTTTATAAAAATCCCCCCACCAAAAAAATAATAATTATAATGTGCCACAATTTAAGTCTAATATCAATCACATTTGCCCAGTGATGTAAATCCATCATCAATCACAATGAGCAATAACTAATGGCCTGTCGACACTAAGATGCTGCCTCACCGCTACTCCAGTTGTAAATGACAGTTTCCTGGTGCTCCAGCAGTGTAAACAATAGTGCCGGGGGTGCCTTCAGGTACTCTGGTTTCCTCCCACACTTCAAAAAACATACTGGTAGGTTAAATGCCTCCTGTCTAAATTAACCCTAGTGTGTTGGTGTGAGGTAGAGGTCTTAGATTGTAAGCTCCTCGAGGACAGGGAGGGATGTGGATGTACAGTATGTAAATTGTTTGCGCTATATAAATACCTGTTGTAAAAAATAATAAACATTGGAGGCCAGTTCTCCTAGATTTCATCACTTTTGTTAAACTCTGACAATAAAATATTAAAATCTACATCCTAATCCAAAGTAATTTCCATTTAAAGAACCATAATTTAATCCATTGCAATGTACCAGTCCTCGATGGGGTTTGATGGAGTGGCTGCTTTAGTTTGTTACTGGGAGAGTCACTAGTTGAACAAAACAAGATAAAGAGGCTGGAAAAAAAAATAGTGCAACCACCACAACTAAGGTCTGGTCAGCTGCAAAATTACATTTTATAACATTTTACAGTTTATTACATTTTTGTTCTTGGGTGTATATATACAATTTAAAGTAACACTTTTTTATTAATTACCCATTCAAAAAAAAAATATATATATATATATATATTACATGCCAAAAGAAAATCAGTCACACATGGTCAGATAATTATCTAATAATGTATCTCATTGTGTGTTGCTGGCAGAAGTCTGACCTTGTCTCACAGGAACGCCTGTGGTC
The DNA here is from genome assembly GCF_000935625.1 of Nanorana parkeri. Lineage (NCBI taxonomy): Eukaryota > Metazoa > Chordata > Amphibia > Anura > Dicroglossidae > Nanorana > Nanorana parkeri. The sequence goes on from NW_017306277.1 coordinate 3,494,051, forward strand.
CCACAAAGGCATCTGGTGTAGTTCTGCAGGTTTCTGGCGAATTATCTGATCTGAAACCAGCCATCGAGGCCCTGTGTAGACTGCTCGAGCCAATAATCGTCTTTTATCAGCATCCAGGTGGATTTTACTCACTGCCATGATTATATATCTACTGATGTATTCCACCTAATTAGGACCACATGAACAGGAACAGATTTCAAGAAATCTCTGACATCATCCCATACTGGCCTGAGGCAACAAACGTGAGCTAGTCCTGTAAACATCCAGATGGGGAACAAATCGTCATTCGTTTTGAATTTTTATTCACACATTGCAGGTTAACAGATACATTGCATTGCTTGTGTTAGCGTAAGTGGGCATGAAATGGTTTCCCCCCCCCCCAAAAAGGGTTGCAATCAGTATAATTAAAAAATGTATACCGTATAAGCCATAGATGGCCAAACTGGGGCGCTTCAGTTATAGGGGAATAACAAGTTCCAGCAGGAGCATATCTGGCAGAGATGGATTATGAAATTGTGCTATTGGTTTACTGCAGGAGCCCTTGGATATCCAACAGGACTTTGGTTCTTTTCTAGGTTGTCTTGTGAATATTTTTTTTCTGACAGCTGGTCAACTTTGGCTCCTGTGACACTTAAGGACACTGTAGGCATGGTCATCATCAAAATAAACCTGACATGGACTAGAGACCAGAGCCTACCCATCCATTGGAAAAACTTTCAGAGGCCAGTAGTACCAGTGGTTGGGATCGGGAGCTTGGTCCAACTCAAGCTTTAAATGCTTGAGGAGGGTAACCAGGGAGAAGGATTACCAGATTGTGTCCCTTTTAAGCTTTGTAGTTCGGAAGCGGCAAATTACACTTTTTTAACAAATATTTGTGCCTCGTAAAAATGAGCAGAAACAGAAATCAGGTTAGGTTTTATCAGGTTTTCAAAGCTTCGGAGTAGCAGGTTGATTACCCTTAATCTTGCCCAGCCTGTCAACAAGCACACCCCTTCAGTAGTTTAGGCATGATATAAGCACTGGGTAGGGTTTATAAAATTGTGAGCAATGAGTGTGTATTTGGCCCAAATAGTCAAGGTTACAATTTTGCTTCAACATGGCTCCAGTGGTTGATATGCAATCTTCTGCCATGGATCTGGCAGCAACTAGGACCCATGTTAACCTAGAGGCAGCAACCTGTCAGTGACAGTATTGCTTAGAAGGGCAAAGGAATAACATGCTTCTTTGGCATTGTCCCCTCATTGGTTGGGCCAGTAAATCTTTGCTCCTGCCTTGCCCCTTCCATGGCAAGATCCTGAAATGTTAAATTCAGTACGGGAATGACACCATAGAAACAAGTTAGTGTTCTATTTAGCGATCCTATAGGTAACAATTTGTTGCCATCACCCAGAATGCTAGTTTTCCACAGGCGTTACAATAACATAATTTACAAATGTACCTAGAGTTTATGCTGCCATAGGCACACGTGACTAATGGTGCACCCTCTTGCAGAATAAATCCCTTTCCACAAAATTTGTGATAGATGAGTGTTATTGTGAGAACTGAAACTGTGATAGTCTATTGATGGCTGCAGTTCAGCTCGATATGCTCAGCTGGTATTGTAGAGTACAATAAACCAATGTAGAGGAAGCAGAGAAAGACGGGTCTACATACAGTATTTCTTGAGGTAACAAAAGTCTTATACCAGCTCGTAGCAGACTCTACGCCTTCCATCTCCAGTTTTTCTGCGTCATTTGCTACAAATATTGACTGGTGATCATCCAAATAACAAAAGAATAAGTAAACGCCAACTTATAAGGGTATCTATGGTCATAAGCGTATCTAAAATTTCAAGTAGCTTTGATTGCATTATCAAAGACAACTCTAGTATGTATTCCTATTACAAGACTGTCGTTATAACAGGATACAAGATGCTGGGACACGTTTTAAAGTGTATTTCCACTTTCGCACCTATTTTATATGTGGTACATGTTCCCATTCACATAGCATAAGCTAAAAAAAAAATCTTCTTGCAGTTTAAATAGATTTTACTTGAGTTAGGGTTTTAAGGGTTAAATTTTCTTCTTGCTTCTATGTCTTTGAAATGTTAGGAGGGGCTGTGAGGGGTGGTGGGTCTAAAAGGTAAGACATTTTTAAAAAGGTATTTTTCCCTATGCTGTGTGAACAGGAAGACATAACGAACGTATAGGGGTTTTCTCAAATTTGACTGCAAAAGTGGAAATACACTTTGTCTCCTTTTAACTTTTGTGTTTTTGGTGCTGCCTGCTTTGTGGCCAGCAATTTGTCATGTCAAAGCTGACTGCTCCTTGGCCTTGATTGGATGGCTTGGAAACTGTGACATCATCTGCCTCTCCACCTTGTCCCATCAGAGCCTTATAGTCATTGAAAAAAACACAACACGTTCTCTGAATGTTGGCGGGGGGGCTTAGCAAGCGATTTCCTGTGCTTAGTGTGCAGATGCAGCCAAAAGATCCCGGCTATTACTGTATGCAGTGTGGCAACTACAGTGATTTTCAGCACCCCCAGAGGCTCTCTGGATATCAGGTACAGGTCCTTGCATCGAGCCAAGCTGGACCAATGTAACATAAAAGATCATTTTTGGACTTCTGCATTAAAGCTTAACTCTAGGCAGATATTTTTGCCGCTTTTTATTATTACATCCTTAAACATATTTTAAAAAGACAAACAGTGTAAGTACTTGAATTGGACCAGGTACTAGTCTCTTGTACAGCAGAACTCAAGAATGGAAGAAGGAGAATCAGCACAAGGAGACAGCCAGCTGCGCTGCAGTGCAGGTAGCATGCTGATCGTAAGAGAGAGCAGACCGATAGAGAGCTGAGCTCATCGGTCTGCATCTTCTTCCTTCACTGTCCAGTCACAGTCTGGGGGAAAGACGAGACCTGTGATTGTTACTGAACTGCAGCCAAGGAAAATTAAGTCTCCTGTCCTGCCAGGCAGGTCTGTGCTGTGTAAATCTCAGAACTGGATGAACAGAATTGCATATCCTTCAGCAGGTAATACAGCTCCCTTATGTGTATTTCATCTATTTATTCAGCTGTTTTCAAGTCAATTTCCAGATCTCACAGTTACAGTACAGTGATGCTGTCACTTCATATGTGTGCGTGTGATAGCTCTGTGCGAAATTCTGCAAAATAAGAGGGTTGTCAATCAAATACTTGTGAGAGGCGCTAAGTAAGATGCTGCAGTGTGTGTTGGTAGTTCTGCACCCATCACAATGCCAGGAATCGGTGCTGCTCAAATGACTTCCCATCACTTCTCCCCGAGCTTCTGATAAAAGCCCTTCAGAAAATACAAAGGATCCTAAGGTGACCTTGGGCAGACTTTAATTAGCTTGGGTCCGCTGCCTTTGCCGTGTCCTAACATCACCTGCCGGTGCTTGCTAAAAAGATAATTGAGATCAAGGTCGTCGCCATAGCGTAAAAACCTATACAGTACATAACACAATCTGTGCTGTCTATTGTTTAAAGGGAAATTGAGCACAGCTTCCGAGTTGTTGTTGTTGTAGTTTACCTTAAAAGAAAATTCCACTTTCTCAAAAACAAAAAAACAAAACATGGCACACAAACTCGCTGAACAAACCATTTTGTAATTTAATGTTATAAAAAATGTATCTTTCCATTTCAGTCTTCAGTTGTTATAATATGTTAAAACCTGGAGGCGTTGTGTGCATTGTTGATGTATGGAATGCCCCAAGAAATGTCACTGTGTGGCTCAGCCACCAGTCAACCAATGACACTGTGAGGGCCACACTGACAACTGGTTGCTCGGATACAGATGGTGTTTTGAGGGGCAAGCAAACGAACCCAACCATTCACCCGTATGAACAGAGAACATTTTGGGTTCTGATTGAACTCGTGGTCCACTTGAACCCGAAGCTCATCCCTGTTCCCCATCAGGTCTGCTTGTGCTGTGATTCACAGCGGAGTGTGATGACGCTTTAGTAAGGGGTGGTTGCCTGATGGTGTTTGTGTGATACTAGTTCCCCATCAGATCCACTGGTGCTGTGATTCACAGTGGAGTGCGATGACGCTTTAGTAAAGGTTGGTGCCTGATGGTGTTTGTGTGATAATAGTTCCCCATTAGGTCCGCTGGTGCTGTGATTGACAGCGGATTGTGATGGACAGGCAGTTTTAACGCAATAGGACTGTGTATGTGATGCTTTAGTAAGGGGTGGTGCCTGATGTTGTTTGTGTGATACCAGTCCCCCATCAGGCCCACCTGTCTTTGATATTGATGGATCTCCTGTTTAATTTAATGAACTATATATAAAAAATCCTACTTCGTGGTTTCTTTCATCTCTCTCTGCTTCAAGAGATATAAATAATGTATGAGAAGTGGATGGGGGATGTACATGGAACTAGATACTTTCATATTGGCTGTTTTTTGATCCCATCTTTTTTGCCTAAAAGTGACTGTCACCTTACATGTAGGTGAATGTTGTACATCAGGCGAACCTCACTTTTCACCTTCCCACTGGTTGATGAAGACACTTCCTTTGTTGCAAATGGTGGAGTGGTATATAAATATTTGGTGGTTGAGTCTTATTCTGCAGTTTGTGCCTAGATTAGAAAGGGAGATTTACTCTTTGGTACTGCCATTGCTTACATAATAAAGTCAAGGAGCTTTTAATATGGACAAACACGTGTGTGTGTGAACACGTATACTGTGTGTGTGTGAACACGTATACTGTGTGTGTGTGTGTGTGTGTGTGTGTGTGTGTGTGTGTGTGTGTGATATATATATATATATAATTACTGTTTATACACATACACACACTGTATATCTATGATTGATTGGATTAACACTTCCTTCAATGAAAGGATGTGCTTGCATTTGCTAATCCAATATTGTGAGCAATTGTGAAACACCTCTGATTCTTTATGAATGTATATTGCTAGTTTCCTCTAGAGGCCAGCATTAAAATCCTCATTGTTAACACGCCATATGCAGTAACATTACTTAGCTTCTATATGATTTACATTGATTGCCTACAATCCTGCCAAAAGAGATGGCGACCTATCAAATCCCTGACATTTCCATATCCAGGAACAGCCAAAACAAAAACAAAAAAGGGTATAAAACTCTAAATTTTTCAACAGCTAATCCACGCTAAATGGATACCAATAAGCTAAGTGTCAAAATTAAATATACTGTATAAAGTCCGCTGCCGTGCCAACTATGTAGTGTGAAATTCCTAAACCAATGCATTGATTTAAGAGTTGCATTGCACCAGTGTATTGGGTTAAGAAAGAAAAACTCTAAATTTGGTGGGCTGACTCTCTGTAGAGAAGAAAAGTTTGTGTGATTATAGTGACTACTGAACATTTCATGTCATTTATCATGTTAGAACTTAAGCCCATCTTGTGTCAACATATTGCTTAATCGGTCTGCAGAAAATGAGAGCCGGGTCCGGAAACTAATCAAATGGGATTGCAGTGTGCTGTTCGGCTGCAGAGTACAAGTCAGTTTATTATCAGAGGTAATAATGATATATTTATTTAGCCGTAATCAAAATTGCTTCCCATAGACGGGTCGTAACAAATGGACACATTATTAAACACTTGTCCACAAGACTCGGCTTGGCAGGAATGCCTTGAGCATATTTTGGCTCTATTACATTCTAGGGCTGATTATAATAGAAAAGTTCTGGGTGGTCGCTGAGACCTTCTCCATAGTAAAGTGTATGCAAGGGCAATACTTTTTATTAATTGGGGGGGAAAGGGTAAGACGAGGGGTGGGCAACTGTGACCCTCCAGCTGTTGTGGAGCTACAAGTCCCATGAGACATTGCAAGTTACAGGCATGACTCCCAGAGGCACAGACATGTCGGGATTTGTAGTTAAAGTAATATTAAACTCTCAAACTTTTTTCAATAATGAATCCAGATCAAGCAAATATACAGCGCCCAGCAAAGCATTGCTTTACATTTTTGCTCAAGCACTTACAATCATCATGTTTCTGAACAGATGCTTCAAGTCTCGCAAATTCGACTTCCCTGAACTTCCTTTCCAATACAGGATCACAAAAGACAGTGCAGTCTGCAGCGGTTCATCTAGCTTGAAGGCGGAATGAGACGGGGAAGGGGGGGAGTAGACCCTCTGCTAGGTTTATTGAGTTTTCTGTCAGTATATATGTAGGGATCTTTGCCGTAACTACAATTCTCTTCTCTTCACAAAGACTCTTCAATATCTTTGTGATCTGCACTGAGCAGTTACTTTGTTGTCAGCCTAAAGCGCGCTATACACTGGCCAATTTTCCTACAAACATTCATACAAAAAATCTCATTCGATAATGCCATCAGAATATCAGTACATAGAATCAGAGGCGTAACTAGGAACCTCAGGGCCCCGGTGCAAGAAGCCATGAAGGCCCCCCCCCCTGCGGAGCATTGGCCTGCTGGGAGCTGTAGTCCCAGGAGGCAAAGTCGGGGCCTCGGCGGTTACTGGGCTGGGCCCTCTTCTTCCTTTCTAGGCCCCTGGGGGTATACCAATAAAGGCATGCTGGGACTTATAGTTCAACTACAACCAGCATGCCTTCATTTTCCCTGTACACCCCTCCACATCACCCAGGGAACTACAAGTCCCATCATGCCCTCATTGTCCTTGTACACCCCCACATATAAATCACCCAGGGAACTACAAGTTCCAGCATGCAAGCCCCCTGCAGTAGTTCACTGGGTGATACGTGAGAGGTGTACAGGGACAGTGAGTGCATGCTGGGACTTGTAGTCCCTTGTATGATAGAAGGCTGTTTTCATTACTTTCATCATGAAAATACAATGGCATTATAGTAGAGTAATTTTCAAGTTAAACTATATTCTATTCTATGTTTCTATAATGACATTGTATTACTAGTACCTTGATGAGGAATTAAAAGAGCCTTCTATCATACAGGGAACTACAAGTCCCAGCTGAACTGCCGACTTGTAGTTTCCTAGTACTACAATGCCATTATAGAACATGGAATAGAATATAGTTAGTTCCAAATTCAGCCATGTTCTATTCCATATTCTATCATGGAAAGTACTTACCTCACATGTCACGGTCCTGTCGTTCTTTCAGCTGAAGGAAGCTCAAGCAGGCGCAGGCTGTAGAAAAAACACACTGGCGTGGGGGACAGCGGCCGGGAGACAGACGGGGCTCGCTGTAATATCAGGACGGCTGCTGCTGGGTCCTCGCGGCCGTGTTCACTGCCGGCCCGCCCACTTGTCACCTCCTGGTGACCGGTGCAACCCCCTCCCGATCGTCAGTCTGTCTTTGCGCTCGGAGGAGCCGCTCCATTGGGCCCCCCGGTTGTTCCACTTCTGCCGCAGTCGGGGCCCGTTCTTCCTTCCTGGGCCCCCCCCCCAAGTGGCGGAACGCCAGGGCTCAGTCGCAGGGTCCGGAAACTAATCAAATGGGATTGCAGTGTGCTGTTCGGCTGCAGAGTACAAGTCAGTTTATTATCAGAGGTAATAATGATATATTTATTTAGCCGTAATCAAAATTGCTTCCCATAGACGGGTCGTAACAAATGGACACATTATTAAACACTTGTCCACAAGACTCGGCTTGGCAGGAATGCCTTGAGCATATTTTGGCTCTATTACATTCTAGGGCTGATTATAATAGAAAAGTTCTGGGTGGTCGCTGAGACCTTCTCCATAGTAAAGTGTATGCAAGGGCAATACTTTTTATTAATTGGGGGGGAAAGGGTAAGACGAGGGGTGGGCAACTGTGACCCTCCAGCTGTTGTGGAGCTACAAGTCCCATGAGACATTGCAAGTTACAGGCATGACTCCCAGAGGCACAGACATGTCGGGATTTGTAGTTAAAGTAATATTAAACTCTCAAACTTTTTTCAATAATGAATCCAGATCAAGCAAATATACAGCGCCCAGCAAAGCATTGCTTTACATTTTTGCTCAAGCACTTACAATCATCATGTTTCTGAACAGATGCTTCAAGTCTCGCAAATTCGACTTCCCTGAACTTCCTTTCCAATACAGGATCACAAAAGACAGTGCAGTCTGCAGCGGTTCATCTAGCTTGAAGGCGGAATGAGACGGGGAAGGGGGGGAGTAGACCCTCTGCTAGGTTTATTGAGTTTTCTGTCAGTATATATGTAGGGATCTTTGCCGTAACTACAATTCTCTTCTCTTCACAAAGACTCTTCAATATCTTTGTGATCTGCACTGAGCAGTTACTTTGTTGTCAGCCTAAAGCGCGCTATACACTGGCCAATTTTCCTACAAACATTCATACAAAAAATCTCATTCGATAATGCCATCAGAATATCAGTACATAGAATCAGAGGCGTAACTAGGAACCTCAGGGCCCCGGTGCAAGAAGCCATGAAGGCCCCCCCCCCTGCGGAGCATTGGCCTGCTGGGAGCTGTAGTCCCAGGAGGCAAAGTCGGGGCCTCGGCGGTTACTGGGCTGGGCCCTCTTCTTCCTTTCTAGGCCCCTGGGGGTATACCAATAAAGGCATGCTGGGACTTATAGTTCAACTACAACCAGCATGCCTTCATTTTCCCTGTACACCCCTCCACATCACCCAGGGAACTACAAGTCCCATCATGCCCTCATTGTCCTTGTACACCCCCACATATAAATCACCCAGGGAACTACAAGTTCCAGCATGCAAGCCCCCTGCAGTAGTTCACTGGGTGATACGTGAGAGGTGTACAGGGACAGTGAGTGCATGCTGGGACTTGTAGTCCCTTGTATGATAGAAGGCTGTTTTAATTACTTTCATCATGAAAATACAATGGCATTATAGTAGAGTAATTTTCAAGTTAAACTATATTCTATTCTATGTTTCTATAATGACATTGTATTACTAGTACCTTGATGAGGAATTAAAAGAGCCTTCTATCATACAGGGAACTACAAGTCCCAGCTGAACTGCCGACTTGTAGTTTCCTAGTACTACAATGCCATTATAGAACATGGAATAGAATATAGTTAGTTCCAAATTCAGCCATGTTCTATTCCATATTCTATCATGGAAAGTACTTACCTCACATGTCACGGTCCTGTCGTTCTTTCAGCTGAAGGAAGCTCAAGCAGGCGCAGGCTGTAGAAAAAACACACTGGCGTGGGGGACAGCGGCCGGGAGACAGACGGGGCTCGCTGTAATATCAGGACGGCTGCTGCTGGGTCCTCGCGGCCGTGTTCACTGCCGGCCCGCCCACTTGTCACCTCCTGGTGACCGGTGCAACCCCCTCCCGATCGTCAGTCTGTCTTTGCGCTCGGAGGAGCCGCTCCATTGGGCCCCCCGGTTGTTCCACTTCTGCCGCAGTCGGGGCCCGTTCTTCCTTCCTGGGCCCCCCCCCCAAGTGGCGGAACGCCAGGGCTCAGTCGCGACCCTGGTAGTTCCGCCACTGCATAGAATCCTCTACAATATTGTAGAATATCATCAGGTTTTAGTGTTATAACACTAACTGAGCATTCATCATTTCTCCTTTGTGTTGGTGGGCAGGCAGGCCAAGAGATGTCTTCTCTATACTTTCCCCAAGATGTAGGTAGCCTAAACAGCTCACTGATCCTAATTATATCTCTCCCACAAATGTAGTACAACTGGTATTGCTTGTCATTGTTAGAATACACATTACTGTGTTTATAGCAACAACTTCTGCAGTATACAATTTCGGTCACTAGATGGCAGTGTTTATAAGTTCTGTTGTACAGTATCTATGGTATATTCTCTGTTGTATTGAATAAAGTAGAGAATAAAGCTGTGGTTTCCTTCCTGTCTTCAAGCCATGTGCAGCATGCATATGAGACTGTGTGCTTCTCTGTGAGGCTGTGCAAGAAGTTCCAACAGTCATTAGTGCTCTTCCTTGTCAGTACCACTTACTTTGCCAGCTTTTTGTTGCTCTGTCCCAACTTTTTTGATGTTTTCTATTGTGAATAAAATACAAATTTGAGATTTGCAAATCCTTGCATTCTGTTTTTATGTAGATTTGACACAGCGTCCCAACTTTTTTGGAATTGGGGTTCTATTCCATTGTTCTTGTGCTGAGATACCCTTTAGCAAAATATAGCAAGAACATGGTTGTGTCCTCTTTCATTGTATACTGGCCATCTCTTTCTGGGGTGTCGTTTTGTCTTTGGCTGTTTTTTTGTCAGCCGAGTAAAAGCAGCTTCTCAATCACTGTCTAATCTGGTAGCAGGGTGACATTTATTAGACTATCAGCCTCTACGTACTTTCTCCCTGATAAGTCCGCTCCATATCTGAGTACACAATTTCTGTCTTTTCTTACACAACGCAACAACTCATCAATCACTGGACTTATAAAAGCCAGCAGGTCAATCCTTACTCCATACTTGTCTTGTCCGCTGTGTAATGAATCATCACTTTATTTAAATATTTACTCCATCCACCTTCCTGCCTGTAAATTCCTATAAAGTGATATGAAAGTCAACATGTTTTTAAGCTATTCCAAATCACACTCAGGACTGAAGGAGTTAGTTAGTGTTGGCAAAGGCAAAAGGCTTTTAAGCATTTTAAAATTCTGTTTACATCACTTATAATGGATACTGCTACTTTAATGTTTATAGGTTTTAGCTTCCTGCAGAATCAGCTGGTTCCCAGAGCACTGCGTCTGATATCCTGTTTTAGGGTGGCTCCTTTTCCTTGCAGGGTCCTATGGAGCCACCCTTGGGTGTGCAAGTAAGCTGTGTGTATCTACAAACACACACAGCAAGACACTCCCCTGCTCTTTGCTCCACCCTCTTCCCTTGCCCAAGCTGGTAGATGAACATCTGCTGGAGATTACTGTGTCCCTTGTGATCTTGTGCTGAACAGGAAGTTCAGGGAAGCCAAGCAGAGAGAGTTGAAACTAGCTCAACATATCCTCAGTTGTACCTAATCAAATGCTGACCCCCTTGCTCCTCCCTTGAACTTCCTATTTAAGCCATGCCTCTGCACTTCCACTTTGCCAGATTATTGTGCTCCTGCCTTGATCTTGCTTCCTGCCCCTCTGTTCTACAATCTACTATTACTGCTTCCCGTGTACCGACCCTTGGCTGCTGATTCACCGACTACTCTCTCCGTCTCCTGCTACATACCTGATACCTTTGGCTCCTGACCTCGACTTGTTCATTGACTACGCTTCTGCCTGGCCATCCACCACTACCCTCTGCTTGTGTACCAAACCCGGCCTGTTATACTACGTATTGCCTGCTGCTTCAGCTGCTGGACTCTGTGCCTGATCCCAGATCATAACACTAGTAGATGGACAGCTGCTGGAGACTGCGCTCTGCCTTGTGATCAGTTCAGGGAAGCTAAGCTAAGAGTGTTGGAGCTGTTTGGTAACATGATGATTTAATTGGCTCCTCTCTAAGTTGGCCCTCTACGTATGCATGTGATATAGGGACCTTAGATTGTAAGCTCCTTGAGGGCAGGGACTGATGTGAATGTGTAACTATGTAAAGTGCTGCGTAAATTGTCGGCACTATATAAATACCTGTAAGAAGAAAAGAAAGAAATGATGACTAAGTGGTTGGGGGAAACTGCTTTGCTGGACAATGTACTGTATATTTGTTTGATCTGGATCCTCTTTTGAAAAACGTATCAGCGTTTAATACTACTTTTAAAGTATACCTAAAGCCAATACTAGTTTGTATAGAATAGGGAAAGTTTGTCCTTGCCCACGTTTCTAGACTTCGTAATTGTACTACACATTACCGCAATATGAATAGTGTGATGAAGCCCTAGAAATAAAGGACATTGTTCTACATCCAGTGCCTCCTACTTACACTTTAAGAAAAAAAATATCTGGAGTTTGGGCTTTAATATATTTTGTGACTTGTGTCTTCAAATGAAATGTAATCACAAACTTGCTTTATATGAGCTTCAGCATCCTGTTTGAAGGTTGGTAACCATAGGCTGGCAAATGGAAACAGTTTCACTTTGTGTCACATAAAAGAATCAGGTTTGTCACTTTTAATTCCAATTTAATCTAAAATCAAAGAATAGTTTGTTTTGTAGCACCCAAAAATATTCTCTCAAGGAAAAGTACCACATCCCTATAATAAGGCTAACACCCATTACTTAATAAAGTTTAAGTATAAAATTAAAAACATTCATAACCTATATTATATGTTTAGTACAAATTCTCAATACTCTGCTAACTTTCATTTCAGACCCTCTACTTGTCAAACCCTGTATCTCAATGTCTTCCCATGGGGCCAGGGCAGCCCGTATAATGGGGAAGCATGAGGCTTTTGAAACTTTGTTGTTAGAGCATGTACTGATAATTCATCAGCCTCCAGAGGGTTGTAAAGTGTTTGTTTCCTGCTTACAAAATATTCAGTGCAAATTCTGTTATTTCAGAACCTAAGGAATGTATATAGCTTTAGCTTGTAAAGTGTGACATCATTTACTAGCTCATGGGGTCATGGTTCCACCGCTTTAAATATGGCCGGAGTCTTGCTTGCCTATCTTCCACACCTAACCCCAGTACAGAAAATACTGTGTCACCATCAGAACAGATAATGGTGTCTGATTTGTTGTTAACCATCAACAATCCCACTTGAAACCTATTTGGAACTTTTGCTGGTCTGCAGGGAAAGAAAACAATTAATTGCAAAGGAGTATACTAATATATATAAATATATATACACATACACACACATATATATAGTTTACAGAAAAGGATGCTGATCAGGTTTCACTAAAATATATATGTGGGTGAAGTGCGAATGTTTAGATATGGATGGAGATCTTCTTCAAAGCCTTTGCTAAGTGCATTGCTTGCTTTATTTAGCGATACAGGTAAGATTCGGGTCATTGGATGCCACTTATAACATTAAAATAATTCTGTAATTAAGCATAGCAGCTGCGTGGAAATCCCACACTTCCTCATTTCTCCAGACTTAAGAACTACTGAAGCATTTTACATCTAAGTCTGTAATCAAAAGGTAAAGTAACACAAAAACACTGCATTATTCTGCTTAATGGAGGCGCATTCCCTTGTTTAGGTGAACAGGACAACAGGATGCTAAGAGAAGAGACAAAGAGGTTAACTGCAAAGGATTCTGGGGCAAAGCAGTTCCTCTAGGGCTGTTCTGATATTTTATGGCTGGTTGTGCTGCAACTACAAACCTGGGATTGTCCTGCAGGCTATTTTAATAAACTGTTTTCAGGGCAATCAGTTTTTACATTAAAAAATTTTGATTTTATTGTTAGATTTATTTACGGATCAAGTGCAGCTTTTTTTTTTCTTTTTGTATTTTTGGATAAAGTGGGGGAAGGTTAGAAACTCTGCCAAATTATTGTTGCTGCCAATGTCACCATTGCTTCCTGTTCCAATGGCAGAGGGTCAGAGAGTAGGGTTGAGTGTAGTGAAATTAATTTCCCCTGGAATTACCAGTTTTGCCATCAGTTACATTTTGCTGAGGCTCCTCCACCCGTCGCTGCACCTTCCTATATAAACTTTTATGTAGCAGCCGGGAGAGCAGCGAAGGAGGATACTATAGTGACAGATATGAGTCTGCTGACACCACATCCAAGATGGTGGCATCCAGCATCAGCAGTCTCAGGGTTTTGGATCTCCTCACAAGAAATGCATTTACAGACATGTATAAAATATGTTTAATGCATATATACTTTCAACAAAGCCAGAATATAAACTTAGCAACAACTTATTACTATGTATATAAAATGCAGAAAAAACTAAATAATTGGCTTTTAAACGGCCAGCCATGCAAAGAATGGCCAGTGTACTGTAACCTATAACAACTCATTAGACCGCGCTAGGATATGCATAATAACCTCATTGACGGGCAGCTGCAATACTAAAAAGTGTGATCCCGTAAATCAATAATTATCCTTTGAGGAAGTCTAGTGACGAAATGCATCAGGGCGGAGCATTTGGTTGCTTCCTGTTGGATACACGCTGCCAGCCTGCCACGAGGTGATTGATGAAGCTGTTTTTATTGCGTTGTTTGTGAGTGTATCTTTATTCATTTTTAAATAAAAGTTAATTATCAAAATGCTGCACAATGGGAGATATTAATCATTTTGTTTGAGCTTTATACTTGAAGTATTGTATAAGTGGAAGAGGAGGAATGCATTGGTGGATTTAACTAGATTCTTATCAGCATTGGAACGGGTTACCTATAGAGGATTGGATCAGAAGGGGAGAGGGCTTGAGTTTCCCGAAAGATCTAGGACAGCTTGAGAGGCTAATTAGAAAGGACATTCATAGTTCCTATGATACAAACGTTTTTAAATGGAAATCTGGTGAGTGCGTTTGAAAGCAATAAGGAGCACGGTAGAGTTTTGGTGAAGATCCATCAAACTATTTTTGAATATCGAACAATAATTTGTGAATGCGGGTGTTGCACAAATGACACATGGGACTTTGCATCACTTGATTATTTATATGCATAATGCATATATTTACATGTGTGATTATATACAACAGATTGTATACATATACAGGGTTATTCACAAAAGGGTGAAGAGTTTGGAGAAGGCCGGAGAAGTGAACAATCTAGGACAACATCGCTGAACTGGAAAATTAGCTGAATTGGAAAACTTTTCCAACTCCGCTATGTTGGCCTAGATTGTTCACTCTTTTGTGAATAACCCTGATAGTTTTTCACAGCTCAGTTAATATATTTTTTTCTATAGTTTTTAGAAAATAATTATTGGTAAAGTGCAGTACAGGAGACACTCTGCAGTGTACTGTAACGTTGTCCTACAGAACTACACAAGGTGACTGGACCGATAACAAATGCTGCAACATAAGGATCTACACTCACCAGCCACCAGTACACCTTGCTAGTACTGGGTTGGACCCCTTTTGCCTTCAGAACTTCTTTAATTCTTTGTGGCATAGATTCAAAAAGGTGTTGGAAACATTCCTGAGATTTTGGTCCATATTGGCATGATAGCATAACGAGTCCAAAGTGTGCCAAGACAATATTCCCCACCCCATTACACCACCACCACCAGCCTGGACCGTTGATACAAGGCAGGATGGATCCATGCTTTCATGTTGTTTATGCCAAATTCTGACCCTACCATCGTGAGGACACTGGCCCGTTCGGCATTTGTCTCCCGGCTGGTTTTTCGGCTGGTTTACTAGCGTGCTCCTTAGACAAAAGACGTGCGACCGTACAGTAGAAATGGTCGCACGTCTTCGTTCACACTGCTCGATTCTCGTACAATCGCGGGATTTCCCGCGATTCTCGTACGATAATCGAGCAGTGTATGGGCACCTTTACAAGTGGAGTACACGGCCCCATGTCTCCTGCTATGGTGGGCATGGCTAAGCACTGCAGCCCCTTATGTATTTATAGATCTAACCATGCTGATCTTTCTTGTTTGGCTGAATTGCCTTTTTATATTTGTATGTGATTTATCCAACGAGAAAAGCTGTAATCAAATATGACATTTGTCATAATCACTCAAGCTCTTCACATGCAAAAAGCCAAGTGCATAATTCTACATATGATGTACTGCATCCTGCTAGGTGTCTTTATTAAAGACTGTTACGTAGCAATAATAAAAATATTAATAGGATAAATGCATCTAGGTTTACAATCTCTGAAAGCAATGAGTGCTTCGCCTCGCCTCCTCCTTGCTGAAATATAACTCCCATTCAAGATGCTTCTTTTTATGTTCTCCGTCTTATCGGGCCGAAGAAACAGTAGACAAATCGATAAGAGGACAAAAATTTTAATTTGAAAAGTAATTTTCCCCAGAGCATACATACTGCCAGCAAACAAACTATGATACTTCTCAAATCGAGTGCTCAATCACACTCTCGTTGGGAACAAAGAATGCTTTTGGGTCCTTCAACAAGGAAGCCTAGGATGTTATTCAGCTGATGGATGACCGTGGGTCATATCAATGCATTACAGGGTTAGAAAAGTCCAATGGGAAGCTAGTAAAGTGGACCCGTAGCTTTACACGTTTTGTAAAAATACATTTTCGACATGTCACTATATATCATTCTGTATGGCAACAGAATACTGTTTAAAAAAGTTCTACCCATTATCATCGTAAAGCAGACCTTGAATGCTAATCAAGTGATACTTATATTAAGGAGCCCAATCACCCATAAACCAGATTAATGTGGGTCATGACATTTTTATCATATACTTGGTCCAGAATTGGCTATTGTCTGAGCCTCTTTAGTCTATACAACAATCTAGCCTGAGAGGTTGCCCTTACCATGTCCTTTTTCTGACACTATTAGATTATTTCTCTGTCATTCAGTCACTGTAGTGATTGTTAGTTGAGTTAAGGTGGTGGTGGTGGGGGAGCTGTTGGGGAGCGGCTAAGCAGTACTTTAAGGTTGGAGCCTCAGCCAAAATGTTTTATTTTGGGAAGGGTAGTAATAGAATGTTAGAACCACTCTCGGGTTTGTTAACATTTTCTTTTTTTGGTGAGGTTTCCCCTAACATTTTTTGTGGCTATAGGTTATCAGCTCCTTTTGCCTTCAATACTGCGGCGATTCTTCTTGGCATTGACTCCACGAGATGTTGAAAGGTGATGTGAGGAATCTGACACCATGCCTGATGAATAGCACTATCCAGTTCTGTGAGATTTGATGGTTGTGGAACCAGCTGCCTGATGGCTCTTTCAACTTTGTCCCACAAATGCTCAATTGGATTGAGATCTGGTGATTGTGGGGGCCACCTAAACAAGGTAAAGTCTCCCTCTTGTTTTTGAAACCACTCCTGCACAATACGAGCACAGTGGCATGGCGCATTGTCTTGTTGGAAGAAGCCATCTTCATTGGGATACGCCATCAACATGATAGGATGAACTTGATCAGCAACGATACTTTGGTATGTTTGTGCTATTCAGGCGTTGGTCCACACGAATTAAAGGGCCCAAATCATGCCAGGAAAACATGCCTCAAACCATAACACTGCCCCCACCAGCTTGAAGGGTTGTACTCATGCATGTGGCGCGCATGCTTTCATGCTGTTTCTGCCAAATTCTGCCATCTGCATGATGCAACTGGAAACGTGATTCATCGGACCACATGACTTTTTTCCAATGCTCGACCGTCCAATCCTTGTGTTCCTGTGCAAATTGGAGACGTTTTATCTTGTTAACTGCAGACAGCAAAGGTGTTCGAACAGGCCTTCGGCTTCCATATCCCATACGATGCAGTGTACGGCGAACAGTGCGTTCAGAGATCATTTGAGAGGATCCCTGATTAAGATCTGCAGTAATTTGATGCACTGTTGCCCTTCTGTTGTCTTGTACCAGTCTTGCCACTCTCCGTTCTGTCCTAACATTGACTAGTCGCTGACGGCCACAATTCGCATGTTCAGACCCAGATTTTCGGCTGACAGTCCAGTCTTTAAACACTTTAACAACTAATTCTGCTGTTTTGCTGATAATCGCTCCATGGCTCCGAGCGCCAACAATCATCCCACGTTCAAAAGCTGTTAAATCGCGTTGTTTACCCGTATCTTCCGAAAAAAATCACTTCTACTGTCGTGGTAAACAACCTGCTTCCCTATTTATAATGGTCTGGTCCTCTAGCAACTTCAGCGCCAAATTATAGCTAATTTGCCTACAAACGTCAGGTGGTCATAATAATTTGGCCACTCAGTGTATATATCAGGGGCATCCTGAGGCCGGGTGTCACCCGGATGACACAACGTTGTGACGTCATCTCGCATGTGGTCAACACATGTGTGCACGATTACATCATCACGCATGCACGGCAACATTTTTGATACCTGCCGGTGACCATCTTGGTCGCCGGCAGAGAGAGAAGGACAGTCACCGGCAGGAATACGTTATCTCCTCTCTCCCGAAACTGTTGAGCTCTCGGTCCATGACTGAGTGCCCGACTTTTCAGAGGGGGTGACACCAAAATTACTGTCAGTCATTTTGGGGTCACCCCTCCAATGGTGTCACGCGGGTGTGGGCCGCACCCCTCTTGTGACACCACTGATATATATTTTTTTATAATTCAAAAACTATAGACTAATATCTATCTATCTATCTATCTATCTATCTATCTATCTATCTATCTATCTATCTATCTATCTATCTATCTATCTATCTATCCCCAGCTAGCTGCAGGACAACAGAACATCTCGGTCGTATATATTGGAGATAAGGAGTGGGGAGGTTGTAATCCAAATCAGGAAAGCAGCCTAGGGTGACAACACTGCTCCTCCATAGGAACAGTACAGCGATTGAGCATCATCCTAAAACATCCCGATGAACCGGACGAAATTTGCATACTGAGTGCCACTATCAGCACCCTTCCACCCGGCATCCCTCGATCAGTTGGAAAATGTTCTGGCGAACGGAGCTGGCAGCTAATCCATTTGGGCATTCTGACAGCGGCTAGTGGCCACAGTCAGAATACAATGCAAACAGCAGGGGATTCCTCCATCAACACTGTAAAGTGTTCACCTGGCGATCTTGCCAGTAAAGTCGTGTAGACACTTGAATTTTTTTCATTCAACCCGTGGGCTGAACGAAAAAAATAGAACAGATTCCTCCAACGCTTGTAAGCATTGATGGAGGAATCTGTTTTTTTTTTTCTTGTTCAGCCCACAGGTTGAACAATAAAAATAGACCCGTCTATACCCAACTTTACTGTCAGGGTCACCAAGTGAACAAAACTGATCATGCAGTTATGTATATCAAAAATCATTGAATGCATTTTAAATGTGAAAATCACAGGTTAGGTAGCGGAATTGGACTTGGCACCAGCCTCCTATAATTCCCTGCACAGTAGAGAAAGGCAGAAATAGAATGCAATCAGCTGTATTATAACCGTGAACTATAGTACCTGATTACCTTGTAACCCAGAGCAACAGAAATGATCATCCTTTACACGGAATGCTCCAAACACACAGGTACCCTTTTGTTTCTGTTTATATTGATCTTTATACTTGTTAATTATAAAAACTCTAATTTTCTTGCAAGTGAATTACCTTGTGCAAGTGTATCCTAAAAACAAAAATGTAATATATTGTAGCTTACCAGTCCTTCAATAAGTTGGCTGCATGAATTTCCTTTTTCTCCAGGCTATTTTTTTCTATATCTTCACCTGGTGATCCTGCCAGTGCACACTTCCTGATCTAGGGTGACAACACTCACTCTCTGTACTTAATCTATCAAGGTGATTAGCAGCATTGTCAGCCAAGGCTGCTCTTCCAATTTGGACTACAAACACCACCTACTCTTCTCATTCTCTTCCATTACATAGGGAGGAAATCTTTGATGGCACAGGAAGTAACAAGGACACTGGAATTCTAGCAGGGTCAAAATGCATTTTTATTGGCAGAAAACATACTGAAAAAAGAAAACTAATATGATCACCACAACTAAAATCAAATAAGCTGCAATAAAACACAATTTTGTTCCTGGGTTTAGATATCTTTTAAGTCTCTTTGCTTTATGGTTAAAAAAAGAACATAAATTGCAGCTTTTTGTGAAGGTTTCTGTACTCCCTCAACCATAAAACACTCGTCCTATTTCTTAATAACCACAGTTTATCTTTGGAGACCTTTTTTATAATTTCGCTATAGCTGAGTGCACACCTCATGTGAGAGGCATGTAGAGGTCAGGAGAAAATGCAGTCCCTGATTTATTTTTTTTAATACATGGAGTTGATATGTTACAGTTTGACAGTTACCTGCTGCTGCTGATCTACTGTATACTCAGTACAAATCTGAAACCTTGGATTGGCTGGAGAGATTAGATGGCATCGGTCTCCCATGATGAAAAGAGCTGGCAGTCTAATTTTTGTATATTTTTCCTCCTATTCACCATAAGATTGATCACATTCACTTTTAGGGGCAATTCACACCATTTGCGTTTGGGCTCCGCTGGCCGTTGTTTTCAGCGCAGCTCCAATGCAAGACAAGGCAATTTGCTTGGTTCACACCTCCGCGTAGTGATGGGAACGCGATGGTGTGCACTGAAAAAAAAAAGTATGACATGCTGTACTTTTTCTTAGAGCAGCAGGATGCGATGCGGAACAATCGCTTCGCTGTGCCCGTAGAACTGAATGAAATGTCACCCATAGTCACATGTTAAGGCTTAAGGTCAGCCAGGACCATAACATGTAAAATGGGGCCCTATTGGCAAAAACTATTCAGCTACTGCTCCATTCCTTTTCCTAATCCCATCTCAAAAGCAATGCAGAATACTAATTGTGTTCATTACATTCATAATGAGGTTCCCACACTATATATACATCTTATCAATATTTATTACCAAATGCTTTTTGCTACTCCCATAAATCTCTGTGTAGTCAGACAATGCTGGGCTCCCCTGTGCTTCTTAGCCATGTAGAGGTTTCATGGTCTGTTATGACTGTAGTTAGAGGCTTGATGGCAGACTGACTTTCAAGGGACATTCAATCCTTTGGTTGGAGTATTGTGTTTAGGAGATGTCCTAAATCCCAACCAAAGAAAAGTCTAGAAGATGAGCCTAATAGGTTATGCCAACACTTTATCTTAGGTAGCCAATGGGCCTGTGTATATGGGCTTTGTTCACTCAATTGTTTCCCCATACATGTCAACAGAAATACAAATGCTGCTTTAAGCAGCTCAGAAGAGGGTCAACTGCAGGTTAGATACTGTCACAGATCAGATTTCAGAGCTGATCTGTTCTTCACTGGTTTGCATTGGATTTTACCTTTTGCTGCTGTGGGTCTGCTGGCACCTGTGGTTCTACTAGCATGTGCTCTGCTATGGTTGCACCGGGCTAGCAGCTATGTGTGTCTCCCGCTTCACCTGAGGGTTAATATACCTTGTTTTCTGCTACTTTCTGTCCTGACTCTTACTATCTCTCTCCTTGGGTGTGTACTCTCCACACGTGAGCAGGGTGACCCCGGAAGTCACGACCTGGGATCAGCACGCAGCTACGTCCAAACTTCCATGAGAGGGTCCCTGGCAGAACACCAGATGGCCCTTAGATTCCAGGACCTGGGTGATCCCGTGCCACATGCTAGCTTGTGGGCTCACATCCCTGGAACCGTGACAGATAAAATGTATATGGAAGTCAGAAACATTGCAAAATGATCTTAAACACAAGCTGAATGCACCTTAAAGAAAGCTACATTTGAACACATACACAAGCCCTAAAAGTGATGTAGAGCTAACCAGCCTCGTTGGTAGTAGTGGTCATGCAACTTTACTCGAGATATGTCATCGAAACCAGCACATTTCAATTCATTCACTTATATGCAAGATATGAACTACAGGCAGATCGTCAGCTTTCATAAGACAAAAGGTACATTTTGTATTGAAAACTTTATTTATAATAAAAATAGCATTCACAGACTTGCTTGTCTAGCTACATACATTGTGTATTGCCCCATGTCAGGAAGCCTGTAATGGCAAAGTCAAGAATCAGCTTCAATCAATTCAACGCCCTAACTCTCATAGGTTTAAATAAAGCAGTGGCATGAACAGTGTCAAATAGATCTATGCATAGTGTTTCAAAACAAAGATTGGCCCACAAACCTCTTTTTCTTCAAGACAAAAAAGAAAAACAACAATTAAAAGAAAACACCATGGACTGGGTACATGATATGACCGTGGAAGAATGTATACAAGCGCTTTATTCTTGAAGCAACAAAGTCACTGTGATGGAATCCGATCCCAAAAAAGAAAAACATCTTTACATACCTGATTCAGTTTACATTAAAATATATTCCCGATTCATAATTTTTTTCTTCAGTCTCAGAAATATAAACAATTATCACATTCCTCCCCCGATTCTTTTTCAGCATAAAGTATCTTTTATACAAGGAAAAAAAAAGCTTTTTTGTTATTTCAACAGGCTTGAATAATTACAGTTTCACCTCTGTACACACAATGATTGGCCATTATTTTGTACAGTACCATAGCAACGACAGTGATAGACTTGCAACGCTCATTCACTTCAGTATGTTTTTTTTGTTTTTTTTTTAATACACACTAATGTACTGTAAAAGTGGCATTTTTGGAGAGGTGGCAGACATTTCGGCTCAGCAAGGCAGTAAAGCAATATGTTAGACTGAAAATATGCAGCAGTTGTGACACCATCTGCTGTTACTTAAATATATGTTAAAAAAAAATTAGGCCATGCAATGAGACCTGCAAGTATCAACATTATCCATGGGAACACCATCGTTCATCCATATTGACCATAACATTAAAAGTAGGGGCCAGCAGACTATTGTAGATCCGTGATCTCCAACCAGTGGTGTGTGAGATACTCATGTTATTGGCCCAATTGCACCCCGTATCACAGGGTAAGCTTTAAAGCTAGTAGGGTGCTAATTAGTGGTTATTTCTTAAAGAGGTACCACCTTTCAGTCCTAATGACCAACTGCCAACCTCTTGAGATCCTTGGAATTCAATTAGTTTTTTGCATTATTGAAAGTCTGTATAAGATCTAAATGTTTCAAAAATGAAATTCTGGAGAACTGATATTTCTCTATTCCTTTTAGGTCAGCACCACTTGATTTTTTGGAACATAGGAAAATAACTGATTTACTTCAAAGGTTGTATTTTAAATGGCTTTTATCCTGCAAAACCAAGAAACTTTTATCTGCACAACAGACTCTTTTTTATTAATTGGGACCTTTTGGGGTCTAGTGGTTCTAAATGCACAAGTTTGTGCAGTCCCCATTGATGGCTATTGGATATACTAACCACCTCCGACCTGGTTTATTGTCAATGGGTGAACACATCAGTTACAGACATGTAAGTCAATTTTGGAACCTGGTCTTTAAGTTATAAAAGATTAGGGATCACTGCTCTAACCCAATAGACTGCTGGTCTCTGAAATACCATGTAATCATCCAGGTTTAACACTCTAGGGTCTCAGTTACCACTGGCAAGTACTTTCAGTTGGCATTCTATCCCTTTTACTGCAGGCCCCCCCTAGCAAACTATAATGTGGTAACATAATTTGTTTTTATAAAGTGTGCTTATATATATCCTTCATTGAAATAGTAGTCTTGAATATCCTCCATTAGATCAGTTAGAATTCTTCAAAAACGTTTCCACATTTCATACGTTCTTACTATCGGCCTATAGATTTCTAATTACATCAGTTGTTATTTTAGATAACAGTCAGAAAAAGAAACTTGTTGATGAAGCCTAGCCAAAGAATGAGAAAAAAAAGCTTACAGTTTACTGTCCAGTGCCATGAAAATGTTCTACAGATGTCCGAAATAAAAGTCCAAAAGTGAACACAGTCCATAAAATACCTCCTCGAAGAGCATGTTCTATCCCTTAGGGGTTTACATTTGGCAAATAACTTAAAAAAAGATACATCAAAAATACTTTCTTTAATATACATCAGGCACAACACTCTGTAGTAAGGTTTCATCTGCATAAAACATTTCATGGTAGTACAGGGTCATTACGTGTTGGGTGCTAAGTAAGACACTATAAAGAAGTTTTGTTCTCAAAGCCTTACAATGAAAAGGCTGGAATGTGACATCAGATTGATCAGATACTGAGGTCTGTGATACATTCCTTATAGGGTTTCCTCCGTTGGTCTGGGGGATGTCTAGCATTTTTCATAGTATCAGACTTCAGACTACGATCATCTCGGTTGCTGGATTTTTGATCTCGGCCTCGTCTGTCTGGAGATCTTTCCCTCCTCCTTTCTTGAGACCTTTCTCTCCTCCTTTCAGGGGAGCGATCCCGTCTTCTCTCAGGAGATCTTTCCCTTCTTCTGTCAGATGACTTTGCTCTTCTTCGTTCAGGAGAACTCTCTCTCCTACGATCCGGTGATCTCCTTTGATCCATAAAGCGATCCAGTGACTTTCTTCTACGGCTAGGTGACCCATCTCTTTTCCGCACAGGTGACCTTTCCCTGTTTCTCTGAGAAGAACTGTCTCTCCTCTTCTCATGACGATCTTTTTCTTTCCTCTCTAAAGTGTTTTCAGCACTCCTCGTCCCTTCAGTTCTCTTGTCAGGAGACATTTTTTTCTGCCCGTTGACTGCCATTTTTTCCCCTTGCCTTGGCCGTCTGGCTTCGGGAGACCTGTCCCTTCGGCCACTCTGTACAGAATAGTTTTTAGAGGACCCATTCCAAGTGTGATGGTCATTATGTTGTCTACTGTAGTCCCTGCTGCCCTTTGGGTCTTTGAAGTGAGTCCGTTTTTCCTCATGCTGTAATGACTTGTGAGTATTTGGTGGGTAACTGAACTCCAATGGCATGAGATGTCTCTCTGATGGCAAAGTATTCATTTGCGAAAGATTTTGTGAGCTGGCTGTGGGGCTGTTCCTGTCACTGCTGGCTTCTGGAGAGGGAAAAATAAAATTAGTTTTGCGCATATGTGAAAAAAAGACTATCCCTTTAGTTAGTGTATGCAACACACATTTGTTAATGCAGTCTGCAGGAGTATTAACTGAAGCCTGTTAATTGTATTGACAGATGCATCTATTGAATGCCTACATTAGTAAATGCTGGTTTTAAATCTACCTCTGATTGCCAATTTAACAGTTGCAACCTCCTTAAAAGATGTAGCACCGCTCAGTGGCACTGCAGTAATTAGGATGTTCATAGTAGAGGAAAAGTGGCACATTCAAATATTTTTCATTGTACTTCTGAGTCATTTGCTTGGGTCATTTACTGCATAATGATAAAGAGGCTTGGTGGTGAATTTCATTCCTGAGGAAATTTCAACAAGCAGATCCTGAAGTTGGGTAGTTCGTAGAATAAAACAGTCATGTTCACATCTAGCAGTGAACCAATCTTCCCTTAAAGAGAACTAGTCACCAATAGGCATATTTAATACTCTTACAGGGCTATTCACAAAAGGGTGAAGTGTTTGGAGAAGGCAGGAGAAGTGAACAATCTGAGCTGGAAAGTGAGCTGATTAGGAGAATTTTTCTAAATCGGCTCTTTTGGCCTAGATTGTTCACCTCTCCTGCCTTCTCCAAACCCTTCACCGTTTTGTGAATAACCCTGCAAATCTTTACTCTTGAATTGCTATAATGATGCAGCCTTAGTTCTGAGGGGTCACCTGATTTTGATCATTCACTTATATTCTCTCTCCCTGTCAGAGCAGAATTGCCAAACTGAGTGTCAAGCTGTAAGACCTTCCTATCACTAGCCTAATCTAACTGTCGTGTAATATGGGTTAGGTCAGGATTTTATAGCCAAAATTTTAAATATTTGCTAATTGACAATTGTAGCCTTAGCAGTTTGGAGAGAGTGTCAGTTGCCTGCGCTGATTTATGGCAGAAGACAAGTCAGTCTCCCTGGGGAGGTTACGCTGGCCTGATATTTCTGCTCTGACAGGACAAGAATACAATTTAATAACAGTTTACACCTATTATTGAGGCTTAAAGGAGAACTATGAGGTGAGTGAAAATCACTCAGGCTCATAGTTCGAGCCGATGTGTGACAATGAAACTGTCACACGTCGGCTCAATAGATCGGGAAGTGAGCGAACACATACAGTCACTCACTCACTTCTCGATCATGTCCCTGCAGAGCCGTGACTGTCACTCACAACTCCCTGCAGGGATTCCCCCCCTCCCCTGTCTGATCCACCAGCGCTGACTGGCGGAACGGACGGATACAGCTGGCTCTAGATAGGCAGAGCCAACTGTCAATCACGGAGCTGGGTGGATCCAGACAGTAATGTAGACAGCTACATTTCCAGACAGTAATGTAAACAGCTACAACCAGACAGCTGTAGCTCGCAGTATACTGAGCTTTGGGTCATGGGAGGACGCTAGTATATGTCCTCCCACTACCCTGGGGAGAACTATGGGGAAAAGCACTGAGCCCATAGTTCACCTGAGCAGAATCTTCTGGGTGTGTCATATGCCTGGACTCCGGGTGTGTTCTGTGGCTTCATTCTACCGCACTTGTTTCACTACTGTGTCCTGTAATGGCCCAGGGGCTGGTGGATGGAACCACAGCACATAGTGGGGGGTGTAGGAATTTGACACACTTGGAAGTGTTGGATGCTGATGGTTCTTCTGGAAGATGTAGCTCTTAAAGGGTGAAATAAGGACTCATCGCTGGA
>NW_017306277.1:3520088-3540916 GCF_000935625.1 Nanorana parkeri
CATGCACAACTTGTTCATTAAAAGCTTCCAGTAGTGTACCAGCATATATTTGCGAATACAAAATACCTGGTTAATATCCCAGAAAGCTTCAGCTAAATTGTAATTTAACCTAACTATTCCCCAACTTATCAGTTGCCAAAAAATTTCTGTTGACGTTCCATCCACTTGGCCTCAGGACCATTTTAATTTTGATTGCCTAAAATATTCGTCATTACACTGTAGCTTAGATCAAGACACAATACCGTGAATATGTCATGCAAGTTTGGGGTAAAACATAGCATGCTTTACCTA
Source organism: Nanorana parkeri (assembly GCF_000935625.1). NCBI lineage: Eukaryota > Metazoa > Chordata > Amphibia > Anura > Dicroglossidae > Nanorana > Nanorana parkeri. The sequence continues at coordinate 3,520,380 of NW_017306277.1, forward strand.
TATCAATAGTTCCTAAACTGTCCTGCTACTTTTTTCCTCAGCTAAAGGCTTGTTCACTCTGGAAGGACATAAAAACAAAGCTAAACTCACACTTCACTTTGTCAAGCCACAAAACCGGAGTGCATCTTGTAGACTGGCCACCATGCTTGATCACATACGGCTTTCATAAAAATTGCCAGACATTAAGCTTGCAAGCAAACTTTTTGGAATGTGGTTGCGATGGAGTCACAGGGCTTGCATCAGAAACATCCAGTATTGTACTTACATGTACGGTTCAGAGAAATGTAGTGTGTTCATGAGTTACTGGACAAGTAGAAAGTTTAGCAAAGCACAAGCAATGGGTAATCATTAGGCCACAGCACAGAAACACCTAGGATTGACTTAGCTACAAACCGTAGTTTGATTTTGGCCCATTAGGTAGATGCAAGGCTCTCCGAGCTTGTCATTTCTCATACATGCAGCGATATTAGGAGGTATCATCGCTGAGGAAGGTATAGCCCCGCACCAAGACAAGCGAAGAAGAGAGAAGGAAAGAGAAAAAGTAGAAGATTTAGAAACCCTATGAATCGAAAGAGGAAAGGAGAAACAGATTTATTGAATCTTCATAATTCATAGGATGGTTTATTTTTAGTTCCGACCAAGTTGGCTAGGTGACATCCAAATAAGGCTGTGAAAATTGCGAGTTCTATTGTGACATTAGGCATCTAGAATGTGATTTTTTTTGTTTTTACAGACAAGACTATAATAAATATTTTTTCCCCCCAAAAAAAATTGAAAAAGAAAAACCGGGAAACAGATTAACAGGTTGCCAGAAAAAAAAAATAACATTTACATTCAACGGAAAAAAAAAATGTGTAGATATATACAAGCCCACAGCAGACCACAACATTAAAATTAAATTACAAAAAAAAAACCATTACAAAAAAAAAATACAGCCTCACTATGAAGCATGTTCCATTTAAGATGTATTATGCTGGAACTTCACATTTGTTATAATGGGGAGCATGAAACAGATGACCCCCTGTAATGGTTTAAACCTGCACAGCTTTTAGCAGCAAAACTTTCAAAGTCTCTGCATTATATTATTTTTAAAACAAATAAATTAGTAAAGCAAAAAGTTTGCTGAAAAGTCAATTGGCTTCCCATCTGTCTCAGGAGTGCAACAGCCATGTATCGAGGCAAACCCCCTCGGAACAAGACAGTTTATACAATGGGTACTTAACAATACAGTGCATCTTAAACGAGAAACCATTAAAATAATGGACAATAAAAATATATACATAAAATAGTTGCATACAGCAAAATATTTCTTCAACAATTCATTGGGATACTATTTTTTTTTTTTAGTTTTTGTTTTTCTGACGTTAAGAAAATAATGAGGGTGACGTTGTGAATGATGTCAAGGACCATGCACAATCATCGTTATGCCTCTTACTCTATGTCAATGTACAGAATGACAAAAAAACACTGCAATTGTTTTTAAAATAATATGGGATGCAGTTGGCAACAGTTCTGTTAAAGGGGAAGCATAGTGATTTTTCTATATGATGATGTTTTTTTACTGCCAAGTGAATAAAACATCAGTTTAAAAAGAAAAAGTCTAAATTCGCAATTATTAATATCACAGTCCTTACTACTTTAATGTTTATTTAATATAAATCCTTAAAATTCAATCAGCAGCAGCTAAAATCCCTTCATGATAGGAAAAATTCTGGTAAAAGTGTGTTTTCTTTTTCAAACAAAAAAAAGGCACCATGTCAGTTAACAGTGATCACTGCCAGATGATATTGTCCACTGGCTTGCAGCCAATGGGTTCCGTGCCTGGTCCCTTCACCAGAGATCCTGGTTGTTAATAAAAATACCTATTTTTAGCACCTTACTTAACAGAGACAGACATTGAGATGATCTACTCCTGTTGTATCAATAGACAGCAATATATTCTAATGTATACACTATGGGTAGCATGGTAGATTGTCTTTGGTTAGGGGTAAGGTGGCTAGTATGCACATTACTGTTCCCCTGAGATAAGGCACCAACCTTATCTTGTCTGTAAAATATATAAACATGCAATCTGGTGTAATATACAAATGCATATTTATCTTTAATAATGGGTCTCTTCAGGCATTATTAGTATCCAACCACCATCTCATGCCTTTATCTTTAAATCTCCAAGTGAACACATGGGGTGCAGTATTACTATAACTGAAATCAATCAAATGGTATATAAGGATAGTATTTAATATATCTAGTAATTAACTGTTATAAGATAAAAATGCTTACGATTAGGAAAATGGCTTGCCATTATCACTCGTTTTAAACTTGATGACTTGTCTGAGGTACTTGCTGAAAAATCTTATTGCGAGTGGCTCCTGATCCTTTACTCTACTATGGAGAATAGTGAATGATCCAAAGTACAAGGGAACCACTGTCCGTGATAAATAACGGTTAAGGGCGTCCCATCTATGGCCATAATTTAGATCACGTTTCTCTTTTTCCCATCCACCAAACGAAACCCAAAAGCATTGATCAGAAAAAGAGTTTCTATAATCCACTATCCCATATGATCACTAGCATAATTTAAAATATTTGAGGTGGAGGTCCTGTGGGACTTATGAGGCAAGATGACGTTGAGGCAAATGCGAGGACTCCTCCAACCATAATGTTGATCAGGACATTAGTTACTTCTTGGGCAGGGAAGAAAATGGAGGCATTCCTAAAGATGCCTAAACCTTGCTTACGTTTTATGTCTAAGTATTAGGCAGCAAGCACCTCCTTCACCTTATCAGCATTAAGCACTTAGACAATGCGTTTACCATTTCCTCTTGGCAGCATTTAAACTGGAAGTGAATGGGCTGTTTACTGTTAGACCCCAGTTATATATTATAAACTATGAGAGAGTTCTGAGTATCACAAAGCCTACTCCTCATCTCCATTAATGTATTTATCTTTCTGTTCAAGTGCTTGTAGATGTAAAGTAGTTGAATGGGGGGGTCCAAGAATTGTTCCTGCACAGAAACCCTTTGGTGACTGTCTACCACTGGCCCTAATGCTGTGCTCCGCTAGACAACACCTCCAATAAAACCTATCAACTAATACTAAACTCCAATGAAACATACTGTCTAATAAATTGTACGTCCAAGGGTGTAGGAAGACAAAAATGGTTCTACAGCTCCATTCCCTCAGTCTGCTTTAGTTTTGTTTTCTGGGATGCTTAACAGGTTAAACTGTTCAAAGTTTTCCCTGATTTGTTCATGTTAAAAATGATACTCCCAGGAAGACAGAAAAAGAATGTTGTACTACGTTAGCCAAGAACAGATATTAAATGGTAACTCATTTGGAGTGGTAAAAAAAAGCAAAAAGTATTTTTTTGCAATCTTCTGGAGCACTGAAGGTCTTTGTCAAGCCAGTTTTACAAATTGGGTAAATATTGTTGCTGAAGAGCCACGATACTCCAAAAGCTTGCAATGTTAAAAACAAGTTTTTTTGTTCGCATTTAAAAGACATTTTTTTGGCAGTATTGTTTTTTTTTTGTAAAATATTTTCCATTACCAGTAACGTAGAAAAAGGCAGATGCTTCCCCTTTAAAGCAAATCTGCACTGGTGATATCAAATAGAAAGTTGGTCCAAACCAATAGATCCATAAGGTGCTTTAACACATCATTAATGTGTCACCTCACTCCTACCCATCAGCGCACTTCAAAAGCTCCCAAAAACACTATGCTAATACTAACTAAGCAAGTCTGTATTTGCATAGGATTTCTCTGTAGCTTTGGCAGTATTCTGTCCCACGGTGCTAGCATTTGGTAATTAGCTGCTTGGGACAGGCAATTTCGCCATAGCTGAAAGTTTTTTGGAACGGTTCCAGCAGCACCATGCAGGGGTGAACAAAAAAGTTACCTTATATTTTTTTTCTATTCAACACTACCTGCACTGTATACAGGTTCACTTTCAAATGACTCTATCACTACTTCTGATAGCCCCGTGCACCTCATAGTTCTTTCTGCCAGCCTGTACATCACTATAGGCTACAGTAATGGCCAGCAAAGGCTACCACAGAGAACAGCAGGGACCAAGCACTCAGTACACACCCTGTGGCCATTGCACACAGTGGGCACCAGGAGAGGCACAGATTAACCCTTTCTGTTGCAGGGACGCCCGTTTTAAAACCTCTTTAAAGTAGCAACAGAGTCGCTTAAAGTCAATATTTTTTTTGTATAGACTCTACAAATTTATTTTAACTTGGTCATTAATAGTAAGTGTACTAAAAGTTAGGATTGAAATGAAAATGTTTTCTACTAAGGGTCAATACAAAACAAGGAAAGGATGTAGCAAAGACCTATGAGGCTATTCATAGACATAAGATAGCAAAAAAATGATCTGTAGAAATTGAATTTTTCCGCCATATTGTGTTAGGCAAAGGAGATCATTTTGCATGTCTTTGCTTCCATCTTACTGTGAGATAATCGAACAATTAAAAAAAGTTCTGTGCTTGCAAGAATTATTATAATACGATCTGGCATTGCCATGTATTTTTCGAATGAATGACATTCTCAGTAGAGACACTTGTTATTGTTTAGGGAACAATCTTTTCAAGCAAGATTGGACACATGTCTACTATTTTCATACATTTATGAATAGCCTTAGTCTTGCAGATCTCCCATTAATCAGTACCCATTCATGTATTTGCAGATGGCCCACTTATATAATGGCAAAGTATAGAAAGGTGACAAAAACAAAACAAAAAAATGTTTGGGAGGATAAAAATGGCTTCAGAACGGTTTATAGAAACTTCAAAGACCTTTGGTTGGGACATGCCCTATACATAAACATATAGGAGCTATCAGCAATTAAATAGGAATATTTTACAATATACTGACTTTAGCACAGTATTTGCTAGAACATACTCTCGCATAAAATAGAATTATGTTTAGAATATTCAGTTCCCTGATAACATATATATCTCTCCATTCTCTAAATAAATTTCCTTTTCATTTACGCTTTGACAAATAAAATCTTTTTTTTTTTCTCTTTGCTAGTTAAAAACGATGCTGAAACAAGCAGGAATCAACAATTCACAAACGTTATGTTTGCAGTGCAGGCAAATTAGGAAGAATTCATAAAGTGTGTGATTTCCAGTAAGAATGACATTTTTCTTTTTTGTAAATGGCGGATTCCTTATTTGTTACAAAAGAAGGATCAGAACAGTTTGGCACAGTTCAATACAGTAGAGTTTTAACAAATAGAATTTTTTTTTAAGTTCCTCCTTCACCAAAAAGATGCTACGTTGATTTTTTTTTTTTTTTAAATCCTCATACTGAGCCCCAAAAGTCCACAGAAGCAAGCAGAGGTTGAGGAGAGCGGAAATTCAGTACAAGCGAAGCAATTAATCAGATTTCACAAGAGTTGGTAAGACACTGGTGATTTAAAGAAAAAAAATATAAAGGAGAAAAAAGTATTTCCTGCTCCAGATTCTTGACAGAAAGAGATCATTCATGGAGTGATGGTAGGGAGCAAAGGAAGGTTTTCAGTGTTTGACCCACCATATTCCGGCACAGAACCATCACCACGTTTCAGACTTAGACGCACTCGCCGTCCGCCATTTTTAATCAGTTCAATTGCCCGAGTGTGCTTCATGTTTTTTGTGGACTCTCCGTTGATTTCTAGTATCTCATCGCCAACCTGCAAGAAGCAATTCACAACCTATTATTTCATTTGTTACCAAAAGAAAAAAACGAAAGAAAAAAAAGAAAGTGTTTGGTCACAGTCTCTTTACCACTGTAATAACACTGAAATTGCCATCGCGTCAAGTATAAAAGCAAAACTGCGTCAAAAATAACCTTGGCCTTTATAGATTCCTGTCACTTTTCTCTTTGCCAATGCACAATAATAGACCTCAGACTGATGCATGTGAAGCAAATGTTCCATCGCCTGTTCTTGATTTTTTTTTTTTAAAGTGGCTTAGATAGTATGCCTTACCTTTTTATTTTTTGCAATATTATAAGGGTACTAGAGACAGAATAGATTTAAGCAAATTTGTCACAAACAAATAACTGCTGTCAGGTATACAAAGCAGCAGCCTACAAGCACCATTGTTATGTTCGAATACTGGGCCGTTCCAACGCCTGCTGCTAGTGCCTGCCAAACATTCCTATTATAATGAATACACATGATTCTATTATGCAAATAATTCCCATTGTATAATTTAAGCATTTACATATTCTTACCAAGCAGCACAAAAGCTTTAAAACAAGATCTCAGTGACCTATGTAGCTGGAAGCATTGCGAAGCAATTCATCTCTAAAGCTCACAGTAGCACTGAAGCCATTAAAGTTGTTCTCTCAGCAGCTCAGCTTTCCCTACAGTCCTTCAGCTTACTCTGGGCGATGGAGGTGGAGGGTCACATCTACTGTATGGTGACATACCAGCCCTGTCCCTCCTCTCAACCGGCTGATAACAATATCAGGAGCAGCCCTAATGTATTCTCTGGTGGTAATTGAACATTGTTCCTTCTTGAAATGTCACCTAAAGTGCCCACCCATGTAAAAATATGAAACACCCCCCTGCTATAAGTAAAACGGGTGTGAAGGAAGGCTGTACAGCCATGTGACCAACAAATAAAATCTTATAAAAAGGTACTAAAAGCTGATTTTTGACAAAACGTAATGCAAATGTATCAAACAATGAACCTTTCCTTTATTTATATGTGCTTGTGGTGTTGTAATCTCACACGTTAAAGGACTTCAGTGCTTCTGCTGTGGACTTGTTTTAAAGCTCATTTACAGTTTGTTAAAAACATAAGAATATGGCTGCAGGCTCATTTTAAGAGCCTCATACATTAATGTGAAGCAGTATGCATATACACACCTCTAAAAACAGCAACCTAACCACCATTCGAAACACTAAAAACAAAAGCAATGGTTTTCTTTGTATGTACACACACACACACACACACATACGAAAAACATCTAATAAATACAACAGCTCCAGTGGAGGAAAGATCTCAGTTTTGATCCTTTTGTCTAATAGATGGAGTGCAGTAAATTGAAGTGTTGCTTTTAGCAGTCACATTTGTCTCGAACAGAATCATGAAGAGTGTTATAAAGTAGGTTTGGGGAAAAAAACTGCTTAATTTCATCTAGAATGTGCTATAAAACCTGAACATAAATTGGCAATTATTATCATTGTAATAATTATCAAACCACATAATGTGGTAATTCCTTTAGATTTTTGCCGTCGCGGCTGAAAGAGATATTTAGCTGTATGTGGAGCCGGTTGTTCTAAGTCATCCAATGGCTTCTTACATCTTCTGGGAATTTCTCCTCCTGCTACAACTTGGGTCTCCCTCCTCTTTGTGCTGAATTCTTAAAAATGATCAACTAATATTAAAAACCCTGCAGCTGGTGTGAAACCCCGCCATAGTGAGAGGCATTAAGAACAGGTAATGCCACGTTCCAGCATTTACTAAAATAAATGAAAGGGCAACTTTACCCTCAGCGAAGATGTCCTTTATTAAACCCACCACACCCCAAGTTCAGCCCACCTGGGATAATACTTACCTTCCTCTCTGACCCAGTGGTCTTTCCTCCAATGTGGTCCTGGCCGGCTCCTCTTCATATTGCACAAATGTGCCACAAAGATACTTTAGTACTATGGGTGGCTGGGCACCAGTGGGCTGCATCATCCATTGGCTTACTCTATCTCTTGGAGATTACAAATGGAGCTTCTCCAATAGTAGTTTGAATCTCTGGCTCCTCACACAAGGTTAGGTTAAAAAAGTGTCACTATCTCAGAACTACAGCCCCCAATTATTGGTTCATTCTAAGATATGCTACATCAGATGGCCATTGCCAGAAGCCCAAAAAAATGGTGCATATACCTCCTCCCTGGAGTCCCAGACAATATAAAAATCCAGGAGGTTTTAATATGCCAGCAATTATGCAAAAATAAAAGTGTATTGATTATAGAGAAAAGTAAAGTCTTCATACATACCCTTATCTTCCCACACCTCTCCGCAGGACCGTCTTCTGCTAGACGTAGAACGTAAAGGTCCATGTTATACTCCCGTCCTCCTCGCAGGCTGAACCCGAAACCTTTCGTTCCCTTATCAAGCTCTGCTGTATAAAATTCTGGCTCCTGTTGCTAAAGGAAAACAAATAATAAATACATTGGTTGCCAGTTAAACCCTTCGCTGCAGTTCTAACATTATTTGTGTTCCTGTTGCCCTGCCTCCCTTTTATACATTTTTATTGGTATTTTACATTTGTCTTTAGTCGAAGCCTCCAGCGTAGGAAACATCAGTTGATCCAAACTCATTTCTGAAAATACGTACACTTATTTATATTACCGTATTAGGTCCAATGGGGCACTTCTAATCACCTATCAGTGATTTAGCACAGCTTTTGTCTCATAGGGAGATAACGGAGAGATAAGCTGCCCACACACATCAGATGGCCATAGGACATGCAGGTATGCACTGACTTCTGAAAGCTCTTAAGAACACAAGATCTGCTGAATGTGCATTATTATGACTGTAAAGGACATCTAGAAATCCCTGCCATCAGTTCACACTAAATGGCCAGAAGCTTATGGACACTTGACCATCACACCTATGTTTATGGCCACACATATGTCTATCACCCTCCAAATGACTGAGTTCAGGGGTTTCCAGCCTTGTAATGCTCCAGCATGTGAAGACATTTAAAGAACTATGGGGTCAGTGTTTTTCCCCATAGTTCTCCTTAGGGTAACGGGAGGACACAAACTAGCGTCCTCCCATTACCCTAAGCTCAGTATACCGCGAGCTACAGCTCGCGGTATACTGAGACGCCGCAGCCGGATCGGATCCCGATGTAGATGACGGGATCCGCCCAGCTGCATGAGTGACAGCTGGCTCTGCCTATCTAAAGGCAGAGCCAGCTGTACCCGCCTGCTCCCCCGTCTGTTCCGCCAGTCAGCGCTGGCAGATCGGAGCGGGGAGAGGGGAATCCAGCCCCTCCCCCTGTCACGGCAGAGAGCCGTGACAGGATCGGAAGGTGAGCAAAACAGTCTCATTGTCACAGGTGGGCTAGAACTATGAGGTGAGTGGAAATCACTCATCTCATAGTTCTCCTGTTGCAACAGATTGGGGGACGTTTTTTCAGTTCCAGCAGGACTGTTCCCCTGTGCACAAAGCCACCTCCATAAAGACATGATGATGAGTTTGATGTGGAGGAACTCGAGAGATGCGCACAGATCCTTTGCGAGTATGTAGACACTTAACCTGTGCGTCATTCAGCACCGAAGAGGACCAGCACTGGATTGCAAAGCGATGAGTATGTATGTGGGGTGGCAGCAGATGTGGGAAGGAGAGTACTGCAGCATACATTTTATTTCTTTTTTGTTTTTTACCATAATGGGCAATTGATTTGAAAAATGAATGTGGAATTCGGCTTCTCTTTGGTAACAATTCATGTCTGTGTATCTTGAAACACGATTTATATTTTGGATGATAACCAGATACTGTACAGCTAGAGATTAAAAGCTGAAGTCCAGGCACATATAAAAGACACAAATGAATGGAGCTCTGTATTCATTAATACAAAATTAAATGTTTTTTTTTTAATGCAAGCATAATTTGACTTGGTATTAACCTCTTACAGTCCACAGCAGAGCTAAGACTATCGGAGGGAGCAGAAGCAAAAGAAGCAAGTAAGCTGTGCTGCAGAGCTCATGTGTTCTAAGCAGTCTGTTGATCGGAGGAGAAAGCAGAGTGACAGACAGACGAGCTCATCAGGGCTGTGCTTGGTGGTAGAGCTGTGTAAATCTCAGGGCTGGATACACACATGTACAAATCCTTTGGCAGACAAAACCACTCGCTTACATCTATCTGATCTGTGTATTTATTGGTTTCACTGGAGTTCAGCTTCAACAAATGCAAAGTGTAAAAGAAACAGGTACTTGTTACATTTGACAGTTTTCTAAAACAACGGAGAGGTTATTGTTCCTTATTGCAATAAGTATAATATCTGCCACATCCCGTTTTGTTTGATGCTCATTTAACTGAGTTACGGCCTTTTATCTCCTCGCTTGAAACGCACCATGGATTAGGCGAACGGCTCATCAGCACAATATCTGTCTCCTGACCTGATAAATGTGCTATGAAAAATTCCATAAGCAAGCAGTTTTTTAGGGTAAATATCCGCTACGGCCGATGTGCGGTAAGACGCCTGAAATATATTTTCAGTGCTTTTCTTTGTTGCTGAAGGGGAAGGCTTATCGGAATAGAGTAACACGCATTACAAACTGGAGGAACGTAGATCACCTGTAAACGGCTATGACAATTCTGCTTGTTTGTTTCTATATCCCTGCGCCTTTCTCATCATCTCAGCCATAAATTTTGCGCCTTTCTTATCATCTCAGCCATAAATTTAACAATCACTTCTTTTCTAAGGAGAATTCCAGTTTCATTAAATAAGGATACAAAACATAACTGCCAAGCAAGATATTGTGTAATTTCAAAAGTTAAAAAGTCTTCCTCTCTGGTTCAACCCGAGACCATTATTTTCTAAAATTGTCAGCAAAAATCAAATGTTTCAGCTTTGCAGCCATGACAACAAGAGCAATCCGTTTGTAGACATGATTTCCAAGAATCATTATCCCCCTAAAACAGCCGTAAGCAGTGGCACATTATATAATAAGGGCAGAATGGACGGCTGCCTGGGGCCCCAGACTTAAGGGGGCCCATGGGGAGCTAAGAAAAAGTTCTTCAGTTAGGTGTTCTGCATTGTGAGTCAGTTTCAGCTCTTTCTTTCAGGAGGTGATTAGCAATGGCTGTGTATTACCCTTCATTAAGGTTCCCTTACGATTATCAAATGATCATACATAATACACATGTACCGTTATTGTACCTGGATGCATCATTTCAATATCATCTGCCGGTATGACACTGCATAATGTTCAATTTAAAATTAAAACACGGTGGTCTAAACCTTGCAGAAATGTTTCTCAAACCTATGTCAGAAACTACAAATGTCTATGTGCACCTACCCTTATGCATGATCCCATTAAACTGGTGTGGTCCATGAATTAAAAACTGCCTGGGCCCACGGTACAGAATGTGTAATTATTTAATACAGTCTTCATAATGAACTTATACTTGATGATGTGCTTTCATGAACTGAGCCAACTAAAATCAAGTCCTTGTTCTAAATGTATTTTAATAATTTTTATAGAATGCATAAACTAATACATTTGTGTAACTCTAATAACTGTTATATAAAACTTTATACTTTTCTACTCTAGTTCTGATGAAGGGGGATTTATTCATAACTCCTGAAACGCATTGAAAGTCAGCTTTTGATAGACCTTCTAATGACAAACTGGACTGATACCTACAGTTAGTTGCTCTTGTTTGATTATTCCATACTTGTATAGGGCTGTCACACCATAGCAATCACTCCACCAAGCATGAATTCTAGTGCTTCACCACCCAAATTCTTCCAATCCTAATCACGACTCTAACCTTTGTCAAGCCCACAGACATGAAATTGCTGATGTCCCATGGATCCCGGTTGAGGCTGCCACACTATAGCAATCATTTAATTTATTTTGTTTTAGAACCTCAAGTGCTCCACTACCCAAATTCTTCCATTCCTAACAATGACTCTAACCATTGCCAATCCCACAGGGATAAAACTGCTGCTATTCCAAGGACCTTGGTTGGGGCTGCCACACTATAGCAACCATGTGATCCTTTGAGAACCTCCACAAAGCTTGAAGTCCAGTACTCCACCACCCAAATTCTTCCATTCCTAACAATGACTCTAACCATTGCCAAGCCCACAGACATAAAAATGCTGATATCCTAAAGACCCTGGGGGTTGGGGCTGACACACTATAGCAACCGTTTCATCCTTTGAGAACCTCCACCAATCCAGTACTCCACCACCCAAATTATTCCATTCCTTATCATGACTCTAACCCTTGCCAAACCCAAACCTAAAATTGCTCTTGACCCAAAAAACCTTTGGAAATGACACAATATAGCAATCATTTGATTTTCTCAGAACTTTAACCTTTGCCAAGCCCAAACATAAAACTGCCGATGTCCCAAGGAACCAGTTGGGGCTGCCACACTATAGCAAACATCTAATTTTTTTTCAGAACCTCCACCAAGCTTGAAGTGCGTGAAATGCTCATGTGAAGATAGAAGACCAGTTACTGCTTTCACAGCTGATCGGCTTCAGCACATTCCATATAAATGTGCTTTATCAATGTAGATTCATCCTATAAATCTCACCGTATCTCTCCAAAGTAAACAAAGCGTATCTTTAACATTCCAAACAGGGGGCATTATCACCCCGAGATGTTTCTAATGCTAACAGGTCCATGAAAATATACAATGTTCCCGCAAGCTTGATGCTCTACCAGTTTTCAAATTAACCACCTTATGATAGCTTTTCTTATCCAGCAAGAATATTCTTTCACTGACAATAAACCAAACGTTTACAATCTCCCTTACCTGAGTGGCTGGTGGATTTTTGAACTCAAACTGGGGCTCTTGCTTTGGTTTTGAATTGTTCCTGGAATTAAAAATGTAGAGAGACCCATGAAGAAGCTTAAATCATAAGATGCAGAAATACAAACAACGATCAATTCTAGACTTTCCTTTATTTAAAACCTATTTAATGAAGAATCTTACTTTGTTTCCTGGGATATTGTCTGAGGCGTATGCGTGGTCGTAATCGTGGCAATCTTCTCAGCATTGGTTAGTAATGAAGCATTGGAAGTTTCTATAGAAATAAAATGATCAAGGTCAACATATGACAAGTATTCTGCACATATTACAATAATGGTGATGTGGTTAATTTAGCGTAAGGCTGATTGAAGATTCTGCAGAAGAAAACGTAGTAAACATGTTTAAAGTAAGTTCAATGTTAAAGTGGACCTAGCATTAGATATATTTTTAGGTTAATTGCATGGAGGGTAAGTAATGTGAAAGTGTCACACCTCTGTTTATTACCCATCACAGAGAATACGGTATAATCTAAATTCGAATCTGCGCTTCTGGATAAATAAACCCTCACACAGGTAACAAAGCTGCAACACACCAGACAGCTAGGTCCAGAATTTTAAATTAGTATTATATACGCAGCGCTAATACATTCATCTACATTAATGTGATGCACTATGTTGCACTATTTACACTTTATTTGCACAATTTTTATTAATGAATTTATCACGTTATTGATTTTTATTGATAATTTAACTTAATTATCTGAGGAATTAGGGGTTCTTAGCGCTGCATATATAATACTAATTTAACAGAGAATACAGTACATTGTCCTTTTGGAGAGAGAAGCAGAAGAAGGCAAATCCATCTTTGTTCAGGCATCATCCAGTTTTAGCCACTAGTCCCTGAACTGACATGCTTGCTTAGATATGGCACAGTAATTTAATTCTGAAGCCTGTACATTTTTTGGCTGTGCGTGTCACAAAAGAGGGCACAGATCAGACCCTTGTGACTTGCTACAAGATTACAATCTGATCACTGGGGGAGAGTAGACTGGGGAAACGTTCCACCTGCATGCAGCACACTGATGACATAATCTAAGCCTAGGTAAAGTCAGTTGGCTAAAGCTCAATGGCTGCTTTTAAATGATAAAAGCTACAGCTTTAAAAAAAAAAGACAAAATACAGTTGTTGTATATTGTGACGTGCAAGCAACTTTTTCATACAGGACTTGTGGTCACTTTAAAAGTGCTAAATGGGCAACGATGATGAAAATGCGTTCTCAAATACCTTAATTATGGGCTTGGAAACCTAGGGCAATCTTGCTTTGCATCCCACCCCTTCATAAAGCCACAAATGACTTCCTACTGGTCAGTTGGCGGCAACCATGAATGGTGTGAGGGGCGGGGCCTATGTCTCAATGACAGAAGGTAGTCAAGATTTGCATAACATAAGCACCACAAGTTTTGGGCTTCTGGAGCACTGTATGAGGTATGTGGGCTCTCTACATCTGCCATCAAGTAAGCAACTGGAGGTCATTACTAAATAAAAGCATATTAATATATATTTTTATATGAAAACAAACATCTAAATATTATTCATAAGGCACAATGAGATCATCTAGTCAAATAACTTTTTTAATGTAATGCACTGGAGGCTTAACTGGCTTAGAAGCCTTTAAACTTCTCAAATAATTCATGTTAAATTGCCTTGAAATAAATTTTCAGTCCCTAACTATCTCTTTAAACCCACAAGTGATAGAATGCTGGTCTAAGCAGCCATTTTAATGGACCTCCAAATTTAATCAAGGTATACCACTAGTTGCAAACTAACTTTAATTAGGAAGATCGTTTACTGAATTTACGTCTTTTACATCGCCTTTATACCTTACCTTGTAATTAAATTATACTTGCTGTATACACACTGTTCAAAGAGCAATTTTATGCACTAGCCAGGATTTTAAAGAAGTTCTCCAAGAAAAAGTTAAGAGCTTATAGTGGACCTGCCATGAAAGTATTTGTAAGTGTAACACTTCCTGGTATTTATTACCTCTGACTATAATCACTGTATTCCCCCATGATAATACCATCATTTGCACATCTTTTCAGAATGCTAGCACCAGTGATATAACTATAGCCATAGCAGCCCATGCGGCTGCTATGGGGCCTAGGGGTGGAAGGGGCCCCATTAAGTTGTTGAGGCAAATTAAACATAGAACATGTGAAGATAACACAGTACTGTATCATTTAGGGTTGGAGTGGTTGTAGTCAGGGGCGTCCCCAGGCATGGTGTCACCCGGAGCAGCCGCCAGGTTACACACCGCTGGGACGTCATCACGCATGCGGGTGACATTGTTGTGCACTTGCGCAATGACATGACACGTGCTTACCTGCCAGTGGCCATTTTGGTGTTGGATGCTGGAAAAGAGAGGAGGGGATGTTCATCTGGGGGATAAGGTATACCGCTGGGTATACTCCTCTCATGCAACTGTCGGGCACTCGTCCATGACCGAGTGCCCGACACCAAAATGACTGTCAATCTGGCGTCACCTGCTCTGGTTGTAGTTGATGAAATCAACTCTAATCCACTGTAAAGTCTACAGTGTAGAGATTAATTCAGATGCACAAGAGGAGGTCCTTTGGTATCTTGGCATCATTACTCACAGTTTAGTGAGAGGTCGCCCAGGCCCCCCACATTTTTACTATGGGGCCCCATGATCTGTAGTTACAGCCTTGGCTAGCACCATATTAGCTCAGGCATCATCCAGGTCAGCATCTTCTTTCTAGACTCAGATTCTGGATCAGAGATGACACAAGCATGTAAATCCTGGTGCCTGTGCAGTTCTTGGTTTTGTTCACACAAATGCGTCAAAGATTAGCTCCTGTTGGAGCCTCTCGCTATGGGACTTGCTACCAAGCTTTATCTGAACTAGGTTCTTGGAATGCTTACACGTTTAAGTTAATGCTTTATATTACTTTCCAATCACTTGTATACAATTAGGGATGCACCGATTAATCAGGAAGCCGGCTCCATGCTGCCTCGTCACTTAGTGGCCAATCAGGAAGCCGGGCAGCATGTAATGACTCACCGCCTAGCTTCCTGATTGGGCTTCATGCTCAGTTGTCAAATTGGCCAGCTTCACGGCCAATCAGGAAGCCTGGCAACGAGTCATTACAAGGCTCCATGCTTCCTCGTCACCTGATCCTAATTGGGAAGCCGGGTGGCGAGTCTTAACACGCCTCCTGGCTTCCTTAATGGGACTTCCGGCATCGGTATCAGCGAGTACCGGAAAAAAAATATCGGTGCTCGTACTCGATACCGAAAAACCGGAATTGGTGCATCCTTATATACAATCATCATTTTACAAATTAACCCTTTACATAACGAGCTTTCATAATATAATGTCTGCTTTCTAATAAGAAAGGCTGTTCAGGTTAAACCATCATAAGGGTGTATCTTGGTGATCTGGAGAGGAAGCAGGGTGTCCCCCCTTCTTCAGCTATATGTTGTGTTGTGTATAGTAGCTCATATTACTGCCTATTCACAGCATAGTATTAAAATGACTCAGCAAAGGCAGTGGCAGACACAAGTGCACTGCCTATTAGCTTGTAAAAGTTAAATGAGATATATCCATATACAGTATTTTATATACAGTGGAACCCCTCTGTGCACGAACAATTCGGTTCGCGACCAGGAAGTTCGTCAAAATTTTGCCTCTGTTCGCGAACTCTGCCTCGTGTGACGAACACGACCGTGGCCATCTTCCCTGCTCTGACACATGGTAGTGGCTTTGTGCAGTCGAGATTGCGGTCGCAGACAGGTCCGTGGACACTTACTGTGAAGCTTTTTGTGTGCTTTGTAGCACAGTACTGTACATTACTGTACTCAATTCAGCATGGCTCCCAAGAAAGTGCAGAGCAAGCATGGTGGGAAAAAGAAAGTGCAGAGAGGTGACAAGAACGTGCAGAGTGTTAATGAAGGTGACAAGAATGTGCGGAGCGTTAATGAAGGTCACAATAATGTGCAGAGCAAGAATGGTGCTAAAAATGAAACTTGTGGTAAAAACATTTTTTTCATATGGTTCAGAACGGATTAACCTCATTTAAATTGTACCTTATGGGAAAATGTTATTCTGTTCGCGACCAAAAATCGGTTTGCGACCACGTTCGTAGGAGTCAGAAGGGATTAACCTGATTGACATTGAACCCTATGGGAAAATGTGATTCGGTTCGCGACCAGAACCGTGGAACCAATTAAGTTCGTGAACCGAGGTATCACTGTATACCTGACCAAAAAGAAATGCAGATAAAAGCGTTCAACTTTGTGTACACAATAAAGAATATGTATACAACAATGCTAAACATGCCCTTTAAAAAAAAAATTAACTGAATGTCCCTTTAATAAAAAAGCAGACCAGGGATTAGTAAACATCAGTGTACATTTTCTGAGCGGCCTGACAGCTTGCAAAGACAAATTGCGGGACTCACTGAAGCTTGCCGTACTATGAATTTCATATTTTTCCTACACTAACCACACACATCAGCAATTTAGTTACCGAGTGGCACAAGGAGGCAAAGAGCATTAGACAGATTTTATCATTTGCATGATGAGCCGGGAAAATGCCTGGAGATATTTTATCTGTTAAACAAGATGAGGGTCATTATGCTAAAATTGCAGCTGAGGTATCATGTATAACGCAACACAAAAAGTAGGTAGCGATGGAAAAAGGGAATTATCACCAAGAAAATTACAAGTCCCCCCCCCCCCGCTGTAATATATAATAGCCAGACTATGCGCATTCAAGGAGAGTGCCTACATTAGCCGCGGAAGAGGGTGCACCACTAAAACACAATATTTTATATACATGTCTGCGGATCTGTGTTGTGTCTGGACACGTGTCAGCAGATCTGAAGGAGGTGGAGAAGCTGCTGGGAGGAGTCAAGATTCTCTGCAGCTCAGATAACACACAGCAATATCTTCTCTGTCTTAAAGTGTATTTCCACTTTTGCAGCCAAATTAGGATAACACTTACTTTGCATTTGTCACATGTTCTCATTCACATAGTATAATGTGGATTTATATTCTTTGTGGCTATTCAGGAATATAGGGAAGATTTTCATGCCTGGATATCAGATTTAAAGCGTATTTCCACTTTTGCAGCCAAATTGGGATAGCACTTTCTTTACATTTGTTACATGTTCCCATGCACATAGCATCAGGTCATTTAAAAATTGCAGCTTACCCTTTTCCAATGATGTTTCTGCAAACTCCAGGACTGAAAAATCCTGCTTAGTTTTCATTGTCGGGGGAGTGTTGTTTCAAATATGTAACCCTGTCTGCACTGGGCTCGCAGATCTCATTATCACTTGTAAACTAGATGAGCAGGACAATGTCCTAACAATGGGTTAATTAAAGCCCTGAAGATCCTGTATGTTGATGACGTTTTTAAAAAAAAGTCTGTTCCCTTATCAGCTTCAAGACAACTATTCTAACAACCAGAACAAGAGTGTGCAGGTCTGGCCCTCCAGCTGTTGTGGAACTACAAGTCCCATGAGGCATTGCAAGACTGACAGTTACGGGCATGATTTCCAGAGGCAGAGGCATGTTGGGATTTGTAGTTAAAACACAGCTGGAGAACCAGTGTTGCCCATTCCTGCACTAGAAGCTGCCCGAATCCTATGTATAATCCTGCGTCAAAGAAACAGCTAAAAATTGAAGAAATCTTTTAAAATTATGTTTGTGTGAACGGGAAAACATAACAAACATATAGAGTGGGGTTCTCAAATTTTGCTGCAAAAGTGGAAATACCCTTTAAGGCTCCCGATTGGTGGACTGTACAGCTCAGAATATAAAACAGCCAGCTGTCTCCTACAGCACACACTGGTTTTACTGTCTGCACCATAATATGATAGTATGGTTATA
Source organism: Nanorana parkeri (assembly GCF_000935625.1). NCBI lineage: Eukaryota > Metazoa > Chordata > Amphibia > Anura > Dicroglossidae > Nanorana > Nanorana parkeri. The sequence continues at coordinate 3,538,791 of NW_017306277.1, forward strand.
TGAAAGCCTTCTTTTTTCAGATACATTTAAATGAGTCTAAGGGCAGGCATTTGTGCGTATTGCATATGCTGAACAATGGTTGTGTTTTACTAATCATGCAGGTCTATGGAGGCACCCAAATGACTGAAAACAGTACACTCCCTGTGCAGCCGTTATCTATTCTTAAAAGTTGCTAAGTAGGGAATCATTGAACATTCTTTAAATTCTATCTAAACCTAAAAACATAAATGAAATATATTACTGTTTACCAGTCCTGAGATGTGGTGGCTGCATTAGCTTGCTTTTTGTTTTTTTAAGATAGTGACACTAAGCTCAGGAATTAAATCTTAAAAATCCATGCAAGTACTTTAACTATTAACATAAATGTATCTTATTTGTGTATCACTCGGCTGCAGATCCTCAAATCATCTCTGAATTGGTGCTGACACTGTCCTTCCTTCTGAAGGATGGCTACTTTTGTTCCCTATGGTCCTTATGTGTGTTGTAAATTTGCCACCGCTCCAAGCTCACTCCTGTGATGGACTACAATCTCAATACAAATTATTAAACTAAACCTGAGATTGTAGTCCATCACAGGAATGAGCTCGGAGCGGTGGCTACTTTACAACACACACAGGGACCATGGGGAACAAAAAAGTATCCCCCCTCCAGAAGGAAGGACAGTGTCAGCACCAATTCAGAGATGATTTGAGGATCTACAGCTGAGTGATACACAAATAAGATACATTGTTGTTAATAGTTAAGGTACTTGGGATTTCACTCCTGAGTTTACTGTCATTTTAATGGCAGCATCACCAGGTGAAAATAAAGGTAAAAAAGCCTAAAAAAAAGAAACCTAATGCAGCCAATTCATCCAATGACTGATAAGCTGCAACAGAGAACATTTTGGTTTAAAATTGCTTTAACACGGGAATGTGGCTTTAATGCCGGGACACTAAAGGTGCCCATACACCTCGCAATTATCGTTGTGATATCCTTTCGTAATGCGAAAAACGAATGAGATCGGGTTTTCGTACTATAATCGGCCAGTTGATGGAAAGTGAACGATGACAATTACTGTACAACTAGCCGAATTTCGTCTATCGGTCAGGCTAGAAAACTTTTTCGTACGTAAAAAAATAACGTAACATGAACACTGCACATGCGCAAACGAAAACCCGTTCTGTCGATCGATGAACTTTGGCCAGTTAGTATTGTTAACGAACGATAATCGAAATCTACATTGGTCTGTGCATGATGGGGTATTCAAGTGGAAATCGGACGGGGTTTGGATGACGTGACGAAAGAAATCGAATGATGATTGTAAGGTGTACAGGTAGCATTAGACTCAGTACTTGACCAAACTCAATCCATCAGACCTCCAACCTGACAAAAAAAAACAGCTCAGGTTGGCAATATTCCACTTGCAATGGCTCATGAGAATCATCACACAAGTATGGCAGAAACACAAAAAAACATCCATTGCCGAGTACAGCAAACTTTCTGCCAGCTATTTTTAAACTAATGCTCGGCTCAACGTGGCTTTCAGCAGTCAAGCATTTCACATAGACGGATCCTTTTCTATAACGGGAAATACAAAGCGAATAAAATTAATAGCTTTTAAAATGGATTAGCAGAGTGGTTTTGAACACCAAAATAATTGCGCTATACAGATCAGCAAATATAATACAATCTGCCCTGGACTTTAGCAGCTGCCGTTATTTTCTATCTTTTGATAGATTATATAACAACAAGCTAATGGATGATTGTACAAGTCTGCAGAAAGCATATAAAATAAAGTTGAAAATGGCGCTCTTCTTTTTTAGAATGTACCGGTCTTTTTGCGCAGTTTTATCAGTACGAGTTGTTGCCATCAAACTGCGGCCTTGTAAAGTCTATTTTTACTACCACTGTTGACAACAATTGCAGGATGGAAACAATAAGAGAACACATTAAAAGCTAGGTTTTCATTGTATGTGTCTCTGTGGCCAATCAGGTCAGTGTGCTTTGATCAGGTACCGTATATATATATATATATATATATACACAGAGCTTGAAAAATCCACTCGCCCGTGACGAGAGGACGGTGGAGCCCGGCGAGCAGCTTCCTGGCCGGCCGTTGTAATTACACGGCCGGCCGGGAGCTT
>NW_017306277.1:3541021-3576827 GCF_000935625.1 Nanorana parkeri
CGTGCCGGCCTTTGTAATTCCACGGCCGGCCGGGAGCTTAACACACTCAAGCGATCGAGCGTCTCTATAGACGCTCGATCGCTTGTATCAGCAGCTGTCACTGCCGTTGCCGGTCCCGAGATCCGCTGTGCCCATTGCGGCCGGGAGCGGCACGGCTCTGTGACAGGAGATCAAAGTGAGTTCAGTATAGGAACTCCCTTTGATCCCTTTGATCTCCTCTCAGTCCCCGAATGCAGGAAGTGATGTATATTACATCACTTCCTGCATTCAGTACGGACAAAAAGGAACAAGCGCACTACCAAAGGTACAAATTAGTCTTCCAACAGGGCTGTGAAAACAGGGAGCGGAACCCTGTGTTAGCAAAAAACGAACAGTGTGTGTGTTAAGAGCGCTACTAAAATTAATATAAAAATGAAAGAATCATAAAAAAAAAGAAAGAAGCATAAAAAAAAATTAAAAAATGAAAAAAAATTTAAGTCCCCGCCCCCCACATACGTAGATATGCGTCGGGTGTGCCTACGTGCGAAAACGACGATTGCGCCTATTGTGCCGCACATGTTACATAAGTTCTCCTACATCTGCATGTTATATCTTGTGATTTTTGCTGGGAAATGCCTTAGGCTAGGTTCACACCTAGGCGATTCAGATGCCGAGCTGTTTTAGCGCGTTTTCGATTGCGCGACTATTCATTGAAAGCCGCAAGGTTTTCAATGTATAGAGATGTCTATGGGACCCAAACCACGTGACAACCGCCCGAAAATCGCTCCTGCACCTTTTCGCACGACAGGCGATTTCATCCGCGCGACAAACCACAAAGGTGTGAACAGACTCCATTGACTTATATGTGATTCTGTGTTTTGCATGATATCGCGCAACTCAATCTGCGGAATAAATCGCCTACGTGTGAACCTAGCCTTAAGATACCCCTTTCATGAAGTAAAAATGCTGCTCTTAGCCCTCACACTGCAGTGCTTTGTGCTGTCAGAGCTGAGTAACAGCCACACCTTTCAACACAAGTGTCATCACACAGACTTGTATTGATGTTGTTTGCAATGGGTCTACAGCATTGCACTGCTGAACTGGCCAAAAGTCAAGCCCTGCATGGCTCTGTCAGCACAAGCTGGCTTAACAAAAGTCGATTTAAGAACGTTGATCTGCTATAAACACACTTTGTAATAGCGTGGGCTGACAACACACAGCATTTTTGTGGCCTGAGTGGTGTCAGCTCTGTCTAGTTTTCTTTTGTCTGTTGGACAGATTCTCCTCACTTCCTGTCCCGGAGACACAGCAGAAGTGAAGGGAAGTCTTCCCAATAAGAGAACAGACAGAAATACAAACTTGACAACAGTTCCAACACTTCCCCATTGTAGACAAGACTAAAAATAGTTCTAGTATGACGACCAAAGGGTTTAGGAAGAATATAATTCCTTTAAAGCTGACCTTGCAGTAAAATGCAAGGTTGGCTCAAATTATCCGGACCCCCTTCCCTTTACAAATGTTACTGTTAAGTTAAAAATGTACCGGTAGAAAAAAAAAAGTTAGATATATACTTTTATTACCCCGTCTTCCGCATTGCTGAGTGTGACATCACAATCCTTCCGGGAATATTTCTTGGGAATGCAGAGCAGGTGAAATCTCATGAGAAGATACTCCAGTCCATTGCAAGAGGGTTTTCTTGTGAGGTTTCGGCTGCTCTGTATTCCCCAGAGGGAGTGTGACGTCATCCTCACCTAGGTGCCGCGGCCAGGGAACAATAGTGAGATAGGTATAAGCCCTAATTATTTCCATACAGGGAAATTTCACACCTAATAACAGAAGGTGATTTGTGAAGGGAGAGGGGGCCCAGGCAATGTAAGCGGACCTTGCCTTTTACTGAAAACATCCACTTTAAAGCTCAGCTCCAGACAAAACTTACTTTGTTTTGGATAGAGCAGGGAAGGGTTAGAACCTCCACATATTTTTTTTCTCTGTGCCCCTGATGAGACTTGTCCTCACTTCCTGACACGATAGAAAGTGATGGTAAGCTATTTTTAATAGAGCAGGGAAGGGTTACTTCTGACAATATTTTTATTGCCGTCTGTGTCTTCCTTTCCCGGTGACAACTGCATTCCCTATTTTTGTTATGGGCACCACAGGGCCGGGAAGCAAAGAAGAAAAACCTTCCCCGTGAGCTTACAAATAGAAATAAAAATAAAAACCTGGGAAAATGTTTCCTTCTCTTAATCATAATGCTTTTAAAAAAACTGGAAGGAATAGGGCTAAAAATTCATATTAGTGCAGATACAAGTTATAACAGTAATGAAAATATCATTATACATGCGGGATAAAGATGACACATTACCATCTCCAGGAATGATGCGTAGAGTTACAGTGTTTCCAGCTTCTTTAATTAAGTTGACAATATCCGAGTGTGATTTGTTGGTGATGGAGCAACCGTTGACGGCCAGTATCCGATCCCCCACCTTGAGCTTTCCGCACCGGTCGGCTGGGCTGCCCTCGATTATTCGACCTATTTTATGAGGCATGGCCACACATGCATTTCCAGCTTTTGTATGTCACAGTTTGTGTTAAAGTGACAAGATGTTGGAGGGACAGGAGAAAAGGATTGAGAAAGGAGAAAGAAGGTTGGCGGTTAATAATGCATTAAGCAAGTATTAGCGGAGCTGTGCTGCTCACATTGAAGAAAACACTGGCAAGCCAATCTAGCTGATGGCATATCAATCACTGAGCCATACAAAGCCACCTCATGTGCTGTTATCTGGAACAGATCACAGTCCCTTGCCATTAATTCTATCAATTTTTGAGTAGATTGGAGATCTTCTTTAAAGTGAACCTGTGGCCAGGCTATGAACATTGAGGCATTTACATATTCCTAACAAGAAGACCTGTGGCCAGGCTATGGGCATTCAAGCGTTTACTTATTCTTAATAAGCAGTGAGTGAGCAATAAAACAAGACCTCACTGGCTTATGTAGCTGCAGCTACTGTGAATTAATTCATCCTCATCCTTCACGTTCACAAGAGCAGCAATGAACTTCAAGTAGCACTCTCCTCTATACCTATTCCTGTGCCCCTGCTATGTGTTTACAATAGAGATTAGAAGGCTGGCAGGCAACCAAGTCACTGCTGGGATGGAGGAGCAGGTTGAACTGAGCTGCTGAATGTAACAGTGCTTCTGCTGTAAACTTTGAGGATGAATTACGCCACAGTGCCTGCAGCTACAGAGGTAAGTTAATTTACTGCTTGTTAAAAAATATTTAAATATTTCAATGTCTGGCCACAGTTATACTCCCAGGGAAATGTAACCCCATTCTGAAAAAGCTCAGTCACAAAGCAAAGCTACAGCTAAAACAAGAATACAGTTCTGGAGTCCTGTTAAACAAGGACGTAAAACCGAGATCCTGAGATTTTCATTTTTGCCCAGAGTTATAACAACTTTCAGCTTAGCATTTGCAGCATAGCTACACATACACAGTTAACCTGTGCTCTTGCTATAATCGGTGGCCATCCTATAGGTATCTCTTAACAATATACATGCAAAAATGTGCATATCCATTTGTCACCAATGCTTGCTATTGGCTGCTATGCATAAGTCTCACCTGATCACTGCATTTGGCGGCTGAATCAGGGTGAACCTGGGCTCGGCATGGTCACTCTACATCTAATAATGATGCAAAGAACAAAGTGGAAATTCCTTTGCCAAATCTATTTTCAATACACCCTCGGGGTGATTTACAGGGCCATTATAAACTTGTTTCCTGGAACCTGCCTAAGGTTTGCTGCTTAGCACTTGTATTAAAACGGAATGGGCTGGGGTCAGCTCATTTGTCTTCAAGGCCACAGATTACCCACAATCCCCCCCATCTCCATATCAGGCCCGCGATCTCCCATATTGCAGCAAGACGAATCACCCACTTAGGCTTGCCAGTGTTTTGTTCATGAATGATAATCAGTGCATATAGTACGCTCCCTTCCACCTCAGATACTCAGTGATGTACAAGAATTCAGTAAGGAATAGTTTAATTATCACCATTGCTAAAATGCAACAAAGCCACTACCAAGCTTGTAAAAGAAACCACAAAGCACAAGAAGTGGAGAACAGTAGTTAGCAAAACAAACACAACAGATGCATAAAATGTGTGTGCATTGCAATAAGGTATTCTTTCTATTTTTGCGTGGATTTGATCATATTTTAATATGTTTATGTTTAAAATTTTGTATTTATAGCTTTAAATACTGTCTGCCTAGGAGTAGCCACATTTGTTCACCATTAGGATTCATGCACATGGGTGCCTGGGGCTGTAGGAAGCTGTGCATCTTGCTTAGAAGTACAGGAGAGTGAAGGTTCTTTATTACTTGTCATCAGGGAAGAGCTTAGTGGTTCCTGAGCTCCTCCGAACCAAGAGGGAGCCCCTCCCGAACACTGAAGGAAGCTCCTTCCGTGCCACCCAATTAGCTTCTGGTGAGGAATTCCCACTCGCAGCTCAACGTAACCAAAGCGGTGGGATGCAGTGAAGTAATTGACCTTATATGGCGACATGCCTATTTGATCAATTACATTTACTAAATACAGTCATATTAGGCAAATGACATCAGAACAAGCATCCCACTCCTTTGCTGCGTGGTGGTGAATACCTGTACGGTAGCTGACTGGGTGAAAGTGCCCCAGGCACTTTCTTGTTCAGAGGAGCTTACATTTTAATCGGATTAGGTCCAAACCTGAGGTCATCCCTACTCATCATATTCCAAGGGCAAGACTAGGAACTGAGGTTTATTAATAGACGTTTACCTAAACTATCAATAGCATATAGGCAAGCACAGAAATTGTCCCTAATGTTCATTTATTCATTCATTTTGTTAAAGATTTGCTGATAGCCACTACTGGGGAGTACCTACATAACTACACATGACATATGATCATGAAAATATGTCACTTTAAGGAAATAAAGATAATAATGCAAAACTGTTTAGACAAACTTCACAATGCTGCATTAAACATGCCCTGAAAATACTGCTTGATATTTTAAATACATATTTCATCTTCTATTTTATTTTGATCTCATCGGACATCATTTTTTTTTTCTTCAACATTTTTGTATAGATATGAAATATTTACTCAAATAAAAACCTCTTTTGATTTTCACTTCAAAGCCTACAAAATGTTACAAGGCCTAATGTATATTTTATTTAGGACTGAAGCCAACAAGTTGATTAAATAGTCTGTGTGCTTTTATTTCTTTCAGTGCTGAATACAAGAGCCCATCTTTATGGCTCCCGATGCACGAGAGCCGAGCCATAAACCTACAATCGCTCAGAAGATTTTCCAATAATTACAGGTTTTTACTGTCGTCTTGGGCTTCAGATGGCACTTGCCTTCCTAATGGAATACAACTAGAAGCAAAATAAATTTTCAAAGTGTATTAATCAGTCAGTTTAAATTACTGAAAATGAAACGCGCAACATACAAATTTCCTGTTTGTCTTAGGACTGAGCTCAAAATAAGGGGTCTCCTCGTTTGTTAAGAGGTCTGTGTTATACGTAGCAATCAGATCATACTTTTTTCCGAATTTCAGGGGAGATTATGAAAGGAATAATGTTGAAGGGAACCTGTAAAAGTAGACAGATGGGAGCTACCATTGCTGAAGGCTTTAAAGAAAACTTCTATGGTTTTTGGTCAATTATATTTTATTTTTTTCTCCCAAGTCTAATTATCTGTAGTCTCAGCTAGGCTGGAGCCATCCCTCAAAATGGCTGCGTGCACAAGAACACTTCAATGAAATTGAAAGGAGTGTCTATTTAGCTCTATTTGCTGGAAGTTTGATTTGTGGTGTCACTTTTTGTATTTAATGATCCTTTAATTGTAACTGTATGCAACGGCATGTTCACCGCACTCACCAAAAGTGGTTCCGGCTTCCGGCCTGCTGACGGACGACACAATGACAAATCCAAAACCTTCATTTTCACCACGCTGAATTTCCACGTCATAAGGCTGAACCACAGTGCTGACTAAGCCACTCCCCCCACCTCCACCACTGCCAATTCCACTGGTGGATCCGCTGCCGGAGCTAACAGTGTTTAATGAGTTTTGGCTGCCCTGGGGCGTGCGTTTCTCCTCTGTCAGAGATGCGGGCTGGTTACTACTATGATGGGAAGATGCTGGTGAAGCAGGGACTTCATTTTCTGTTTTGAGGACTGAAAGACAAAATGGTAGTACATTTGTAAGAGGGTATTATTGGGGCACATAATGGTGGCAAAATAATGGTTAAGACAAGACAGCACCAATATAATTTACATTATAATTAAATAGCCTCATTTATATTTACAAATGTAGAAATGCAAGTATAAACAATACATGTATAATGCATCCTTTATCCATCATTCTGACCCTGCATATAAAAGAAAAACTTCCAAGATATAACAAAATTAAAACAGCTGCAGGTTGTCACTTAAAAAGTTTTTTTTATATTAAGATTAACACTTCATCTCTTTGTTTTTAGTCTGTGATTGGTTCAATTTGGGCATCGACTGTAAGAATCATGTGTTTTAATGCTATACATTATCTTTCAAGCAATAAAGATGGGTGCTTAGTGCACATAGAGCTCTCACAGAGTTCAGCAACTGCTCACTTTTCTTTGCCAAAAAGGACACCAAGAACATGTACAGAACTGCAAATGCTGCAGCAAGTCCCCGTGGTATCGCAATGTAGAGCAGGGGGTCCTTAACCTTTTTACAATTACAGATCCTAATGGATTATACAATATGTCCCCATAACCTCTTTTCCAGCCTGTTGGATTGAACATTTTTATCACCAGTCTTATTAGCTGCTATTATGACTTCAAAAGATGTCAATAGCTTGGCTTTACTTTACATATGGCAGTGTTAACTTCAACGATGTCAACTTGTCAATTGGCAATACTGGCAAATGGGAAGACAGTCATGTTAAGTGATTTGATTGCTAAAAGATTAGCGTCCTTGCCGTCTCAGTCCATATTGGTAACGAGGTTCATTGGTAAGATAATCTAGGAAAATATTGTTTGTTAATTATTCGGAAATCCAGTCTTACACCCAATTATGTGTTTAAAAAACTAAGAATCCCTGCTCTGGAAGATCACAAGTAGATCTCTCACATCTATCATTCTTGGGGTGTCAACATGCTGCCAACAGACCCCTGGGGCTGACAAAAACAAACTATTAACCAGGGAAGGTATTTGTCAGACTCAGATTTGGGGACATTTAAACATCAGGATATCAGCAACAAAAAAGAATTTCATGTGGATGGCAGTCAGCTGCATAAGTTGAATGTCAAGAAGGCAATTACACTGACTCGGGGGATCAGCCTGCCCGCTGAGTGACTCTAAGAGAAAACATTGCTTTGAGGCATGCTCCTTTATGCAAAAGTAAAGTCACAATTAAAGCAACCCTGTTGCATAAATGAAACTGCCTGAAAAGCTGCAAAAAAAAAAAAAAAATGGCATTAAGTAAATGCTAACCTCTCCCATTGCCTGCACAGCTGAATGCTGTTCTGGAGAGAAATTGTCTGTTCAGAAAACCATCAATTTCAGAAAGGTCAATATCTTGGTCCCCTGCTATGCTCAGTGGTACCTCCAACCAACCTCCACTTTGCTACAACACACAGTAGTGGTGTTTAGGTCAGAGGGAAGAACCACTGATCACAGCAGGAAATCAGGAGATTGATCCTCCAGAAAGTGTTGGTTTTATGAACTGGCTTCAGTAGACAATTTCTCTCCAACGGAGCATTCAGCAGATTCAGTGGCGTGAGCAGAGGGAGAGGTGAGTATTTACACTCTTCTTTTGCAGGGACAGCTTTTTCTGCAGTTTAATTGTCAGGTTGCTTTAAAGTAAATCTGTCACAAACATGGCCATTCAAACTGAGCATAAGTTTCAGAAAATGCATAAGCAGAAGCTACCTTTAGTGAAAACCCTGGTCAAATGGGGTTATTAGATCCATATACGGAATATTGGCAGTTGAAGATATAAGCAAAAATCAAATTAAATTAAAGAAGAACTATGGGGCAACTTTGTTTGCCCATACCCTGTTTCCCCGAAAATAGGACCTACCCCGATAATAAGACCTAGTACTTTTTTTGGGAATTGCTAAAATATAGCACCTACCCCAAAAATAAGACCTAGTTGTGTCATAAGGGGGAACTTGAAGAGAATCAGCAGTGCAAACAAAGCCAGCGCTAGAGGAATCGAGGCGGCAGCGGAGGGAGCAGAGCCGCATTAGCCGATGCTTCCTCTATAGCGCTGTCTCCCCTCCCCAGGTACGGCACCCCTGATTGCCCTGATTACCCTATTCTTAACTTTGCCATTTTTGATTATTTAATTTGGATTTGCATTAACTTTGGATTGTTGTACATTGAAAAAAAATAAGACCTACCCCGAAAATAAGACCTAGTGTGTTTTTTTGAGCTGAAAAAAATATAACACGGTAGTTCTCTTCATGGTTTACAGGAGGACATATACTAATGTCCTCCGGTGACCCAAAACTAAGTATATAGTGAGCTATAGCCTATGCTGAGACCGCAGAGTCCACCCCGCTGGCTGATTGACAGCTGGCTCTGTCTCTCTAAAGGCACAGCCAGCTTCCTGCCCACCTCCTCAGTCAGCGCTGGAGAGATGGAAAGGGGAGAGGGGAATCCTTGCAGGCAGCGGTGAATGACAGTCACTGCTCTGTTCAGGGAGAGGATCGGGAAGTCAGCGATAGGCGCTATATGTTTGCTGACTTCCTGATCAATAGAGCCGACCTGTGACAGCTTCACGGTCACAGGTCGGTTTCAACTATGGGGATGAGTGTTTTTCAGTGACCCCATAATTCTCCTTTAAGTTAAAGCTGAACTTGGCACAACACCCCAGCTGCCAATTGGTCTTGGGCAGCCTCACTCACCAATCCGGGATCTACTGATCGGAATCACATGCATTTTTTCTACTTAAGGCCGCTAAGAATGTGTGTTTGTTTCACAGTATGCGCAGTTTAATCTACTCATGTTTCTCACAGGTATACTTTGGAATGTAAGGAGAGTAAGCTAGGAGCATATTATCTACCCACCTGGATAAACTACTTTGCGTCTTATGGTTAAATTGACATGGCCTTGCTTAGCTGCTTGCTGCATAAGCTGTACTACGAGTTGATGGGATTTCCCAACTACTGCTGTGCCATCCACACAGATCAATTCATCGCCTGATCTCAGCCGCCCATCTGCATCAGCTGACCCCAGAGGAACGATATGACCTATGAATATCTGTCGGGAGAAGACACAGGATGAAATGCAAATAAAATATACCAAGAGCAATCATGCACATTTTTACTAAAAGCAACTTTAAATCGTAAACAGATAGTACAAACAAAGAAGCTTTTGTGAAAGAAGAGACTATTCTTGCCTGTCTTTTTGCCCATTCAACAAATATTTGCTCTTTTGCAGAGCAATGAAGACGAAGTTCCTTTTCTGATGCCTTCTACCCCCACTGCACTCTGTGGGCAAAGCACTGTAGTGATGTAAGGGCCAGAGGGGGTAATCACAGAGGGCAGTAGTGGTTACAGTGATCTGACAGACCTCAAAGTGGGATGCACTGGTCTGCAGAGTTCAAGTTATACCAAAAGTGGTCCAAGAAAAGAAAACCAGCAAAAGGGTCATGGACGACCAAGGCTCATTGATGCACGTAGGGATGGAAGGCTGGCACCTGTAGTCTGATTCAAAGGAAGAGCTTCTGTAGCTGAAATGGCTTGGTGCCAAATACCACAGCATACCTTCAGAGGTCTAGTGGAGTCCATGCCTCAAGTGGTGAGGGCAATAGGGGGACCTACTCAATATTAGACGGGTGGTCAGAATTTTATGGCTGATCAATGTATATATTTCTCTTTTACAGGAGCTTTTTCTCTTATTTTATAGCCATCAATCCGGCAGTCTCCTTGTATATAGATATTTGTCAAACTATATGCAGAAACAAGGCTTTTGACACATTAACATTTATTTATATGATAACTTACATTCAGCAGATCATAATCATACATCTAATTAAACGATTCTAAAAAGTCTACAGACTCCCTTTATAGCCTCATACACACAGATACTGCACAATCCCGGTTTGTAAACACTAGTCTGAAAAGCATCAGACTGGGCAAGAATTTAGCAAACATTCGGGGCATTTTTTTAAACCTAGAAGCATCCTTCAGCTCAGTTTAGGAGCGCTGAACTCCCGCCTGCCAAATGTTGTGGAACTACAAGTCCCATGAGGCATTGCAAGACTGACAGTTACAGGTATGACTCCCAGAGACAGAAGCATGTTGGGATTGGTAGTTAAAGCACAGCTGGAGGACTGGAGTTGCCCATCCCTGTTCAAGCTGTAAAGTGTCCTTTAGCTGCAGCCTGGGAGTGTTAAACATAAATCCTAATGGAAATGCTGGCTTTAGCTTTAAACTGGATATTACAAACTATAAACAGATCAAAGAGTTTAAAAATAGTAACACAATATTATGACTTTTTTGTTAAGCTCCATCTTTGTATTTATACCTAAAATTAAGAAGCCATATTTCCTTTCAAGTTTAAATGTGTTATGTTTATTTTGACATTGACCAAGGATTAGACAGTCCCTGGTGGTCTGATCATTTCTGAGCACCTCCATTGGTAAGACTCACTTAATACCCCTGCTTAGCTATCCCTTCCCAGGCCTAATTGTTACCAATCGTAGCAAGCAATGCTAGGATCTGGCACTACACTGTCAAACACTGGACTGTGCATGTCTACTTCAAGGGTGTGTAATATGTACACATTGTGTGAGTCACTTCAGAGATAATTAATCTCTATTGTGTATGGCACCACAGTTGACAACAGAGATTATCCCAATAGGGATCCTCAGCACGTGCACACAAACACAATGCGACTGCCAGTCACCAGAAAAGTTTCTATCTATAAGTATTGTCAAGTGTGTTAAGAAAACCTTGCACATTGTACACCGCCATCTGTTGTCATCATTTACTTACTGGCTCCCCAGGTTCATTCCCTCCAAGAATTCTGAAGCCAAAGCCAGTTTCCTTCCTCCACAAGAAGATATCATGCTCCTGAAAATCTGGAACTTGGGAAACCAGAAAGGGAGAATAAAAGAAAAAGAAAACAAAAACAGTGTTACTTTAAATGCAAAAAACAAAGCCAAAGAAAAAAAAAAGACTGATACATGGAAATTAGCTTTAATTATTCATTGTGTTGTGCTGCCAGGAAGCAATCCATGTGCGAGGTGTACTGGGAAAAGATGTGAGCTGCTGCACATGAGACCAAGATAAAGAGCTTAAATCTTCAGGAGAACCTGTCTCCTTGGCGTACAGTCCTCCTCCTATAGTATCCATATTTGGTCATACATTCATTTAATTTAGACCTGTGGCCAGTCTATGTACAGTCAAAAATATACACATACTTAACAAGCAGTAACTAAGCTTTAAATGTCCTCACTGACCTTTTTAGTCACAGACACTTAGGAGCAATGCATCCCTTAACAAAAGAAGCAGTGAAGTTGTTCAAGTCAGATCTCAGCACTCTGCTCTCTCCTCTTCTTGTGCACTTTTACTATGTTTATATTGTATGTGCATTAGCAGGCTGCCTAGCCGGGGGAGAAGAATGAACTGAACTACTGAAACAAAAATGAAAGTCCTTCTTGCTGTAAATTTTAAATTGCTCTGCAGTGCCTGAAGCAACATAGGTCAGTGATGGCTTGTTCTACAGCTTATGTATGTGTTGCTTACATTTAAATATGTGAATGCCCATAGCCAGCCAAACTTTTACTTTAAAGTCCTCCCTTTATTGCGGCTAAAATAATCAAGACATCTCAACTAAAGTCCTATTGGGAGGTAAAGTGTGCCTCTGTTTAGACTGTAGAAATACCTGATGTGTATGCAAGGCATGGAAAGCTTATGGCCTAAGGCAACAGCCCAAGCAGCTTCACCCTGGCCCGACTTCTCATTCCAGAGAAAGAAAAGTTACTGTGCACTCAATCCAACCTTCACAAGGATGCATACTTTCAATTCATTCAGGGCTAGAGGTTCACAAAGACATAAACCATTCTGTGTCTAATACCTTAGAGATATCACTATTTCCTAATAAACTGAGCGACAAAATGGCTGCAGGGTAAACAGTTACGATTGACTAATAGTCCACAAAACATCTGCCTCAGCTGGATCTAGATTACATTCCACTTTCACAGTGACTTTTTTTTTCTACTTAGTGGCTGTCTTATAACTCTATGGCAAGGAGAATACACCAGTGACAGTATGTAGAACATATGGTATTATTACATGTAATTGGCATGGAGAAAGCATTCATTGAATGGAAATAAAAATGGAAAGCTTGTGGATACTGGAGCCTTGGTTAGTAAAAAGTTTGACACTCCTACTTCCAGGGAAGAAGAACAAAGAACCTTTAGCCTAGGGGGGCAAAAACACAACCATTTGGCATTTTAATGTTAGATTTCATGCTAAATATGTCACATGCCGTATTTAATGGTGGGCATGGCGAAACATGGGTGTTCCTAAAGGACATGGTTTATTGTCACACATCTATTCACATCTTTCAGCATCAGGAATCGGTTGCACAACATCTTAGAGCTTAGAAAAAGCTGCCGCTAAAGGGCTTCCCTCGGCTCAGTGCTGTAATTGTATGTCTGAATGGGGAGCAGGTAGCTATACAATCCCCACCAGTGTAACCGCAGATACCACTTAAAGTGATATCTGCTTGGTAAAGCAGCTCCATGCAGAGCCGCCAACATATCTTACTAGGTCTGGCCCAGGAAGCAACGCCTTTCCAATTTAATAATGATATGGAAATGGATACCACCACTTTTAAATGCATAGATTAGTTAGAGTAAGCAAGGCTGTATGATGAACAGCTTGTGGACACGGCTGTTTACAGTCAGCAGCAGTACAAGGAAGTTGCTGTGGAGCAGGACGAAACCACAAGTTATTCTTGCCCGGTGAGCCTTCTGAATAATGAAATGTGCAGTCCAACTCCAACTCGGCATTGTAAGCCATGTAGTTTCTTGTCTACACTAGCAACTTTCGTAGTGATATTCACTGGTACAGCAGCAGGAGCCTAAGGTCTGGTGGATCTCCAGGAGTCACAGCTTCAACCTTCATGCTCCTGCAGTAAATTAAATGGATAGCAATTTGTCACATTTGTGCACCTGGGTGTCAATTCAAAAGGGAGGATTTACTTGTAGACAGTTGGTGTCTGACTGGGAGGGACCATGTCAGTACAGACAATGCAAATTGGGTGGCTTCTCTGTGCCTACACAATCCTTGTTAATGTCAATCAATGAGAATGGAGGCCAAAGCTGTTATCTTGTTCCATTCTGCCTTAATTCTTCTCTGGCTAACCTAGTTTTGACCCTGATTCAAGAATGCTTAACGCTTTCCCCCTTACTGTACAAATGGTAGCATCATCAAGGTGTCGCTATTAGATAGATATATTCATGGTCACAAGTAGTATAATCTATGACTCATTTTGTGTATATTAGACATATATTTATTATTACAGGTATTTATATAGCGCTGACAATTTACGCAGCGCTTTACATAGTTGCACATTTACATCAGTCCCTGCCCTCAAGGACCTTACAATCCAAGGTCCCTATCTCACATACATACATACGAGGGTCAATTTAGAAAGGATCCAATTAAGCTACGAGCATGTCTTTGGAGTGTGGGAGAAAACCAGAGTATCCGGAAGAAACCTATGCAAGCTTAAGGAGAACAAGCAAACTCCTTGCAGATAGTGACCTGGCTGGGATTTTAACCAGCGACCCCCAGTGCTGCAAGGTAGAAGCTCTAACCACTACATCTCTGTGATATTATCAATAAGGCCATGTGGCTCAGGAGCATATTTTGCATTAGCAGTCCAGATATTAAGCTACACCCAGGTTATATTCAAACAAAAGATGTGCAGACAGCAGGTGCAGTTTGTGGTAAAGAGCAGCATGGGATTCTCTAAATAAAGACCTTAAGATAGAGCAATGTGAGACCGGTAGTTTCTCAACAGTAGAAATGGCACAACAGGTTACTTTTCCCTTAGCAGAAGTCCTCTCATTGACCCACAGCATGTTCCCAGAAAAATGTTTTTTATCTGTAACAGTTATACACTATTATTGATTTCAACAGTGGTCTGTGGACGACAACAATACCAGTAAGTGAATTAAGTAGGGAAGGTAATATGAGAACTGTTCCTGAAAGAAAAAAATCAATATAAACAGGGGAAGATGCTACTTGTGGTTAGGCCATTGACTTATGAGGGAAAGCTATTAGTACAGATGCCAAAGTTACATTTTGGGAAACTCCTTGTGTGGCAAGGGTCAGAAAGGGAAGTATGTCACACATACCATCAAGTAGGATTCTTGACTCCACATTAGAAACAGCAATTAAAAAACAAAGCTGAATGGTATTTTTTGGGGAAGAGTGTATTCAAAAAAAAACAAAAAACCAACACAATGCTGAAATATAATTGGTTGTTGTGGGAAACTCATGACTCTTTTACAAACTGCTATAGTGTGAGGCCCTGCATGTGTAAAATCAAACTAGTAGTTGGGGCTGGAGGAAGTGAAATAAGTGGCCAATTTAAAAAACAATTAGGGCCACAACGGATTTTTAGGATTTTGTTTTTTAAAGAGAGACAGCCATGTATCTTCACTGAGTGCTTATTTGGATTTAATATTGGTAATTCATTTTAAAGTGATTGCCAACCTGCTGGTTCTGCCATACTCACATGAACATATAAGGCTTCATAGCCATGCTTTCTGTATGTTGGAAAGAACAGTCAGCACCCTTGCTGGGTGAATGCCATGAAGAGATCAATTAAAGGATAAGGTAGCTGGAGAGCGTATTGTTCATAGCTTATGTATATGTTGTGATTATACCAGTAGAAAAGCACAACAGCTGGGCTACACCTTATTACGGGGAGCATGGCATGCATATATAGTGAGCAAACAAGGTATTTATGTAATTACAAGTTACACAGAGAGGTGACTATTTGCAAAAATCCATTGCACTCATACATATAAACTTTGAAACAATTACAGACTATTTCATAGATTCAGACCGAGCGATTTGTAGCACAATTTCAGCTCAAAAATCATTCAAACATCAGCTCAATGTAGCTTGTCCTATGCATTTCATTGGGGCTGTTCACATCTCATAGTTCAATGTCGCCTGTAGCTTGTAGCTCAAGCTTGTCGCTTGAACATGACCTATTTTTTGGCGGATTTTGTGCGTCTTGGCCGAATAGACTTCAATGGTGTTGCGCGATGTCGGACTACATAAGTGTCACTTTTGCACAGAAATATAAGCAGGAACACAAGCAGGAAACAGGAAGAGGAATTATGTAACATCAAGACCGCTTTTGATTGTATACAGCCCAATGTAGCAGCTACGAAGTCCATGCCAAAAGCAGCGCTACGTAGCGCGACAATATGTGCACTGTAGCTCAATGTCTCTCAAAGTCACTCAGCTCAAATCAGCGCTGAAATGGTGTGAATGGGGTCTCAAGGTAAGGTGACTGCTAATAAAAAAGTAAAGCATATGTAAAGCCTAACAACATTACTTTTTTCCCTCCCTTTCGATCTGTTAAAAATACCTTTAATAGTGTTTTGTTATGTCTGCTTGATAAATGCAAAAATAAACCTTGTGATCATGCCAGAAATTCAGAGCTGTCCTATTTCCTTTGCACGCCTACTGTGATATTAAGGAGTCTAATTAGCCCTCCTATGACCTTCTATTGGACTGCAGGATAATGAGTGTCTATATTGGGTATTTAAGGGTGTAAATCATGGGGAAATGTGCATTTATTGCAAAGATGTACTGGATATATATATTTTTTATTTTGCCCTAGCGTATGCAAATCAAGGTGACAAGTAGAGAAAACAAAGTCATAAAATCTAATCATAACTCAACCATGCTTCACAAACAAAAAGCTTTGAAAGGATTAAATAACCAGGGACTACTAGATTTTATACTTCTTGTTCAGAATATTATTAAGAGATGAATCATACGTGTTTTAACATGAAGAGCGATGGCCTATTTATTGCATACAGAGACAGTGATAAATAAATCTGAAGTCTACGTTGACTAAAGAATAATGAAAGAAAGTGCAACTCATAGCAGCCGGAAGGAAGGCCATTTCAGGGTAAGCCTCATACATTTTGCAAACAAAGATCAGGACATTAAAGTGACACTTTACTCAAGAGTTAAAGGAGAACTATGAGGTGAGTGATTTTCACTCAACCTCATAGTTCAAGCTGACGTGTGACAATAAAACTGTCACAGGTCAGCTCTATAGATCGGGAAGTGAGCGAACACATACTGTCACTCGCTCACTTTCCGATACTCTAAGTATATAGCGAGCTGTAGCTCGCTATATACTGAGTTTTGAGTCACGGGAGGACACTAGTATATGTCCTCCTGTGACCATTAAGAGAACTATGGAATAAAAAGGTTACCCCATAGTTCTCTTTTACATCTTAAAAATGAATTCAATTACCTTAACTGTTAACAAAAATGTATCTTTTTTGTTCATTATTCAGCTGTGCTGACACTGTCCTTCCTTCTGGAGAGTGGCTATGTGTGTTCCCCATGGTCCCTGTGTTTGTTGCAAAGTAGCCACCGCTCCAAGCTCACTCTCATGATGGACTACAATCTCATGTTTAGTTTACTGATTCGTATTGAGATTGTAGTCTATCACAGGAGTGAGCTTAGAGCGGTGGCTACTTTACAACACACAAAGGGACAATGGGGAACAAAAGTATCCCCCCTCCAGAAGGAAAGACAGTATCAGCACCAATTCAGAGATGATCTGAAGATCTACAGCTGAGTGATACACAAATAAGATACATTTTTGTTAAATAGTCATGGTACTTGAATGCATTTTTAGGATTAGTGTCACTTTAAGTTCTCTTTTATCCAACCAAAATGTGCCTATATTTGATAAACTCCATCTGATTGCATCATACACTTAACTAAGACTCCATCCCTTCAAAGAGTTTTCTTTGTCTCTTGCGCCTCTGATGTTGCTCCACAGAATTGGCATCCAATAACTCTGCTGAGCAAATGACAGTCAATTTCAAACTGCCAGCCAATAAAGAAAAAAACGTTTTAAATAGAACGTCCCTCTCTAGCCGATTTCTATCATCTCGACAGTCAAAGTGAGAAGCTTTGGAATATCATGATTAGGTGGATGCGGTGACACCCTCAAAGTGCTGTCTTTCCACACCCTGTGAAAGCTCAATGATTTGCCAGAAATGGAGCTTTCCCCATAAGCTGTGCTCCGACCCATATTATAAACATACAGTGCTGACATTATTTCATTTAATAAGTGGCGGGCACTAAAGATCAAGTGTTTCTCCAGCCCAAACTTTTTTTTTCGATTGGGGAAGAGTCAGAACTTTTTAAATTTGTAATTGTCTGTGTCCCCATTAGAAAGATTCCCCCTTGCTTCTGGCCCCATTACCCCATAGGAAGTGGGTGAAATCTCTACAACATGGATACAAACAGGATCCAACGATTCTCTATTCCATTAAAACATGCTTTTGTAGCTACTGTGTCACCATTGGAGAGATCCTTCTTGTATTGATCACTCGGCAATCTGATAAAATGCAGTTAGCAATAAAAATATTGGGCATCATTATCATGTTCATTTTGATTATCAGTCTTTAAAGAATAATTGCACTTTTGTTCAGAAAAAAAAACCCAATCCACTCTGGGAGATCAATGTACATTGCAAGGATTATAACCTACTTGGTTGCAGTCTCCTACCTATTTTTGTTATGTTTGCTTCACCAAATTGATCCCTGAACGGGAGGGCTGGGTTCATTATAATCTGCTGGTGGACTTTCTGTGTTGTAATGAGGAAAGTTGCAGTGTCTGCAGCCCTTTAGTAGTAATTAAAGGAGAACTATGAGGTGGGTGAAAATCACTCATCCTCATAGTTCGAGCCGACGTGTGACAATTAAACTGTCACACGTCAGCTCAATAAATCGGGAAGTGCAATAGATCGGGAACACATACCGTCGCTTGCTCACTTCTTGATCATCTCCCTGCAGAGAGCAGTGACTGTTGCTCACGGCTCCCTGCAGGGATTCCCTCCTTCCCTGTCCGATCCTCCAGCGCTGACTGGCGGAACGGACGGGGAGGGGGCGGGTACAGCTGGGTGGATCCAGACAGAAGAAAGCTGTACCCGCCCCCTCCCCCGTCCGTTCCTCCAGTCAGCACTGGAGGTTTGGAGCGGGGAGGGGGCGGGTACAGCTGTCTCTGCCTCTAGATAGGCAGAGTCTGCTGTCACTCACGCAGCTGGGTGGATCGCATCAGTAATGTCAGGATCCGTCCCAGCTGCGGCGGTCTCAATATACCGCGAGCTGTAGCTCGCTATATACTGAGCTTTGGGTCAGGGGAGGACGCTAGTATATGTCCTCCCGTGACCCTTAAGAGAACTATGGGTAAAAACACTTACCCCATAGTTCTCTTTTAATCATTAGGGAGTATCTCACCAAAAATGAAAAAAAGGAAAAAGCGACATGGAGTTGGCTGTCCTCCAGCCATAAAATAAAACAGGATCTATCTAAATTGCAGCAGCTTCTAATGCACATGATAAGGAGCCCACAGTGTGCAGTAAAATCAGAGTAAGACATTTCAGTAAACAAGAGGTACCTGTACAACTGTACAAGACTGAAGGGAAGGCCGGAGTTCAGCTTTAAAAAAAAAAAAGCTAAAATTTTCACTTGAAGGCAGCTGGTCAATAATGCAATTAATGGAGTTTTTCTTGCTCTCAAAGCTATTTAGCCTAATTGGGTGGCAATTTACCTTAATCAAGATTAAATACCCATAAAAATCTAAGCAAAACATCAATAACTAGCCAACGTGCTTTATTCATGCATTGAGATCTTTTCACATTAAACTAAAAAGGCTTAGGTGTCATAGTTTCTGTACAGAAGGAACTGTCATGATAGCTAAAAGCAATCATCTTCTTTCATTTTCCTTTTCATGCCTTTTAATGCACTGAAAATAACACAGACAGAATTTGGTTGTGAACCGATAGTTTCTGGCAGTTGGTGGACATACAGTACAACAGCAAGGGATGGGATTAGATCATGTTTCAACAAATGCCATTTATCAAATTGGGCTCCTCCAACAAGCTATCAGCCGAAATACTGACAGTGTCCAGAAATATGTAGAATATTGAAAAGGCGCCTCCAATGCAAGCTGCTGTATCCAAGTTACTACAACAGAACTCTATTAAGTCATTATTACAGCCCTACTTCCAGCACTGCAAATACAGTGGTACCTCGGTTAACAAACGCTTCTGTTGGCGAACAATTTGGTTCACGAACAGGAAGTTCGGCAAAATTTTGCTTCAGTTCATGGACTCCGCATCGGGTGACGAACCCAACAGCAGCCATCTTCCCTGCTCTGACACATGGCCGTGGCTTCTTCTAGTCGAGATCACGGTTTGTTCACAGTTTGATTTGGTTTGCGACCAATTCGGTTCGCGACCAGAATCGTGGAACAAATTAAGTTTGTGAACCGAGGTACCACTGTACTGTTTAACTATATCAGGTCTAAGACACCGGCTGTGATGTACTAAATAGCATATAGCCGGTGGTCATAAGGAAAATTCACTGGATTACACTATAGTACATTACTGCAGAACAAAGAGCTGTAGGATCAGTAATTGCCATCAATGGGCATTTCTGCCTACTTGTACTGTAAAAGGTACATTTTTCTGTCTGTGCCCACCACCAGTTCATTAAGTCTGGCTGACAGCACTGCATGTATAAATTAGAACAGGGAATGCCCCACACCTGCCTGCAGCCTCTGCATAAAAAAGTCAATAGGATGTATTTACTGAAGAAACTTGAATCCAGCCAGTGTGGCCTGCAGCCTCCCGTTCCCGTTACTTTCCCTTCAACTAGTAAGGAAGCTGCTCCTGGATGCCGAATGCATTCATACAGACTTGTAAAAGTTACTGAAAGACCCACTTTCATTTGTTGCATAAGCCCATCATGAGAGTTTAAACTATGAGTCATGTATTCGTACACTTGCCTGCAACCTTTGGAAAAAAGCCAATGGGATGCATTACATTTACGGAAGAAACTCAGATCCAACCGGTGTGGCCTGCAGCCTCCCGTCCCCATTACTTCCTCTTCAGCTTGTATAGAAACTGCTCCTGGCTGCCACTAATGGGCACTGGTGGGAAACTAGCTCTGTGCTGCCTTGAAACAGATCCCTTTCTCCGAGCAGCATCAGCGAGAAGCAGCTTCCACACCAGCTGAAAACAATGTATACAGCTACACTACCTGGGGCTGCAATCCAGAGTTAGCTTCTTATTTTTTTTTTTTAAAGACAACACATCATTGTGGCTTTTTATCAAAAGCTGCAGTAACAATTTCAAATGAGTGATTCATAGTAAAAGTGCAGTCATCCTTAAAACTTCTTGCAGCTGGTATTTCATATACGAATACTAATGTTCAGACACATGCCATCCCCGATATTGGTGAGCAACAGCTGTATTTCACAGTCCACCTGCTCACACAGGAGATTTACAGGCTGATATATTTCAGCTGCTTTGAAAAATGAGTATCGGTGCAGGTCAACAGCATGTTATTGTGCATTTGCCAAATATGGGAACATGCCAATCACTACATAGACACACAAATGCTTCATATGGGTTCACAGTGAATGAACCTGTCAACATATAGCGGCTGGTCCATTTGCTTCCTATCTAGAAAACATAGCAGGCTCTTCGCGGTTATGTCAAGGTTACATACATGCTGATCTGTGCAGTCATTTCCCCAAGAAATTTGCATCAATCAGTTTGTCTTTGCGGGACTCCTCTGCAGTGTGCGTCGAGGGGGAAAAGCAACCGCTTCTAGGCAAATTTGCATGCAGGAAGCGTGTGGCTCAGGCAGCCTGCAATGGTGTAATGTAATCATATAACAATATTTAAAGTAATAAGGTAACAATGTAAATCTGGATGAACGGGTTTCTCCATGAAGCTCAAAATAAGTTGTTTCAAGTTACATTGTAACATGCAAACCCAAGATGAAATTCAGAGGCAGATAGACTGCTAGCTTTGTTTATGGATCTCAAAATGGCAAGGGGGGCATTGAGGTTATGACGCTCTGGTGGTCAAGGTGAAGGACAATTTACACTTTTGTAGAAGTAACATGATTCAAGGTGACTTGTGAAATGATAGCAGTAGTGCAAAATGGACAGGCATGCTTGTTAAAGCTGAACTAGATCCATCAATTTAATGGTCTTCCAAAACAGTTACTTTCAAGGCATGCCAACTGTCAAGGTTGCCACTTTGCTCATCTCAGCTCTCTACTGAACTTCTGAACTTTCAAGCCGTCAAATGGCTGGTGACATAGCAGGTCACATGTGTAGGACCATGACAATTACAATCCAATTAGAGGCTAAGATGGCACATTCCTTGGCTGTGAGGAATAAGAGGAAGTAGTTCCCCTTTAACATAACATACAGTAGATGCACTCTACATTCCTGATGGATACGAGTCTTGGCCAAAAAGTCACTCAGATAACATTGGGAGCAATTATTATATCAGCCAAAGAGAGGGCCCAAACTGTCCCGCCATGGTGGTCGTGGGAGCCCACTGTTGCTATTGTCAGACTGTCTGCCCTCACAAAAACATTCTATTGTGCCCTCTTAAGCTGCCACAATTTGCTACACTGCCATTGACGTGACAAGTTATGTTTCACTGTTACTGGTCACAATCAGAGCTGCTGCAAACAGTATTTTAGGCTATCCAGTTTAAGGTGCCCAGGTAAGTCTGGCCATTCTTAACCCAGGCCTAGTTGGACAGCTCACAAATCTATGACTGAACATGGGAGTTTGAGGCCAACATGGAAAATACAGTTGCCATCATCTGTTGTGGAGATAGATCTACAGAATTAGATGATCACCAGTGACAAAGCTGGCAACATTTTTTTAGTCACTCTTGTTGCTAAGCCCGTGTATAAAAGCTCTGCATGTGCAACAGTATCTAAGGATCACATGGTCAAAGGAGACAGTTTGAACTCTTTTTGGAGTTTTGTACAGTTCCCTTCAATAAGTATTAAGTTGATAAACCAAGAGAATATCAACAGATGGGGGTAAAACAACCAAACAATTTTGCAAAAGATCTTACAAAACCTGCTACCATGCTGTCACACTGTTGCTCATTTTGTTAACCCACATTAGCTAATCAAATCTGACTTCCATCTTTTTATTAGGTGATCCAACGAAAGTATATATATGAAGCAATGAGCATTGCGTCTATTACCCATTTTTAAAGTAAAGTACACTGATTCTTGCAATTAAAGGTTCAGCCCACCCAAAATTGATATGTCAATTGTTTACAAATGCTGGAGAATTACAATACCTGACAGTTTCCTATATCTCCCAGGACTCTACTGGTGAGATCTATGCAGCATGTACACCTGCTGTGTCAATTATGTGGGGTTCCCACATTACCTATTGGATTTTGTTATTTTATGTTAAGGAAAATTAAACAGGAGGAGCTGGAACAGCTCAAGGTGGGAGGGACACCCAAAACACCCAGTTGGACAGGAACAGTGTCAGAAATGAATAGGGAGATTTCAAAATTGGCATATCCATGACGTATAAGAAATAATGGGCTAACACAGTCCACTGTGTTCCACCAATAACTAAAATATCACTTTTTGGTGGGCTAGCCCTTAATGATGCCAAAGGTTGTGTCTAATAGATACACTTTAAAAGGTGCACTAGCATGTCTGCAGCATATCTTAAAGCTCTGCATAATACCGCCTAAACCCCCTGAAAATCCTATGAAGACACTGACTTTCTGGCTAAGTAGAAACGGACCAAGCTCAACACTGCTCACATCAGACTCTAAGCACTGCAATGTGGGATGCAATGTGCGAATCAATAGTGTTTCAGGAAGGGGGCTGAAGCAAATCTTTGCTTAATTTGTGCATCTTATGGTCCCATAGTATAAAACGTCACAATTAGCTGCCATCATTTATTGTAGGAGAAGGTCCTGTTTAAATAAAATGTATTAAGCATAATGCAGCAATTTTATAAAAGGAATACTCACGTCTGCTTTCATACATGCTCCTGGACTGGGCCCAGATTTTAAATGGATCAGGCTTTTTCTGTCCTGAGCCTTCAACTTGGTCTACCGTTGGTGCCTCGCTGGATGGGTACTCAGGGACAAGAGGGGCACTGCGCAGGGGAGAGGCTGTGTGCCCGCTGTGGTGACTCGATACACTGTGCTGGGAGCTGTTCTGGCTGTCTTTCCTTTCAAGTTGTGGTTGCTGTAGAGAAAATTCAAAAATAAATAAAAATGTGTCCTAAGTACCTCCATTGGTTCTTCACTGCAAATTTGATGATCTAAAGGTCACATTTTTTTTTTCATTTTCCTTTTGCTGTGATGCAATGTATGTAATATCAACTGCAACTGCGAATATATATATATTATTGCATATTATGACAAAATGTAAGTTTCTGATAAAGCTTGTACATTTATTTGCTGCTTCATATCATGATTTTTATATACATCATAGATTCTCTGTCAAGTTTTCTATGTCATGTAATACAGTCAAACAAATTCCTGAATGACAGATGAAATTAAATAAACGATCGACACAAGGCCCGATGTATAAAAAGTAAGCTAAGAGGCAAACGTATTCCCATAGCAATAAACCAGCTTCCCAATGCCATATTTTATACTACAACTTTGAAAAATGAATCAAGAATTCTGATTGGTTTCTATGGGCAACAAGAAATGATCCCTTTAATGCATTTTCCATAGGTCTGCCTCAGTGGCTGTTTTTGGAACCAGTCTGATAAGACTGTTAGACTTGCATGGAAAGAAAAAAAAAGTGCATATTTGCAGCACTACAGGAAGTAATGGTGGCATATGTAATAAGCAAATATGGCTGCCATAATGTCCAAAATGTCTTTGTATGTTGATGCCTTAAGACTTCCCTTCACTGGAATTAAGGGGCCAAGCCCAACCCCTGAAAAGCAACCCCACACCATAATCCCTCCTCCACCAAACTTTACACTTGGCACAATGCAGTCAGGCAAGTACCGTTTTCCTGGCAACCGCCAAAGCCAGACACGTCCATCAGATTGCCAGACAGAGAAGCGTGATTCATCACTCCAGAGTATACGTCTCCACTTCTCTAGAGTTCAGTGGCGGCGTGCTTTACACCACTGCATCCTACGCTTTGCATTGCACTTGGTGATGTAAGGCTTGAATGCAGCTGCTCGGCCATGGAAACCCATTCCATGAAGCTCACTACGCACTGTTGTTGTGTCAATCTGAAGGCCACACAAAGTTTGGAGGTCTGTAGCCATCGACTCTGCAGACAGTTGGTGACATCTGCGCATTGTGTGTTTCAGCATTTTATGTGGCCTACCACTTCGTGGCTGAGTTGCTGTTGTTCCCAGTTGCTTCCACTGTGTTACAAAACCTCTAACAGTTGACCGTGGAATATTTAGTAGCAAGGAAATTTCACGGAACACCTGAATCCAATGATTTGGAGGGGTGTCTCAATATTTTTGGCAATATAGTGTAGATAGATAGATAGATACAATGCAGCACATTGTAACAACAGTAACATATAGATACTTTATGTTGAAAATGAGGCAGACAAATAGGAAAAGGTTGAGATAAGCAGACAGAAAATCTGTTCTATGGGTCTGATACTATCTCACACTTAAATTATTTTTTTTTAGCTGGCTAGCAGCTTGCTATATGTGCAAAATCTTAAGCAGTAGTGATATACAGTATTGACAAAGTGCCTAGTCACTGTCTGCAATGCCCTAAGAACAGAAATGTCAGCAGGTAAGTACTGTAAATCACAGAGTAATCCAACCAAGGCCGTTCATCTTGAACACAGACCTTCCATCTGCCTTAAGAAAAAGTCCTGTGAATAAAACGATGCCACTAACATACAGGAAACCTTTACTTACATAAAGCTTTCAAATGGTGAGCATGTAGAGAAGGAATAGATGATTATAAGGTCTTTAAAGGGAACCAGTAACCAGATCTAAGGAGAATCGGGTATTTACATATTCTTAACAAGCAGTCAATAGGCTTTACAACAAGCCCCCACTGATGTGTGTAGCTGCAGGAACTGTGGAGCGATTTATCAACAATGTTCACAGCAGAAGCACTGAAGTCATTTGTCATTTTCTGAGCTGCGCTGCTCTCCCACCCAGCAGTGACCCAGCAGCTTAGGTACGCCTGCTTCACTCCCCAAAGACTGATTTAGCAGCCTGCCAGCCTTCTCATCTGTAATGTAACACAGAGCAGGTTCTCTGGAAGGGGGAACAGGGGGAGATGAGCTGCGGAGTAACTGCTGACAAGGATGAGCAAGGAAAGCTGAGCTGCTGTGTCACTACTGGAAAGAGGGTGCAAGGAAAGCTGGGCTACAGAGTAACTGTTGGGAAGGGGAGAAAAATGGGCTGTGCTACTAAGTCACTGGTGGGAGTAGGTTGAGCTGAGCTACCAAGAGAACAACTTGAACAACCTTAGTACTTCTGTTGTAAACTTTGAAGATGCATTTCTTCAGAGTGCCTGCAGTTGCAGAGATCAGTTTTTTTAAGACCATTAATCTCTTGTTAAAGGGGAACTCTACCCTTATCTCAGGGAAAGGCATTTTAGCACTTCTGCTGTAAACATTGATGATGCCTTTCTCCAGAGTGCCTGCAGCTGCAGAGACCAGTTGTTTTTTTTTAAGACCATTAATCTCTTGTAAAAGGGGAACTTTACCCTTATCTTAAAAATGACAAGAAAGACACCTTTAGAAATGTTTAGTAATGGAAAACTACAGATAGCTAGATATAATTGCAGACTTTTTATTCTTTGCATACCATATTTTCCTTTTCCTTCCCATTCTTCTCACAGTGGCCATTTTTACTATGGGCTGATGAATCCATCTCCCTTTACTTCCTGGAACTCTGGCACATGCGACTAGGACATGTGACCATACACATCATCTCAGGAAAGGAAAATGCCTGTCCCTGCGATCTTGTGATATTACAGGCGAGAATTCCCAGCAATTCACTGCTGATGTAATCTTCGCAGGATGCAACCCTTGGACACATTACATCACAAATGCCCAAGAGGACCAGGAAGTGGAAAAACAGTAAAAGTAAAATGTTTATTAAACTAATGAATGTAAGATGATTTCATATCAGCATGCAGAGCTGAATGTTAATGTGATTTTTAGTGAAAGGTCCGCTTTAAGAATATCTGTAGCCTTGGCACTGATTGACTTTACGTAACACTGTTTCCACACAATTGATCCTATGCACAAAAACTGTCAGCCGTCAAATTACTACAAATTTGCAGTAGCATTTCTTGCATCAGATTTATCTAGAATAGAACCATTATTTGTAACCCCCCATTATCCTCACTCATAAATAACAGGACATGTTCAATCTTTTGACATGCAATATAGAAAAAAAAGAGCATTTTACATAATAAACTGTTGACAAACCACATCTTCATTTCAACCTATTATAAACCAATCAGGAAAATGGCTCTGGATAATATGTGACTTTTCTTATCTCCATATAATTAATGACTTTCTGACTTTCTTTTCCCCACACATCTAATGTCTGAGTCTTATGGCCAAAGGCCATGTATTTTCTGAAGATGAGAAAATCTAGGCTAAGATCTATAACTCTAAAAAAAAAAAAAGATCATTAGCTGGCATTGATGCCAGAGGGAAGCAGCGCACATTTATCTGGAAGGCAATGAGTTAAATGATCAAATCAAATTAAAGAGAAGCAGCAAGGTTCAGCCCAGAGATGGAGAGGTACCAATTTCCTGCTCGAGTGCTCCCTGTCTCCCTGAAGTAGGATTTGAGACGTGTGTTTCAGTAATAATCTGTAAAGAATCATCTTGTTAACAATGCAGATTGTGATACAGCTTTCCTCCTTCTTTTTGCAGTCATTAAACCCTTCATGCAAAATACAGATAGGTATTAAAGCTGAACTCCAGGCAAACAAACAAATACACACATGTAATACATATACGGGAGCCGATTTACCTATAAAAGGATTTTTATTCCTACCCATCCACTCCTGAGATTTACACAGCCCTGCAAAGGGAGTCTCTGTTATAGTAGAAATACAATAGTGCCATCTCCCTTCACCTAGTCTGCTGACTGCACAGTGACTGAGTAGCAGAAAACAGATGAGGTTATCTCTCTGCAAACTCTGCTATCTCTTCCTATCAGATTGTTCTGGTTAATTGTTTTAAAAAACATCTGGATGTATTCTTAAATGCACAGAATATTACTGGATATTGAGTTATTATAGGTATATTAGGCATCAGAGATTGTTGATCCAGGGAATATCCGATTGCCTTATGGGATCAGGAAGGAATTGTTTTCCCCTGTTGGAGCAAATTAAACAATGCTTTATAGGGTTTTTTTTTTGCCTTCCTCTGAATCAACATTGGGTAATTGTGGGCATAGCGTTCTGTTTAGGCTTTTCTTCTTTTTTTTCTCCGTATCTCTATAGGTTGAACTCGATGGACTTGGGTCTTTTTTCAACCTAACTATGTAACTATGTTCCTTATCCCATGTTTATGCACTGACTCTCAGTCAGGGCAAAATTTTGTATGGGGCCCTGTGATTTCTAGTAACGCCCACCTGATATCCCAAACAACCCACCTGAGAGTGGCCCTGCAGAGCCTACCATAGACTCTCTATGGAGGGCTCTGCAGGGTCTCAGCTGGTCAAACCCTGTCAGCCCCGACTGGGCCCTGCCTTCTCCTCCACAGCTGCTGGCTGTCAATGACTCAGCAGCAGCTGTGAGGAGGAACGCGCTGCAGCACACATCACTGACAGGTTGTCAGTGATCTGAACAGCAGCGTGTTCCTCTTCACAGCCGCCAGTGACAGCCAGCAGCCTGAGATGCCATAGCGACCCAGACGGCCCGCACAGCATCAGGGGGGAGGCCTGGCCGGGCGCCTCTGTGCCCTGGGCCCCATAGCGGCCGCCTGGGTCGCTATGGTGATTGTTCCGCCACTGCTCTTAGTGCTGTCTGCCTCTCCCGCTTCCCAGGAAACTGCTAATGAGTAAAATTCAGGTACTGACACTAGATACATTAAAATGATTTTATGGTGACTACAGAGCTGCATTAATTTGCTTATTTTATGTATGGATGATTTTAGCTTCAAACACATAATTAGCCATAACAATAAAAAAAAAAACAAAAAAAAACAACCCCACAGAAGATGATCTATAGTAGATGAGTCTCGTCTTGGGCTCTCAAGAACTGGGTGCATTAAACCCTGTCAATCCAGGTTAATGGCCTATTACTGTATCTTTATGTTTATATTTGCAACACAGAAATTATACGAAAAAGGACCAAACAACGCCAGCTTGATGGGAGTATTAATCCCTTTTGGGGGGAAAGGGGTCAACAATATGCCCAACGTTAGGGGCTAACTTGGGGCATACTGGGACACAGACAGGTTGGATCCTCCCTGCATCCGAGCACAGACACCCAGACCTGCACGGATGTGCAGTTCTGGTGAGCGTATGACAGCATACGGCCGCATCCTCCCATAGGGTAGGACTGGGTGCTGTGCACAATCAAACGCAGCACCTGTCCCTCTGGGGAATGGCCTGAGAGAGGCGTGCACGCCACGCGGACGTGTATGCCCTGAGTTAGCACTGTGTGAATGAGGCCTTACTCTTTAATAAAGTAGATCTAAAGCCTGAACTTTTTTTTTGTAAATTTTGGTAATGGTTAAAACCTATGAGCTTTTTCACCATGTGTGTCCTATTGAGAAGATTTCCCTTAACTTTTCCTGTAGACACAAAGAGAAGTGAGAGGAAAGTAATCTTCAAAGGAAGGTTAATCCATCTTAGACAGTTGACACCAAACGAGTGTCCCCATTTAAGGATTCCCCCTGTATTCCTGTTCTAATGACAACGTAACCCTTTGAATGTTCCCTAACTTTCAGTCCTGGTGACAATGGTCACCGGGAAAGGGAGTTTCAACCTAGCAGGGACACAGGCAGCAGTAAACACTTGGGGCTCTAACCCCTGCCTATTTTATTTAAATCTAAAAAAAAAAAAATTCCCTTTTCCCATGGATTTTCACTAAAATGGAGAGAAATGGAACAGATTTTTATAATGGCTTGTAATGAAGGAAGACAGGTAATAAATAGTGGTGATACATTTGGGTATTTCGCTACCCTTAATACCAAATTTGTAAAAATGGATTTGGGAAGTAGTGTTAAACATAAAATCTTTTTTTTTTCCGTAGGATTAGATTTGGAACATGCAAGGTTTTTTCAATAAAGGGTAACAAAAAAACCCAAAGACATTTCCCCTTGCCCCGACAAGAGATGGGGGGGCCATCAAGACTTGCAAGTAATAGAGCTGAGATAGGGAGGGAGTGAGGTCATTTCTCAGATCCCATGCTCCAGGAAACCTTTTCTTATATCATTTTTTAGTTTATAAATTGAATGCGATCCTATTTTTTTAGCCACATTTAAAATGTATTATAGCAATATTTCAGCAATTGTAACTAACAAAGCTAAAAGTGCCTCTTTAGAATTCTGAAATATTAGATACTCTTACCAAAGGAAATGTATTTACAATGAAAAAGGAAGCCTTGTTTAACAAAGATGGGGCAAATTATTGAGATATCTTTGTCCGCAGCCCCCTTAGCCCCTTAAGTAGCCTGGTTCACCAATCAAGAGAAGGTGTTGGAAAACACACAACTGATTGAAATGTTTCCTCTTTCCCAAAGCATGACTCATGAGGACCCATTTGAGTCTGAATAAGTTTTCTATAGAGCCGTAGCAGCAGGGAACTTGGGAGAATTAGCAATGCAGAGAGGATAAATAGAGGAGGAGGGCAGGGAGCCCAAGGCCTTGCAGTTGGGAATAGATTTCCATAAATTATTGAGCGTTGTCATGACAAGGTGTACTTATGTTGCATAACAACTTTTTTAACTTCATGACCCCACACACGTTGTCACTCCATTAGAGAGTGATGTATTATACAATGTCTATACCTGTAACTGTGCAAAAAATTTAAAGGGGTGGTTCCTCCTCCGTGTGACTTTCACACACTGGTTAGTTGTCATGCAGCTAAGGATTTCATTTAAAGTGGAACAGAACTGGAAAATAGTATTTGCTGTCTTTTAGACCGCATCTGAAATGTTAATTTCACCTAAGCAGTAATTTAAAAAAAAATCTATCTTCTGTCTTAAATTCCTTCTAAAAAAATAGCAGTTCACATCCTGTGCCTAGACACTCCTGTTCTGTAGCCTCATAGCTGTACATATGCAGTGTGATATCACCTAACACATTGAGGCACCGACTGCTAGTCTCACAAGATTTGGAATAAGATTTTATGTCTCTACAGTGTTATTCACTGTTCTCATTGCTGAGGAGGAAGCTATACCCGAGGACCTGCAATGCAAGGATTCCTCTGCTTGATCCATTCTGTGGATCTGTACTTCCCCCACCTTTCTTGCTGCTCCTTAAAGTGACACTAAACTTGGGAGTTAAACCTCAAAAATACATTCAAGTACCTGAACTATTAACAAAAATGTATCTTATTTGTGTATCACTAGCTAATTTATATTGGGATTATAGTCCGTCACAGGAGCGAGCTTGGAGCGGTGGCTACTTCACAACACACACAGGGACCATGGGGAACAAAAGTAGCCACCCTGCAGAAGAAAGGACAGTGTCAGCACCAATGCAGAGATGATTTGAGGATCTACAGTCGAGTGATACACAAATAAGAAAATAAGATACATTGTTGTTGATAGGTAAGGTAAGGAATGCATTTTTTTGAGGTTGAAGTCAAAGAAGGAGAAAGGTTTTCTGAAACTGGAATGGGGTTGTGTCAAGAAGCTATTTGGACATTCAAATTGAGCCCACCTGCATTAAAAAACAGCTGAATCTGTAAACATATCCTCCGAAAACCTACTAAAAAAAAGTAGTGCATGTAATTTTGAGTGCCAGATGCTGTTCGTAAGAGGAATTTACTTTTTTTAAGCAGATACAATATTTAGACAGACTGCTGACCTACCCTTTAAAGCAAACCCGCCTACACTTAATACTGCCCACCCCTCTGTTCTGATTGCACTCAAAGTTCTAGTACTTCCGAGTACGGAAAAGTACAGGACATCCCCTAAGCCTTCCCACAATGCAATGCTTGGGGACCTGTGTGGTCAATCATCAGGCCCCAGCACCTTCAGTAGGTTATGGTGAGTGGTGACCCTTGAAAAGAAACTAAACGAGGTGGAAGGGAACGTTTTATCTTTAAATTTACTATCAGGTTTGTGTAAATCTATGAAGTGATGACCCAACAAACCCCAACCCCATGCCTTATTTTACAGTAGGCATTCCTTAAGCTCTCACTACTGGTCCTTGAGACCAATTCTACAAAATAGCTGCCTGCCACGGCAAAATGACTAATGCACTTTAAGGTGACTTCTTGAAACCCGATATGCTAATGGTCTACTTTGGGGTACAAAAAAGTGTTTTTCTCTCTGAATTTACAATAAAAATACATATTAAGCTTTACTGTTCATGAAAAAATACAATTTTTGAAAGTACAACCCTAAAGGTAAGAGTAAATCAACTCTGTCTGAACAAAGCGGATACTCTACTCATATATAGAGTATCAAATTACCGATGTCATATATAACCTGCGTAACAAGTTGTCTACTCGCAATATGGCTCCCTATTAGATAATTTAATGAAGAATATAGATGCTTTATTCTTCTGAAGGCATTGTTCTATAAGGAGACAGAGAGAGAGAAGGCTCTGGTTATATCCACAAATAATGACCTTCCCGGTTGCCAGGCAACACCACAAATGCTCATCACACAAGCTTTAATATAAGTCCAATGGGAAAAGAAAAGGAAGACATGATTTTTGGAGGGGGATTGATGTTTAACTTAAAATATAAATTCCTTTACAGAAGTAGGTGCATCATTCTAGGTATATAGAGGCCCTGTGAGCTTTAAGGTGTCAAGGTAGCCCCTTTTATAAGCCTAAAGAAGAATATGTATTAATTGATAATACATATTATCAGATCCCGTGAATACAGAATTTTGTGAGGTGCAGAATCTCACTCTTGAACAACTAGTAATCTAATGAAATCAGGGGAGAAGGTTTCAATTTAAACCTGAGGTAAATAGGGGGAGGCGTCATTGTTGTATCAAACTGGGTTACTAAGGATCTATCAAGCATTTAGCCAACTCCAAAAAACATTCACCAGATAGAAAAGCCTTCATATGACCCAGTGGGTCTTCAACCTTTAAAACCACCTAATCATTTCCTTTTCTCCAAAGACCTCAGCAAGCTGGGTATGTTAGATACACCAAGCTGGATATAACATTATGCCCTTAACACACAAAAGCATAATATTGTTACAGAAAGTGTCTGCTACCGTCCAAAAACACTGTGGAGTCCTGTTTTCTCTTCACAACTGAGCAAATAAAACAAAAATGAAACACATGATCCATTGTTCACTTTGCCTATATGAATGAATTTTATGTTTGACCCAGACTAAATTGATAATCTAAGAACTAAGGGCCTCGGTGAGACAGTTTAAGGACTTTAATTACCTATACAGCAAAAAGATGGCTTTGAGCTCTCTGCACGCCTTTATTTCTGTACAATCCACAAGTACCATCATAAACTGAAAGCCTAGAATAAATCCGATTTCAATTATGACCCTACCTCAAGGCTTATTTCATGTGCATGCCAAGGGTCAAAGACTTTGTCAATCTCAATATTAAGCTTCTGAAGATTATCTAAGTGCTTTTCATTCAAAGGCCCCCAAACCACAAAGCTGCTATGGCAGCTGCCCTGCCATATTATGGGTTAGGTGGGCCAACTTGTCCCTAGGATTAAGTGTTCTTCCCTCCCCACCTCACTCTCTTCTGCAAGAGGGTAAAACCCATACAACATTATCATGCACCAATATCCTACAACTACTCTTCCCACTTCCCTCAGCCATTTCTAGCCCTCCATCTTTCTCCCCCAGTCATCATCAACTTTTTTAACTTCCTGACCCCACACACGTTGTCACTCCATTAGAGAGTGATGTATTATACAATGTCTATACCAGTAAATGTGCAAAAGAGTTTAAGGGGTGGTTCCTCCTCCATGTGATTTTCACACACTTGCTGGTTTGCATCCAACTGAGGATTTCAATTAAAGTGGAACTAAACTGGAAGTTAATATTTGCCATCTTTTAGACAGCATCTGGAAATGTTAATTTAGGCTAAGCTCCCAATTCCCAGACATCCTGCATGTCTGGGCAGCCAAACACTAAGCCCCAGCACTGTCACATGGGAAGAAGGGAAAGGAGTCACATGTGCCCCTATAACCTAAACTACTGGGTATTTTTATTTCTTCCTACTGGATGAATGGAGCAGCAAGAAGTGACGAAAGGATACGTGGTGCTGGTGAGACCACTGGTAAGGTCACTTGCTTTAAGAGCTGCTGATGGTCTCAATAACCTTACAGCCACTCAAATGTATTTTAGCCAGGTCAAGCCTCAAGTAGCAGTTAAGAGCAATCACTGTTAAGCACAATCACAGCACTACTGAGCAGGAAGTCCACAGTTTCCCTTTCTTTAAGAGAATTCATACTGGATAGAAGCAAAATAATGGAACATGAAAGCTTATGTGTCCTACTGGTCCAAAACACTGTGGGAACCCTTTTTCCACCCAAAACAACATCCAACCAAAAATTTGGATTTGTTCACCTTTATCTTACTCACTGGATTTTGTGCTTTGAGTGGAATTTTTTTTGTGTTTACACTAACGAAGGATCTCAATAAGGCAGTTTAGGAATTTTCCATATTTGGCAAACATTGGGCATCTTTGAACTATTTGTAGGCCTTCCCCTCTCGACAAACCACAAGCACCAGCATGCACCAAGGATTGCTAAACCCTGGAGTCAGGCATGATTTCAGATATGAACGCAGGGAAATATTATTGTATGCTTCAAGGGCCACAGATCTTCTGTCAATCTCAATTTATTAACATTATTAAAAGGGAATTTTAACAAGGGCAGTCTGCTTCTCCCTTAAAATCCTGGTAGCCTAGGCCCCAGCCATTCAGGGCCTGTCTAGCATACAGTAATTTATTCCAGCTCAGTCACTCCTACACTGTGCACGCAGGCAGTTGCTATGGTTAATACAAGACTCTCTGTGCAGTCAATGAAAATGTCATGGTTTGGTATGCCCCTTGGGGATGTGTGCTATACACCTTACCTAGACCACTGCCCTTGATATCTGTCAGTCTATACAAACTGTAGCCCCATTCAAATTAAACTCGGTTAATCCTAACAATTAAACAAAACCATAGTTAACTGGTGTCTATGAATTCACAATTAGTTTGACAACTTTAATTTGACAGAAGAAATCACATTTTTTATGTTTTTGTCTTTTTATTTTAAAGATTCCTTTACTGGGAAGAAAAAGATTTAGAAAAATATTCCAGACTAGAATCATTAATTAACATTTGCACTAAGCACTTGCAAACACTGGCTGTAAAGAAGCTTAAAAATAATACCAAAGGATTTATCTTGCTTGGCAAATCACAAATTAAACCCCCCCTCTTATTTATTTTTTTGGGTGACAGACTTTTAGAATGGACGTGAGGAACGTATTTCCTGCGAAAAAAGTTAAAACATTGATACGAAATACAAAAACTAAAATGCGATTAAACTATCACAGAACGAGGTTAGTTTTACTGCAAGAGCAATTCCTGAGCACTTGTCACCAACAGCCAAATTATTTTTGACGACGGTGCAGAAATCCAAGCATATAGTTTGACATTTTTGTGCTTGGGCTGTGAGCGCAAACGAGTACTCTCTCTGTGTGCATTAATGTAAAGTGACAATGGTAGAGGCCTGAGGGTCACGTGACTCTCCACAAATGCCTTGAGCCATCAGAATCATATCATTTATTGTAGTGGTTCAATGAAAATCACATTGTAAATTACTGCCTCTCCATGCAAGACCCTCATCATGGCTGGTAAATTATAAAAAAAAAAATAAATCATAAATACTAAATAAAACTAACAGTGTCAAAAATGGACAGCTTCATTTTTTACTGCCAAAATTCAGCCAGAAAACAAAAGTTAAAAAAAATGTTTTTTTTCCAATCCAGATTATTTTTAATTAAAGGGTACATGTGTGTCTTGCCAGCTAATTTAAATGCAGAGCAATATCTACCAGCTGCCTTTCCTGAAGCTCATATTCATGAAAAGATGAAAATTTGTTTATGCAAAAATAAATAAATAAATAAAACTGCTCCCTAATATTTGTACGTTGTGTTATTGTGCTTGTAAAATACTCTTGTAATCTTCTAAAATACTATTTTTCACTGTATGAATTCAACTAAAAAACGCAAAAATATTTCTAGTTATTGTAAGCCAAGAAAAAAAAAAAAAGATCACAGGAAATATAGACCATCAATTAGTTCCACCTAGTGAATTATTTATACATCCTTCTGAAATAACGCGCAAGCTATTTTTACAGAAACCACTTTTGTGAGCTCTTGAAAAGACTGACGATTGCAGCATCTCAGAGAAAAGGGAAAAAAAAAAAACATTTAATGATGTGTAGAGGGGGGTCCCAAACCTGCAGGTGCCTGCAGCGTAGGTTGTGAGTGACAAAGAATGCCCACCACTTGAATTTTTTTACTGATGGAACCTAGCGGCCATGAAAAAAAAAAAAGCATGGGTAACGGGGGGGGGGGGG
>NW_017306277.1:3576844-3577429 GCF_000935625.1 Nanorana parkeri
TTACACCCAAGATATGTGTTGCGCTCCTCTATACCCGTCCTCTCCAATTAATCTGCCAAAAAAAAAAAAAGTCGCCCACTGTGATTACAAGGTACAACCGTGAACGGTGGCTGCAATGCTGCCTGCATCGTAGTTTTTAATCATGCAGTACCAGAACGAGCACATTTCCAATCTACACCCTTTGCTGATGCATAAAACAGTGCTAACCTCATCTCCGCTAGCAAACAAACAGCCGAATGGCTTCACACGGATTACACAAAATAAATAAATAAATAAAAAAGAATAAGAAAAAGAATTCCCATACATCACAGCATTAAAAGCACAGAAGGAAAAAAAAAAAACATAATATAAAAATAATCAATAGGGACTCACCGACTTTGGGCTCTTCTTTGGGACTGGCAGTCCTGCAAAACGGCAACAAGGGAGAGATCAACATTAGCATACAAATGTTATGTTCATCTAAGATAAATCCCAAGGTATATCATTCTAATGTAGCCATCTGCACGGCAATAGCAGGATTCTCCTCAGCATCGGAGTTATCAGTCTGTTTAGAACGAATCAAAGCAGAGTACGAGAGGGAGCGAG
>NW_017306277.1:3577535-3621096 GCF_000935625.1 Nanorana parkeri
AGAGAGAGAGAGAGAGAGAGAAGGAAAAAAATAAAAAAAGGGGGGAATGAGAAAGAGAGAGGGAACACAAATCTATCTGCATTAGCGATGCTGCAGAAGCCCGGAGGCTGGGGGAGAGCAGACCTTGGCGGCCTGGGAAAAGCGAACACTTGGACAGAATCTCAAATGCTCCCCTGGATTAAGAGGGACTTGGCTAACAATTAAACCTAGATATTTCCTTTTGACGCGAGCTGCTTGTCAATTGCATTGGACCAATAGAAGCTGAATAACAGATACGAGCGGATGTTAAAGGCTTTCTTTACAGCAAGTGAGAAGACAAGGATTTTTTTTGCAGGGGGGGGCAGATGTGCAGGGAGGGTACTGAGGGGTGTTATTCCATCAAGGTTAATAAACATGTGGCAGGCAGCTCCATTTAAACAAAGCTGACATAGATGAGCAGATACTCTGTGAACTGGACGAGTGCAATATGATGGCACGACTTCATAGGAGCCGTGTGATAGAAGGACTGGGCTTTAAGCAATTACAGAAGCAAATTAAAAAAAATGCTTTATTTTATAGGATCACAAAGCAGAACAGGGCTTATTTAATAACAGTGCACTGAACATGAACCAATCAGAAATCAGTTTTTATTAGCCAACCCCCCACTCAAGGTATCCCATATTCCTAGTCCAATATGGCTGATCATGATTGGCAGAAGCTGACACTCCCAGATGAGTCAAGCGGCCAGACTGGGTATTTTTGACCAATGAACAGAGCTTCCACCAGGCTGAAGTCCCAGCGGTTTGTCAACCCCCTCTCCTCGAATACACAAAAATGTGCTCAAGGAATACCCACATGCACATTAATGGAGCAATTTCTAAAGTAGCAACATTTACTGGCGGTCAGATTGGCCCATCGTGTCCAAACCTGTTGGTAGGATACCCTAAAGTTACTTATATTGTAGATGAACCATCAGATGCCTCCAAAATCGTCTCCTCCTAATCAGTTACATAATGCCATTACACTTTTGCATTTCAAATGCAACATTGAGGTCTCTAACTCATGTGGTTTCAAAATGTGGAGGTGTAGTGCCAGAATGCTCTTCTCAATCAGAGCACAACGGTGGATTTCAGAGGAATCCAAGTGTACAGGGACACCTTATGGTTCCTGCCATTGGGCCAATATGTTAAAGATACTGTAGCACACCCTACCAAAGAATTACAGTGGCCATCACCGAAGGCCCCGGGTTCGAATCCCAGTCAGGACACTATCTGCAAGGAGTTTGCATGTTCTCCCTGGGCTTGCTTAGGTTTCCTCCGGTTACTCTGGTTTCCTCCCACACTCCAAAGACATGCTGGTAGGTTAATTGGTAAATGTCCCCTGTATGTATGCATGTGAGATAGAGACCCCTAATTGAGGGCAGGGACTGATGTGAATGTGCAACTTTGCAAGGATCTGTGTAGAATTGTCAGCGCTATATAAATACCAGTAATCAATAAATAAATAATTAGTGCCTTGGAAAGCACCGAAGACAGAGGATCAGCATGAGAGCCAGGTAACTAGCAAGGATCAACTAACAAGGAAATCAGCAATAGCGGAGCCTGTATTGTACATATGAGCGACATCAGGTGACTTTATATAAAAGATCAATATATGTTCTTCAGCTATGTATGTAGCCGTTTCCTTGGTGTTCCCTTTGTGCTATACAATATATAAGTCAGATTGTAACATTAACAAAGCCGCTGATGCATCTTGTAACTGTCAATTGCTTTGCAAAAAGAAGTATTATCAACGTATTACAGAGCAGTGCACACTGTGAACTCTAGCAGCGAGGTATCAGGAAGGACCACCGAGCTCCAGTGGGTGGCGCCAGCAGCAAGCAAAACCGCACACACCGCACATCATAGTGAAAGCCAATCTACTTCATTATAATTCAAAGACAACAAACCTACAGAGCAGAATTCTGATTGGATGCTGCAGATTGGTGCATAGCACCGTTCTCTATTATTATTATACAGGATTGATATAGAGCCAACAGTTTGTGGAGCCCTTTACAATATAAGGAAGACATTACAATCACAATACAAATCAAGACAAGATGGTAAGGAGGGCCCTGCCCCTGAGGGCTCTCTTCTCTACTGTCTGCGGGTCAATAACTGATGTTTTGTTTTAATTGGCAACAAACAGTAAAATCACTTAATGGTTTCCTATGTCTCTTGTGGACTGCGCTCACCTTTCATGCCTGTCGCTGCAAATCTGAGGAGCCCCTCTACTGGCTGGATATTTCATGTCCTGCCCATTCTGCAGGAAGGAATGGCAGAAGAAGCAGGACCCCAGCCAAAAACTGGGTGGAAACAGAACCACTAACTACGGCGTCTCTAAAGCCAAAAAATATGGAGAGCTCCAACACATGCAGCATTTTAAAGGATAAAACAAAGGGAAAGGTGCAAGTACATAAAAATAGCAGTTGCCTATAACTGAAATCTAATGAACTCCTAAATTCCTGTTGTGAACTGACAACTCCAACTCTCCTGCATTGCAATCCTGAGCAATGTTCTCAGCCCTCCACTTGCTGGACTACAGAAATCCTCTTCTCCTCATTTCCATATCATAAAGGGGAGGTGTACCAGCAGGGGACAACTTAGGCAGAGCTGACAACACTGCTTGGGAATGCATTGCAGTAGTGGCCAGTGGCATCACAAGGGGGGTGCGGCCCGCACCCGGGTGACACTAATGGAGGGTTGCCAACAAAATGACTGACATTTTGTTGTCAACCCCTCTGAAAAGTCAGACACTCGGTCATGGAGCGAGAGCCCGAAAGTGTCAGGATAGAGGAGGGGACATGGCGGCATACCTCATCCCGCTGGGTGAACGCCCCCTCCTCTCCCTGCTGGCGTCCATCACCAAGATGGCCGCCAGCAGGCGTCAATTAGATGGCCGCACATGCATGATGACATGATCGTGCATGCGCGTGGCGACATCACGTGCATGGATGATGGGTCTCCGCACCTGGTGACACCTGGCCTCGGGACGCCCCTGGTAGTGGCAGAGTTGTCAGCTCACCACAGGACTCTACAGGATGTTAGGAGCTCACTAGATTTTCTGCAGACTCATCAGGTATTTTTGTGTACTTGCAGCATTGTGAAGGGGATAAAGGGTAAGTATTGTATATATACAGTAATATATACACTTTAAAGCTGAACTCCAGGAATTACACAAAAACAAACCTTGTAGTGTCTTCCCCCGATACACCCCCCATTACCCGCATTGCAAGAGTTTAATTATCATTAAGTCTAGGGATAGAGGAATACGTTGTAATACCTACCCTATTCTTTGCTCCAGCAGGCTCCCTCCATCTGTGAGACCTGTCCCACTAAGCCTCTTCCTTAAAGTGCTCAGTTCACACACTAAAAGGTCATTGCATACAATGCAGGGTGAATAGTCTTGCACTGTTAGGACAGCGAGGTCCTGCCCACAATCCGGAGCGTCAGGGAGAAAAGGAGAGCATCGGAGTGATAAATAAGGCAAGCCTTACAGCTTATTCTTGTACCCCTAGGCAAAAACGTGCACCTAACCCCGGCACTAGGGAAGGGAAGAGGAGGTATGACGACAACTGCAAGGGTAGTTTATATGTAATTCACGAAGTTCAGCATTAAAATGCACCCATTGTGTTGCCTTGTGTGTGAGTCTGTTCACTTTCATAGAATAGCCTCAACTCATTAAACTATAATGCATGTGTTATTTGGCATTGTTATTTCCAGCTCTCATTGATTAAAATGACTGTCATTCTGGCATATAATAATTGTTAGAGCTTGGTGATTTGAATCTAATATGTCATTTAGTGGATTTGAACACAAAAAAATGAAAGCAAAAAGACAAAAGAGAGTGACCATGGAACACTCGTTATCACAAGCATAGGCTCAGACCTTCATTGATGCTGAACAGTGGGAGAATGGCTGAACACACACAAGTCCATTGTTTTGCAGTCCCCCACAAGATCCATGAATCATAAAATGTCATTTGATTCATACCAATGTTTACCGCACAAGCACCAGTAATTGACTTCAGGAACAAGGTTGTATGGGCTTGTACAAAATGTCAGCTGCTCTTTGGGGAGCGATGAATTACACGTATATGAAATCACTGCAAGGTGCATTTCAGAGGATTAACAACCACCCCTGGAGTAAATCCTAATTGCAGCAGGTTGTATATACATTAGTATAATGGCCTTTCTTAAAGATATCTGAGCAGCTGTCATGATATACACCTCTTAGTGGGGAAAACCTCTCGCTGAAAGTAAATCTTTGAAGAGAGAAAAAGACCAGGGCTGGTACTACTGATCTCCTAAAAATGCCAGTTGCCTGGCTATTATGCCAACCTCCTACTGGCTCCTATACTTTCCAGTCAAGTCAAGTTCCTCCACGCCAAACTCGCTCATCCATGTCTTTATGGACCTTGCTTTGTGCACAGGTGCGCAGTCATGTTGGAACAGGAAGGGGCCATCCCCAAACTGTTCCCACAAAGTTGGGAGCATGAAATTGTCCAAAATGTCTTGGTATGCTGATGCCTTAAGAGTTCCCTTCACTGGAACTAAGGGGCCAAGCCCAACCCCTGAAAAACAACCCCACACCATAATCCCCCCTCCACCAAACTTTACACTTGGCACAATGCAGTCAGGCAAGTACCGTTCTCCTGGCAACCTCCAAACCCAGACATGTCCATCGGATTGTATGCTGGAAACGTGCACCTTGTTTTAAAAAGCTAGTCACTGTTTGCCGGGACACATTAGAGTCTTCAGCTGCCTGTGTGCTGTCCTGGGCTTCTGGTGTGTATCTGCACCTTAAGGAGGAACTGGTTACCTCCAAGCATACCCTGCCTCTAACCTATTTATTGCGGTGTATGCCCCAGAATGGGAGCTTGGGGACTTGATGGGTCAGTATGGCTCCCACTTAGATTTGCTGCAAATATATGCTCCTAACATCTCAGTTTTTGATACACAGAAGGGAATTGATCAAAACTGGAGCAGACAAAATCTGCAGCAGTTGCCCATGGCAACCAATCAGCTTCACTCTTTCATTTTCAAATCTTAACTAAACAAACTGAAGATAGAAGCAGATTGGTTGCCATGCTGCTCCAGATTTTGTCTGCTCCACTTTTGATAAATTCTCCTCATAGTGTTTGAGTGCTGGCTATTTCTACTTTGGACATCAAATATGTCTGCCTTTGTTTATCTCCATTAAATGGGGAATGGGAAGGGGGGGTAAGTTTAAGGAAGGAAGATAACATCGTTTTACTTTCAGGTCAGCTCACATAAAGTGACAAGAACTTTTGTGTACTTGCTGAAAATGTTCTTAACCAAAAAAATTAAAACGAATGCAGCCACCACATCTAAGGACTGGTAAGCTGCAATATATCCAACATTTCCTATTATCACCATTATATTAGTAATACATTACATTAGTAATGTAGTTTCCTGCATAGGTCAATTCAGATCAGGAGCGGAGGGAGCAGCACTGTAAGCCAGGCTTTGCTACACTTTACAGATAAACGTCTAATAGGAGAAGAGACAATAAAGATGACCTCATCAGCATGTTGCTGCTCCTTAACTGCCCAAT
Organism: Nanorana parkeri; assembly: GCF_000935625.1. Lineage (NCBI taxonomy): Eukaryota > Metazoa > Chordata > Amphibia > Anura > Dicroglossidae > Nanorana > Nanorana parkeri. The sequence goes on from NW_017306277.1 coordinate 3,583,130, forward strand.
TAAAGGCTGAGGCGAAGTGACATTAAAGTCTAAACCCCCCCCCCCCTAACTTGCTGCTTTAAAGGAGAACTATTGAGTTAGGGCTTTTCCCCATAGTTCTGCTTATGGTAACGGGAGGACACAAACTAGCGTCCTCCCGTCACCCTAAGCTCAGTGGACCGCGAGCTACAGCTACGCGGTATACTGAGACACCGCAGCTGAAGTGGATCCCGACAATTATGTCTGGATCCGCCCAGCTGCGTGAGTGACAGCTGGCTCTGCCTATCTAGAGGCAGAGCCAGCTGTACCCGCCTCCTCCCCCGTCCGTTTCGCCAGTCAGCGCTGGAGGATCGGAGCGGGGAGGAGGGGGCAATATAGCCACTCCCCTGTCACGGCAGAGAGCTGTGACAGGATCGAGAAGTGAGCGAACGCCGGTATGTGTTCGCTCAATTCCCGATCTACTGAGCCGACCTGTGACAGTCTCATTGTTAGGTGAGTGAAAAGCCCTCACCTCATAGTTCTCTTTTAGGGACTCACTTTAAATGATGCCTCTTGATTCAATCATCTTCTTTCCAGTAGTTTTCAGGAGTCCCTCCAGCGCTGGTGCCGGACTACTGCGTCTCCTGTGTCCCACGTTGTCTTTATGGGTGCATGTTGCCGGGCTGCCTGCATTGACTTACCCTGTGTTTCTCCTCTTCTCCGAGCCGAAGATCTCTACTGTGCATGAGCCCGCCCCATGACCCTTCACGGCTGCCCGAGAATCTTCTGAACTTCGGACGGGAGTGCGCAGCAGAGACACAGGTAATTTAACCTTTTTGGTAACTTTTTAAAATGTTTTTGCATATATCTACTGCTTGCTAGCAGTAGATACATGCAAAAAACCCAGAGGGTTTAATTATACTTCAACCAAGTTGTCTTGTTTAACTGCAATAGAGAAAAGTGAGGTCAGATCTTGGCTTTGCTTTCTGACAAGGATGTCTGGATAACAAAACTAGCGGAATTACAATGTTTTGGCAAATTAGACACAACACAAAGTTTAACTATAAATTTTGTGGTTTGCCTACCATTACTTTAAAGTATGTACCCCCTTATAAAAGCCAATATTTAATGCAGAACCAAAGCTGTAGACCTTGACATTGGCAGATTTTAAAAGTACTCCCTGGATGTATATAAATGATCTGCAGCAATCCACTATTTTTAAAATACTTAATATAAATATTTACCGGTATCAATTTTTAAGATTCATTCTCTGCTAACACTCTGAATGGTTATAATGAATTTACTGTAAGAAGAAGGCGGCGAACCCCCTGAACCCAAGGCAAGTCCCTTCTGGGATGCATGTTCCAATGGATGAGAAAGAGTAGTGTGCACAGCTTATCAGCAACTTCTTGAGGAGGAGAAAAGGCGGAGGGGTCAAGTGCTTATGCCGATTACTATGCAGACATCACGCCAATGAAGATCAGAGAGGTGACACCAATAATTTATGAATTCATTGATTTAACAGCCGTGTCTCCACAGAGTAGGATACCACTTCAATGAAAGCTTCAGATGCCTGGCAGATTATAGGAACTATAATAGTCCAAGTTATTGCGGCATTAATATTTCATCGTACGTCTGAAGAGAACCCAAGGAACGGGACTCTACAGCCCAGACATCTAGATAAGCATTTCTTAATTGTCTCAGGAAAGACACAAGCACGGAGAGGGAAATGTAACATAAGCTGCAGTATGGATGTCAGCCATTTTGTTTGCTAGAGTATTCACGGCATGCTTTGCTAGGAACCAATGACTTTACAGTGCTGAATGAAACAAAATGAAGTTAGAGGACAAGTCCCCTTGCTTACTGACTTGCATAATGTCAGGTCGTGTGCCACTGGCCTGTGAGGTGTACCGGTACCTGCAATGAATATAGGAGGTCCCGTCAGGGCAGCTGAACGAAGCTTCTTCGTTGTTAGGTGAAACCGCATTGTGTGTCATGTATGAATGTTGTCTGGAGTCCAATGAGATGGCGTGCGGTCATAAAGTGAGTCATACTCAAGCAGGGTTCCATAGAACCCTAGAGTTCCTCCAGAGGTTGCTAGGGGTCTCTTGAGCTGTGGCTAACTGACCTTCCAACTGATGGTGCCTGCATAGTTCTGAAGTCCACACCACTTGGCAGAGCCAGTGTCATCACACCATAGAAATATTTAGCTTTCTATAAAGTTGGCATTTGGACCACCACTGTAAAGGACACTTTTCCTAATGCAGGGGTTCCCAGAGACCAGGAAAAACATTTTCTAGGGTTCCAATGGGGTAAAAGAATGAGAAAGGCTGCAGTAGAGGATAGTTGGATGTGCAGGCAGGATTAAAATACATACTGCTGCAGTCACTCATTGGTCATATAAACACAAATGCAAATCTGAACTGAGCATTTGTGTTTATGTCCGTGGAGAGAGCAGAGGGAAGAGGACACGGCTTTTCGGCCACATAGGGGGACTTCTATGCCAGGCCTATTGACAGTTTACTAAAATCTTCCCGTTCTACTGGAGTAAAACTTTCTGGAACATTTAGTAAAAGAAATATTAGGCACTCCTAGGCCTCATTTACACTGCCACATACACTGCGCACAGCATTTTTTTCCCTATATGCAAATAAATGGCTCCATACACATAGCTGCGTATACACACAGCTGTATTTTTGCACTGCGTAAAAATGCGCAAAAAATGGAACCAAGATGCGTCTGGCCTTGGGATTTTTGCGTATTTTTACACGTGTGCTCGTACTGTACATTAAAGTTTCATTTAAAAATGATGCATTTTGGGATTGGATACAGTTCACGCATATACGCGCATACATACATCTATACGCATTTACAAATATGCATTCAATTTTGCTCTTGCATTGTGTGTGTGAATGAAGCCTTAGCGTGAGCATGTGAATTAAGCTGTCCATACAAGGATCACATTTTTTGTTTGTTTCCCATTCGGTTGGTGGGTGGCCCTGCAGCACCACCTAGCCCTACGAAATTCTATTTTTCAATTGTCTTTTGTCAAAGGAGCCAGGTGGAACATTGTTGTCTGAACACAGTCACTTTAGTCAATCAGCTGCAGTCACCGGCTGTCAGAACACAATAGCCGAAATGGAACATTCTTCCATCCACGCTCTTTAGAAAAGATGGGGAAATTGAGTGATTTCTCATTAAGCCTGCGGGCCTCATATTGTATGACACGGAGAGGTTAGTTTACAAACATTGCACATCCACAATCAAAATACCTGTTTTGCATTTTAGTGTGTTGCTGTTAGCAAGAAAAGGGTTGCCTGGCTCAGAAAACCCATAAAACGCATAGGGGGGAACTGGAGCAGGCAGAAACTAGAGCAGTTGCCCATGGCAACCAATCAGCATCTCTCTTCAGTTTGCTCAGTTGGGATTTGAAAATGAGAGATAGAAGCTGATTGGTTGCAATGCAAATCTGCTCTAGTATTGATAAATTCCCCCCCATAGTGTTTTTGTACCCTCAAAGTATTGCAGGCATTGAATCAGCATAACAGCCAGCCAATTAGCATTTTTAGCAATGGCAGCCTGCATATTCTCCCTGTACAGGTTTCTTTTAAAGACCAACAAAAAAAAAAAGCCCCGCTCCATAAACTAGAAAAATAACTGCATAAGCCTCATACGGTGCTGACAAATATTTCGACATCCTCGTTCTCGGTTTGACGAAATTGATGCAGAAATAAAAATCAGTTGACTTTTGATTTTTTCCAGTCGGCTGCGCTGTAATACCATTGTGAATGACTTCCTTGTGAATAATTTTGCATCTAAATCATCTGCCTGTCAGGGAGAGCAGGTCAAGGACTGGATTTATAAGCATCTTTCTGACGACAGAAAAAAATAAAAGAAATAAAAAAACATTTTAAAAGTATATTTGAAATTCTAGGGATCCAAATCACGAGAGCGTGTCAAGAGTGATTCATCTCCATCTTTGATATATTTTTTTTTCTTTCTTGTGTTGGGATGAATAGCTCATTTGTTTTGAGAGATTCTCCAGGATGAAGATCAGCAATTAATGTTGAAATATGATGATTTTATATCCAAGTGGAAACACTTTTTTTTTTTGCTTAGTGAGGTAAGACTTCTAGGAACTTTCTGCCGATGCAAACGTGTCCATTCAGGATTTCTTGCATGTGTTGCCCTGTCATTTAGTGTGATGAGGGGTTGAGAGGTTGTCAGGGACGGGGTTTGCATGTGCCATGTTTTTCCACTGAAAGGAACATAGGAAAAATACTAAAGCCAGAGGCAGGTAACCTTGGCACTCCGGCTGTTGTGGGACTACAAGTCCCATGAGGCACTGCAAGACTGACAGCCACAGGCAAGATGGGATTTGCAGTTTCACCACAGCTGGAGTACTGACTTTGCCCACCCTTGCATTACACCAAGAAGTTTTTTTCCAGGTTCAGACTTGCTAAGCTATGGGTATACTAATGGGGAGCACCATTCACACAAAGATCCTTTTCTTTTTTATTAGGAACCCTGTAAGGGAGTCATATGTGAAGCTTATAATTGTGGACGTCGTTCTGTAATTCCCAGTTGCATGGCTTTAAGGCTGGGTTTACACCGGGGCGTACGAAATATGCACGTTTGCCGCTCGTTTTTAGCACAATTTGCGGTAAAAGAAACGTGCGACAAATGCGCGTTTACGAGGGCTATCCGCCTGTATCCTAATGGATACGCGCGGCAAATACGCCCCAAAGAAGCTCCTGTACTTCTTTGGGCGTAGGGCGTTTTTCAGCGCGTTCGTACGCGCTGTAAAATGCCCGGGTGGGAACCAGACCTTAGGCAACGTAACAAATATTTGTCCTCGCACATCTATAATTAAAGTGACACTAAACGCAAGAGTTAAATCTTAAAAATGCATTCAAATACCGTAACTTTTAACAAAAATGTATCTTATTTGTGTATTACTCGGCTGTAGATCCTCAAATCATCTCTGAATTGGTGGTGACAATGTCCTTACTTCTGGAGGGTGACTACTTTTGTTCCCCATGGTCCCTGTGTGTGTTGTAAAGTAGCCCCATGATGGACTACAACATCAGTACAAATCTAAACTAAACCTGAGATTGTAGTGCATCACAGGAGTGAGCTTGGAGCGGTGACTACTTTACAACACACACAGGGACCATGAGGAACAAAAGTAGCCACCCTCCAGACAGTGTCAGCATGAATTCAGAGATGATTTGAGGATCTACAGCCGAGTGATACACAAATAAGATACATTGTTGTTAATACTTAAAGTACTTAAATGCATTCTTAATATTTAACTCTTAAGTTTAGTGTCACATTAATTCTTCAACATGAAGCTGGACTAATTTTAGTTTACTAGGGTCATCCCTAGCCAAACTACATCATACTGACCTTCTAGGTTAAAATTTCACACAGTCTTAGCAGAAGATTCAGGCTATGTTTACACCATGTCCGGACCAGATCTACAAACGCAAACGCAGTGCATTTTTGCCGTTTTTTTTAGCTTAAATGGGCTTTCAGGTTTAGTCCAGTGCGTTTGCGTGCATTTTTGATGCATCTCAGTGCATTCCAGACCAGGGAAAATTAGGCAAGCAGTATTATTTTTTGCCTGGATGGGAACGGACTGCGCTGGTGTGAACAGAGCCCATAAATACCATAGGGATACATTGTAGGGATGCACCAATAACCAATACTAGTACCGAGTATTTAGGCGAGTACATTAGGCTAATACATTGCAATGCTTTTTTGGTCCAAGAACAAATTATTCTGGTTTGGACATGGTCCAGGCATGGTGGGCACAAGTCCTCAGGACCAGAAAATGTTTATCCGCACCTGAAATGCATCCCAATGTATTCCTATGGTATTTCTGGGCTCTGTTCACACCAATGCAGCCCGCTCTGGTGTGGGGAAAAGAAAATGTGACATGCACTATTTTTTCTGGTCTAGAATGTACCAAAATGCATGTAAACACATCAAAAATGCATGCAAACACACTTGACTCCACCTGAAAGCCCATTTTAAGCCTAAAAAAATAAACGCTTCAAAAATACGTAAAAAAACGCACTGCACCACATTTGCAGAAACGCATCCAGATCTGGTCCAGACATGGTGTGAACAAGCCCTTAGCGTTATTTAAAAAAAAAAAATTAAAATGCATTATTTTGATATGCTAGCTTTATAATTATCTATTGCAACCTTTAGTATATGTCGGAGATCTGATACACGCAAGATGACCTTAGAATATTTCTGAACCAGAACCAAGAAAAAGCGGGACAACATTTCTAAAGCTTAAAGGAGAACTATGGGGTTAAGGCTTTTCCCCATAGTTCTCCATAGGGTAACAGGAGGACACAAACTAGCGTCCTCCCGTCACCCTAGGCTCAGTATACCGCGAGCTGTAGTTCGCGGTATACTGAGACGCCGCAGTATACCGCGAGCTGCTGCTCGCGGTATACTGAGACGCCGCAGCTGAAGCGGATCCCGACAATTATGTCTGGATCCGCCCACCTGCGTGACTGACAGCTGGCTCTGCCTATCTAGAGGCAGAGCCAGCTGTACCCGCCCCCTCCCCCGTCCATTCCGCCAGTCAGCGCTGGCGGATTGGAGCAGGGAATCCAGCCCCTCCCCTATCACGGCAGCGATCCATGACAGGATCGAGAGGTGAGCAAACGCCGGTATGTGTTCGCTCACCTCCCTATCTACTGAGCCGACCTGTGACAGTCTCAGGCCCCGTTCACATTGAGCGATTTATCGCGCGATTTTTGTAGCGATATCGCTCATATTTCCGCACTATATCGCTCTATGTAGCTTCACCAATACATTTCAATGTAGCTGTTCACATCTCGTCGCTCAATGTCGCTCAATATCGCTCAATATCGCTTGTAGCTCGTCGCTGGTAGCTTGTCGCTTCTACATGACCCTTTTTTAGAGCGATTTTGAGCGATATTGCTCCTGATTGCATACAGCCCAATAGGAAGATGTCGCGCGACACGTCGCTCAATGTCGCTCGTCGCTCAATGTCGCTCAAAGTCGCGCGATTTCCATGTCGCTCAGTGTGAATGGGGTCTTATTGTTACAGGTCGGCTAGAACTATGAGGTGAGTGAAAAGCACTCACCTCATAGTTCTCCTTTAAACACATAGCTGGCTAGCTAGAAGAAACCTCTGGAGGCTGGTAGGAAATGCTGAAAGGGTGCCCAAACCTTTGCACAAGCCAAAGTGTATGTTTCATTTGTCCCAGCCAGTTACCTGAAACAGGTCATGTTTAGGTTTGTTGTTTACGTTGTGTTATCATCTTTTAACTAAGACAATCAATAGAACATGTCATTCGATCAAGGGTGCCCAAACATTTGCACATGGTTATAATTAGTGATATAAGGATGTACATCCTGTATAGTGGACATAGAAGCAACATCCGGTCTTCAGCTCGGAGGTTCCCATCTACGTCTTCTGTTTCCTGGAATCCTTTCACCCAGCACTTAGCCTCTTCCTGGAACGCGGTCTAATCATGTTTTAGTAATATGATAACCGAACGATCTGACAACTGAAGGAAATAAGAGCACTTACGAACCTAAAGTGTTTACTCGGTCCTTCCAGCTTTACGTAAATCAACACGCGGCAGCAGACCGGGGCGGAGATGCATCTCACAACACTGCACCAGTTGGAAAATTGCTATCGCGGCTTCGATAGGACCGACAGCAGAAAACCATTTATCGTCTTTGCGCAGGAGGCAGATAAGAATTTGCACAGAGGTGAAAAGGTAGATAGCCTTATGATGAAGATAATTGCCTGATAGAGGATGACACGTTTTTCATGCTACAAAAGGTGCTCCAACTATTTTTGGAAATCTGATTTGAAACCCGGAAAGATAAAAAAAAATACACTTTTCATAAATAAGCGGGCTGCATGGCGGTCTTTGAGAAAGGAGCAGACAAAACAGCGAGGCGGAAAGTAACAGGTGAAAATCAGAGAAGCGCAGCCGAGTGAATAACCGAGCCGTAGTGAAGTGAGCCGAACAACGTTCAGCTATTCACTTCATCTCAGTAGAAGGACTTCGACTCAGCCGATCCAACACTTGAATCTCCGGCCGTTCACCCCTATTCACATAGGGGCCGATCTGCAGTGAGCGAATAGGATCGGCTATTGTGCTCGGTACCTCCGTGGTACCGAGAGGAATAGCAAATGGGGGGAAAAAAGTTGGGGGGAAAAAAGTTGGGGGGAAAAAAGTTGAATTTTCTTTTTTTTTAATGTAAATAAAGAATAAATAAAAAACAATAAAGATAACAAAAAACAATTGGGCGGAGCTAGCAGTGACCGCTAGCTCCGCCCAACTGTTTCCTATTGACCGTCACCTGCTAGAGTCTTCTAGCAGGGCCCGGCTAATGAACAACTGGTGATGTCACGACCGGCTCCACCCAGTTGTTATTGTTAAATGACAGATCAGCATCCCCAGGTCATTTGGGGACGATGATCTGTTATTACAACTGGGCGGAGCCAGCTGTGAGATCATGGCTGGCTCTGCCCAGGTGTCATTTGCAAGGCATACGGCCGCCCGTTCGCCCTGCTCCGGCTCATTTGAGCCGAAGCATTTGCCTTGCTCGGTCGCCTTCGGGAGCAGTACAGGATATAGTGAATAGCCCGTACAGCAGCCCTTCGGTTCTACTGAACCGAAGGGCTCCCGCAACTGAAGCTAGTTGAAAGATCAGCCGAAGCTTTGGTTGATCCTTCGGCTAGCTTTGGGAATAAACCCCTCAGTAGTTTGATCTGCTAGGCCCAAGCAACCACAGCACATGGTGGGGTGACCAAGAAATCAACACTACCTGAAGTGTCAGATCTTCAGCTGTAGGGTTCTCTATATTACCGGAGTGATGGGTGGCGCAGGTAGCAGGAAGGGCAGTATTCAATGTTTCCTTTGCGGGGACACTTTATTTTTAATCATTAATCAGTAACTGAGTGACTTTAACAAAGTATTTTGTTTTTGACAATTCGGTGCAACCTCCCACTTTGGGAACACACAGAATCTGAGTGGGTAGTTCCCCATACCAATGAGCCCCCTCCCCCCCCAGTCCACTGATACTTATGTTAGCCTTGCTCCTCTGTCACTCCATGCATCCAATGAACAATTTGGAGTGATGGGGAGCAAGCAAAGAGAACTGTCCACTTTGCCCTTAGAGGAGAACTATGAGGTGAGTGAAAACCACACATCCTCATAGTTCGAGCCGACGTGTGACAATGAAACTGTCACACGCTGGCTCAATAGATCAGGAAGTGAGCGAATGCATACCGTCGCTCGCTCACTTCTCGATCATCTCCCTGCAGAGAGCCATGACAGTCAGTCACCGATTCCCGAAACGATTCCCCCTTCCCCTCTAGTGCTGACTGGAGGATCAGAGGGGGAGGGGGCGGGCACCGCTGGCTCTGCCGCTAGATAGATAGAGCTAGCTGTCACTCACGCAGCTGGGTGGATCTCAACAGCATGGTCGTCTGCAGGGCTCTCAGTATATAGCGAGCTGTAGCTTGCGACATACTGAGCTTTGGGTCACGGGAGGACGCTAGTATATGTCCTCCTGTGACCCTTAAGAGAACTATAGGGAAAAACACTTACCCCATAGTTCTCTTTTAACTAGCGATAGATTCTCTTTCAATAAGAGTACTGGCAGTAATAACCAATGGGTACTTCCCCATACCAATGAGCAGTGGGTACTTTCCGATATTGAGCAAAGGGTACTTCACATTACCAATGAGCAGTGCGTACTTTCTGATAACAATGAGCAGTGGGTACTTCCTCATACCAATCTCGCCCCCCCCCCCCCCCCCCAGTCCACTGATACTTACCTTTGCCTTGCTCCCATCACACCATCCGTCTTATGGACAATTGGAATGACTGGGAAGCAAGGTAAAAGAGAACTGGTCACTTTGTCCTTAACTGGCAAAGTGATAGATTCTCTTTCAATAAGGATACTGACAGAAATAAATATTTACTGAGCAGAGCAGCTGGCCACAGGAAGGGAACGCCAGAATAAAAACCAGAGTCACTCAGAAGGAAAGAGGTGCCCTCTAAGCCACTTCAAAGGCATGATTTTGCAGTTTGCCTGAAGAGCAGCTCATCCAAACAATCCGAACGCCAAGCAGCCATTCTTGTCTCAAAAATAAAAGAAAGAAAAAAAACCCTTAAGACTAATTATTCTTTATGTAGGATTGTACTCCATGTGTAAATCCGCTATTTAACAAATCAAAGACTTTAGTCCACTTTTGATTAGTGCAGGTATGGGGTAGTGGTCTCACCCCTGCTTAGCGGAAACTGCTGCTTGTACAAAAGACGGCAGCGCAGCTGGACGGATCCACCAGACGGCGTCACTCTTTTATGTGCGGGATAAGCTGCTGCATAGTAATAAATCACTAAAGATACAACGAGAGGGGAGAAAACAGCATGGGCCATTGTAATTTGTACACTGAATATCCACTGCAGTACACATCAAATGGCTGCGAGAGGCCCCGTTATGAAGAACTCGCAAAATGTTTTAACTTTAAACCGTGGGATCCGGCCATGTGTTAAGCACGGTTCTTTGCCTTCACAGACTACAGGGAAGAGAAAGCTTAAAGCGGACTGATCATTAAGATTCATACTTCACTGGAATTGACAGGGAGCTTGTCGGCCATACCAATGATATTCATTTTTAAGAGTATATAAAAGGGTATTAAACCCTCGTTTGTTTTTGCATGTATCTACTGCTAGCAAGCAGTAGATATATGCAAAACTATTAAAAAAAGAAAACAAAAAACTTTTTGAAGGGTTAATACTTACCTGTGTCTTCGCCACACACTCCCGTCCGAACATCTGAAAATTTCTAGGGCGGCCGCAAAGGATCTTGGGGCAGGTGCATGCGCAGTTCAGATGCTCGGCCGGGAGATGAGGAGAGACACAAGGTAAGTATATTTGAGCAGCGTGCACCCGCAGACTCTGTGGGACATGAGCGAAGAGGAGGACAGAGAAGTCAGCGCTGGATCGGAGACCCGCACCAGCACTGGAGGGACATCTAAAAACTACAGGAAAGAAGAAGATGATCGGATTAAGAAACATCATTTAAGGTAAGTGCCTACTTTAGCACTGGGGCGAGGGGGGACACACTTTAGCCTTTAATGTCAGTTTAAGAATATTTTTAAGTTAAATAAAGAAGAACTCTATCTTGGGATAAATTAAAAATTGCTGCTTCAAAGCTCTGTCGCCTTAAGGTCAAATGATTGCGGACTATCAGCAGCAGTATGGCTGTTTCAGGGTATCGAAGACTCCAGATAAACGTGAACAATGTGCCGCGCTCACAAATCAGCTGCGTTTCTCATCTAAAATTCCATGGGTTAATATGTGCTATATATCATTGAGTGTGATAAACTTATAGTACTTCAAAACAATGATAATGATCCACTTTAAAATTCACAAATATACACAATACAGTGTAGTATACATATAAAAGTCCACTTGTGAGAAATACACCAGTTAAAAGGCGAATTGTGCTCCCAAATCTAAGATGGATATAAATAGTAAGTGATTAAACAATTCCCCCGGTGTTCCTTGTGATTTCTACCTTCCACTCCCCATAGAATAACTCTCACATCTCCATACGGCCTTATATTATAAATGTCTGGAGAACGCCACTTCCCTTTTTCAAGACACCCGATATTCAGCAATGAAAAACTACTTTTTTCACTCCACAGCTCGGGTTATATTCTCCAGTGGTAACACGCTACCAATCGAAATTAATGAATTTTAGTAGATGGAGAAAAAACAACAGGAAAGAAAAGACAGCCAGGAGAGAGAGGAGAGACAGCCAGGAGGATGAGCAAGGACAGCCAGGAGAGAGAGCAAAGAAAGACAGCCAGGAGAGAGAGCAAGGAGAGACAGCCAGGAGAGCAAGGAGAGACAACCAAGAGAGCAAAGAGAGACAGCCAAGACAGCGAGGAATGACAGCCAGGAGAGAGGGCGAGAAAAGACAGCCAGGAGGATGAGCCAGGAGAGACAGCCAGGAGGATGAGCCAGGAGAGAGAGCAAGAAAAGACAGCCAGGAGGATGAGCCAGGAGAGACAACAAGGAGAGACAGCCAGGGGAGAGAGCAAGGAGAGACAGCCAGGGGAGAGAGCAAGGGGAGAGAGCAAAGAAGTTTTTTTTTTCGTTGGTAGATCTCATGTAGCTCGTCATTTGAAAAGTAGATCTTAACAAAAAATTGTGGGCACCCCTGCTTTAGAGAAAAGCTGTCACTTTGTAACAAATGTGGGATTGTAAGGAAGGGTGGAGTCATAGGTTTTTTTTTCCAATATAAAGGACAATTGCAGCCATACATAATGTAGAAAACATTGTTCACTGCTCTTACATACTGCTTTTATTAAACAAATGAAACCGAATAGTCACAATTTATTGAATGCCATTTTTTTATACTAAAATTTCATGTGTCAACCTCTGGCTGTGCCATAGCTCACCTCCTGTCTGCTCTTAGGTCTACCGGTGGTCAACACTGCAATGTAGGTACCACCCAAGTACCTCCCTCTCATTCCCATTAGCTTACAGAGAAGAAACCTCCACTACATGTCTGATTTTAACCTTCAACTGGTCTGAGTAAACTCAGTATTAAAGCTGAACTCCAGGATAAGCAAATATTGTCAAAATACAAGAGCCATGTGTATTCTTCCTTGAATCTTGGTGAGCTTTGTGCATTTCTTCCAGATCTGTGCAGTAATCCAGCGTGAGACTTGGAGCTTCCTGTAATAAAGACCAGTCACTGTTGTTCTCTCTCCTTGTGCTAGGTGACTGGTCTGTCTCTGCCCTTTCTGTACTTTTCTGCAGGCAGCCTGTAGTGGGTGGAGCCTGTTGGGCCCTTCCCACAGCTCTGCCCTCTGCAAAGCTCAGTGGTGATGTCGCTGCCACTTTCACAAGATAATAACTGGGTTTACAAAAGCATTTGCCGCTCATATCCTTTGTGGCTACTGAGGAATATATTGAAATGAACGCTTCTGTGCCTTGAGTTCAACTTTAAAGATTAAAGGTAATTACATCCTAGTTGTATAAAAAAATATGGTTTCATGGCTTTTAATAGCATACATAAGTGAACTAAAGAGTGTTTAACAACACCGTCATTTACGCTAAACCAATTAACCACGAGTGCTCCAAACCAGTCGATATTTAAAAGATCAGTAATACTCTGAAAAGCATCCGAAGACAACCTGCCAAATTAGATAATGTCCAAGAAAACTGAAAGCTTGCATTTATTCATACCATTTCATTAAAACTTGGACACGAGGTCACGGACAAACCTCTCGCAGATTTTGGCACATTCAATGTTACGTCCATAGACCTCAAGACGCAGCGTGAGCACCAGACCAGATTTATCATGTGACCCAGCGTGATGGGAGGGGGTTAAGAGGAGAGAGATTATAGATCTTGTATTTCCAATATTCAAAGGAGAAGTATTGGGAGAATAAAATATACTCTTCCCAGGGTCAGATTTACTCTCTATGCTGTCCCAAGGCAAGGTTCCTCAATGCGCCCCCCCTGCCTGTCAAAATATTTTACTTTTTTATCACTTTTTTTAATTAACTTTTTTAACTTTTATAAATTTGTATCTTATCTTTTTATTATCTTTTACTTTTTTTATAATTTTTTAATTTACTTTTTTCTTATTATCTGTTATCTGATAATTTTTTACTTTTTTATACATTTTTTATGTTTATTTAACCTAACTTTATTGCTATTACACAGGAGCTTACAAGCCCCTGTGTGATAGTATTTGGAGGTGACAGGTTCTCTTTATTGAACCTGTCACCTCTAATACAGGGGTTTGAGCACAGTACTGTGCTGGCTCTTCTGCGACAGCTTAGATGGGAAGGTTGCGAGTGCAGCTCTCCCGTCTCAGTGTTTACACGGAGCAGAGTTGAGAATGTTGAACGATAGGAATTCCACATCCCTGCCACCCCTCCACTTCCTGCCGCCCTGAGGCCAGGGCTCGGTGGCCTTGTTGGAAATCCGGCTATGAGTCTCCCCAATACTAAGAGCCAACGTGTGACACTCCAGCTGTCACATGCCAGCTTTATAGCTCAGGAACTGAGCGATCACAAACCACTCAGCGCTCAGCTCATGGCTTCTGCCTGCAGATAGCAATGACTGTCATTCCAAGCTCCCGACAGGGATTCCCCCCTCCCCTAGCTCTGATCCTCCAGTGCTCATTGGAGGGACAGACAGGGGAGAGGGCAGGTACAACTGGCTCTGGATCCAGAGAGGCAGAGCCAGCTGTCAATCAGATAGAAGGGTGGATCCTGACATTATTGTCAGGATCTTTTCCTGACTGCAGCGCGGCTCTGCCCAGTAGCCCCCTATATGCCGAGTTTTGGGGCACAGGGGGACATTAATAAATATACTCCTGTGACCCAAAAAAGACCTAAAGCCTATAGTTCTCTTTTAAAGGAACACTCCAGTTTTATAACCTACATAATAATAGAAGCCCTTTTGTACTTTATCGTTGTTGCAACAACCTCTTTATTTCAATCCGTGAGCAGGAGATGCGCTTTTATGTAATTAAAAAAAAAAAAAAGTTCTCTTTCACAAACCTATGACCGCACTCTTCACGGCTGTGAGTTAGGATTTCCCAAAATCATCATCACCTCTGCTCCACTATCTATTTTATTCAGGACTTGATGCAAAATATAGGCAAGCCTCTGGACTGGAATATGGCATCCCTGACACAGATCAGCCTCCTGCTGCCTCCTTGTGACTTGCTACATAGTTGCAATGTTGTAATCTGCTCACTATGGAAGAGGAGACTGAGGAAATGCTACCTCCTGCCTGCAGCAGACTGGTGACTTCATCTTAGCTTAGGCCAGGGGTGGGCAACTCTGGCCCTCCAGCTGTGCTTTAATTGCAATTCCCAACATGCCTCTGCATTTGCGAGGTATGCCTGCAACTGTCAGTCCTGCAATGCATCATGGGACTTGTAGTTTCACAATAGCTGGAGGGCCAGAGTTGCCCACCCCTGGCCTAGGCAATGTCACTGGACTGGAGCATAAGGATTGCCTTTTAATGGTAAAAGTTGGATCTTTTTGATAAAAAAAAAAAAGTGCTGTTGCTGTATATTGTGACACGTGAGTTATTTGTTCAAGCACACTTGTAAAGTGACCGAAAGGTTCACCTAAAGCTTACCTCAATGGATGAGAGCTTCATCTCTAGACATTCACCTTGAGAGCTAAACCTCTAAAGAGATCCCAGGGCTGCAATGTAACCATATCACTGGAACTGAGTATAGAAAAAGCAGAACTTTCCACTTAACACTCATGTTTAAAAGAGAAGTATGGGGTAAGTGTTTTCCCCTCCTCCTCCCGTGACCCAAAGCTCAGTATATTGCGAGCTACAGTTCGTGGTATACTTAGACCGTCACAGCTGGGACGGATCCCGACATTACTGTTGAGATCCACCCAGCTGCGTGAGTGACAGCCGGCTCTGCCTAACTAGAGGCAGAGCCAGCTGTGCCCACCCCGTCCGTTCCTCCAGTCAGCGCTGGAGGATCGGACCAGGGAGGGGGACGAGTCCCTGCGGGGAGCGGTGACTGACAGTCACCCCTCTCTGCAGGGAGATGATCGAGAAGTGAGCGAGCGACGGTATGCGTTGGCTCACTTCCCGATCTATTGAGCCGACGCGTGACAGTTTCATTGTCACACGTCGGCTCAAACTATGAGGATGAGTGATTTTCACTCACCTCATAGTTCTCCTTTAAACATTTCAGCAAATGCACAAGAATAGGCTCCCCTGTACATACAAGACAGAAGCAACAATAAAACCTTGAACCCTTCTAGCAGATAAAGCTGATATAGCTCATTTTTCCTGGTGTTTTACTTTAATTTGTTCCTTATATTCTCAGTTTATTGTCCCCTCCACCCGCCATCCCTTTGCTGACACAGATACAAACTCTTACTGGGCTCCCGCTTTATGCAGTATGTTCCGCTCTAAAGTATGAAATGAATAGATTTACAGTAAGAAGATAAAATGTCTGACCCGAACTTGGTCAACTGCCGAAATGCATAATTGGCTCCAGGCGGACTGAGAGTCTTAATTCCCCCGCGCGGTATTAAGAGTCCGATGTCTTGTGCCACCCACTCCAACATCAGTTTGAAGAAAACTCAGATTTCTTTTGACCTAGTTACTGCAGCCGGCGGATCTCTACAAAGAGCTAAGTGCTGAATTATGAAAACTAGATCTGAGAAAAGTGGAGCCGTGGTGCCTGAATTGCTATGCTCGTCCAGTGGCCATTACAGAATGAAAGCTGAGACCTGATTGGTTGCTCTGGGCAACAGACCAATTTCCTAGGAGCTAAGGTTTGTTTTTTTTAATCCCAGCCACAAGAATCTTAAAGCCGGATTCCAGCCAAAATAAAAATGAACAGCCCTTTAAAAGATAAAATAACTTTAGCAGCCATATTCAATTTCAATCCAGAAATTTCCCATGCAGTACTTTATCCTGCCACTAGATGTCCTCAGTCTAATGGCCAGCCTCATTCCACCCACTTTCTCTGAGCCTGGTCATCCTGAACTTGCCCCCAGCCTGTGACTGGACAGTGAAGGGAGAAGCAGCACAGGGATGAGCTCATCTGTCACTTTGCTTTCTCTTCTTATCAGCATGCTCCTTGTCAACAAATGCACTGATTGGCTTCTTGTGCTGCTTCTTCCTTTCGCACTCCAGCCCTGCTGCACAAGGACTGAAAGAGGCTGATATCAGGTCAAATTCAGCTGGTTATACTGCTTGCATTCAAAAATACATATAATAAGGTATTAGTGATTACAGAGCTGCATTCATTTGTGGGTTTTTTTTATATCTGGTTAGAGTTCAGCTTTAAAGAAAACCTGTACTGAAAGAATAAAAAGGCTGCAACTAGTGACCTCTGCTTCTAAAAATGCTAGTTTCCTGGCTCTCATGCTGAACCGATGGCCTTAATGCTTTCTCGTGCACAGGCCAAAAACCACTATTCAGATCAGTGGTTCTGACCTCACTCTGACTATGCTTCTTTCAGGTCAGTGACACTGAAACCACAAATAGGTTTGCAATTGGCAATTTTAGAATGAAGACACCGGCCCTGTATTTGTATGTCAGTATATGTATCTAGGGCATGGCACGCATGGGACATGAGCTCTGAGGAAGGGTGAATTTCTCCCCCAAAACGCATCAGCTAGTTGGCCTCTTCTGGGACTTGCTTTGCATCCTATTTTTTCATTCTGTATGTTAACATGTGAGTAGTATTTTATGTTATATTGTATTACTCTATTTAATAAAACGTGATTACACAAGTAGAAGGCATTTGTCTGTTTTACTTGTTTTGCATATCTTGTGAGGATACCTCCCAGTGGCCAGAAGGACAGCAGCCATTCCTCTACTGCATTGATGTAGAAGAACCTTTGAACTGGGGTCAGATGAGCGCTGTGGTGTGCAGTTTCTTTGGATGCCCTGGGTGCCACTTGAAGGTGGGGGTGCCGCTGACCCATTGAGACAGCTGGCCTTTTTTTTTGCTCTTGCAGGTGCCCTGCCGAGCTCCTGGCAACCAGTGACGTCACTGGTTGCCAGGAGCTCAGCGGGATGCCATAGGAACATTTTATAGTAGATATGCCCCTGAGTATGAATGTCCTTTACAGTCTTAACATTCACTTTAAGATTCTTCTCATTCAGCAACTTTTCACTTTAAATGATCATTTGGGCCACAACTGTTATTTTAGCTTATGACATGTGATGGAATAAAATCAGCTCTGGCGGGGAGATATGAAATAAAAGTCACCATAGGAGACAGTGATAATGTAGGGAACAGTTTATATATTTTCGTGAGCGCACAGTTCATTTCAGAATTGGCATTGCAGCTCTTTCATTTAGATTATGGTGTTCTAGGAGTGCTGTTATAGTAGAATGAATAGACATAGCAAGCAAACATAATGTAAACCAGAGGAGGATGAGATTCTGCTTTTGTGTTCGAGGAGAAAGTAATGGAAAACCCTTTCATTTTAGATACAGGCCATGACCTTGAGACCACTCGAGCCAACAAAGACTTGGCAAGAGCCGAAAGAGTATACACAACCTAACACGCTACTTAAATCAGCTGTTAATCTTACCTCCTCTTTGTACCAGCAGTGTGACCTCACTTCCTTTTGGACATTCGATCAGCAAATCCACAACTTGATTATGAGTAAGAGTCTGCACATTCTTCTTGTTCACCTCCACAATGAGATCTCCTTCCTTGAGGCCGCGGCATCGAGGACTGTCTACAATCTGTTTAACTCTCTGTCCACCACCACCGGGACTATCGGCTATGGTGAAGCCAAATCCCATTGGTCCTTTCACTATATGCACTGTGATGAGTTCAGGTTGCGTTGCTATAGAGGATGCCAAGGAAACAGTGTCATTAGGGTAACCATGGGAACCATTTGAAGATAAGTCCGCTGGGCTGCTAGGCCTCTGCTCTTTTAAGTTATTGGCTTTCCTGGTTTTACTGCTGTTGCTTGATGGTGAGTCGTAAGTCTCTTGTCCATTGACAATAATAGGGTCCTTGTCCAGAATGGCCACCGATGTCACCAGACTTGTATTGGGATCATCAGGATCAAAAGGAAGCGGGTAACCTCGGCACAGTTCAAGGTCAACACTTTCACCGATTGGTATTGACTGGAAGATCTTCACAACTTGGGCATGGGTGTATCCGAGTACACAAGTGTCATTCACACTCACAATAACGTCTCCTATGGCAGATAAGAATAAAGATATTAGAGTTTTGACATTCCGTTTGTACTTGGTGAAATATCATGTCTATGAAAGAACCTATTTACCACAAAAAGACAAAAACTTTTAAGACATCTCCCAACCCTACAAAAGTCATATTTTTTTATATTATTTACGCGTGTCAAGCTTTGTGCCAGGCTTTAAAGCTGTCCCTTTTCTATGTTCCACAAACTGCCATCCCTTTATCTTTCGACTGGCTCGGTGGCCAATAAAGGCACTTTCATTAGACAGAAGAATGGCAGCTGCCAGGGTTTAGGCCTTAAGTCAGGAAAACAAGGCCTTTAATAACAACCCAAATAGCAAGGATAACTTGCTACAAACTTGTGGCAGGGTGAAATTGTAAATTTGTTAACTTGCTGCACATATTCCTGGCAAGTTGTAGACTTGCAGAACACTTGCAGCACAAGTTCTAGTTGACACTTTTTGAATTTGTAGCAAATTTGCTTGGCAAGTCTACAGCAAGAGTCCTGCAGGTCTTAGCAAGAGCTCTGCAAGCTCGCTGGTCTGGAGACTTGCAATGCAGACTTGCTGTAATTGTGCAACAAAAATGTGAAGCTTGGCAAGTCTGCAATAGTTTAGCAAGTCATTTTCAAACTTGCAGCTTAATTGCTTGCTATCTGGGAAAGTCATACAAGTTTCAGGGAGGCACACAATATATTTTAAGGCTAATAACTGTAATCCTGTGGTGTCTGCAGAACTTTTATTTTGAGGCTGATTCCACACCTTTATGTTGCAGTAACGCACTGTCATTCTGGATGGCACCTCAAAGTTAATGTTCGGTAGAAGCAGGGCCGGATTTACTCTCTCTGCTGCGCCAATGCCAGGTTCCTCAATGCGCCCCCCTGTATGCAGGCTGCATACAAATGATCTCGGTGACATCATTGAGATCACTTGAACAGAACAAGCGGCGGCTTCCCGCTGTACATTCAGCCCTGCTTGCCCAAAGCAGGGCTAAAGGTAGAAAACAACTAAGCGCCCAGTGAGTGCCCAGAACTGCATGTCCCGGGCGTCGGGAGATAGGAATTCCGCATCCCTGCTGCCCCTCTACTCCCTGCTGCCCCAAGGCCGGGCCTCGGTTGGCCTTGTGGGAAATCAGGCCCTGAGTAGAAGCAAATGCACTTGTACAATAGAGCACCACATTGAACAGATAAGAAGGCTCTGTGCATAGTGGTGAACTGCTTTGCCAAAAATAGTGCAGATATGTTTTTCTCTTGAGTAGTTGCATGTTGAGAGCCCATGCAAATGGAATTCAATGTGTTAATGCAAACACCCTCAAATTACAAATACTCATGTGATTGTTCGCACCTTATCGTACACAAAAGAAGCCTTTGGGATTTAGATTGGTTGACAGATTTGTTTTAAGTTCCTGTCAATGCAGATCTGTGTCTGGTACATCAGGTTGAAGATGTAAGATCTAATGTATGGTTCAGCGCGTTCTTGGAAGAAACATGGCAGTGCGTGTCACCTGGTCTACAGAAATCATGTCGGAGGTAGGCATGTGATCATGATCACTACTCTTGGTGTGACTGGGCCTCTAATAACAGCTGCAATACCCATGAAGGATACTGGGAGCTGATCACAAACAGTTTCTAAGTGGTGATAATTGTCAGTGGATATTGTACATCCGACAACACTAAACTTAACATGACAATCTCCAAAAGGGTATTTGGCACCTTAAACACTAAAACAAACATAGCACATTGGGATAAAACTAAATATATATTTATTTCCCCCTGTTAAAATCTATTCTTTATCTTGTTAAGGTCCTCTCCATGAAACGTCTAAAACTTGCCATACACTGTGTATCACTTTTCGTTAAGCCCCGCAGGCTGAAAGAGAAAAAAAGCTGGATTCCCCAAATCAGAATGTAATCGAGTCCAAATGGAGGGATGCCAACGGGGTCACATACTGCTTTTCCTACTGAGCAGATTATGGCCAGCTTAATTCCTGCATATGTTTACTTGAAGTATCAGCAGTGGCCTGTCTGTGTTCACTAAATAATCAGTCAGAAGTCTACCATGTAACTATGTGTGATGGTAGCAGATATAAATTGGACAGGCCATGGTTAAATGATTGATTTAAAGCTAAACACCAGGAAGTTGTCAAAGACACAATGAAGGCAATTATGCATTCATTAATAAATCATTACAACTCTAGTGCTAAATTGGACTTGGTATCGGCCTCTTGCAATCACGTATACAATAGCACTCACAGTGGGATAGAGAGGGGCAGGACCAGGAGCCAATCAGGTGTTACTTCATGCAAATATGCTAACAAGGAACATGCTGATAGAATGAATGAGCAGATGAATAGCCTTATCAGTCTGCTGCTGCTCTATCACTGTCCAGTCAGCAAGTTAGGAGTAAAAAGAAGACACACCCCTGTATCCCTTCTATGCCCTATATCTGTAGCAGAGAAAGTGGTCTCCTTTGCCAGGCAAGGACATGTAAATATCAAAACTAAATGTAAAAAAGACTCCTTCCATGTCAACTGTGTATTTAGTGGTTTGCCTGGAGTTTAGCTATAAAGGTCATGTAGCTCAGTCTTATAACCTAGTAGCAGTTGTATGTGCATATCCAAAGAGTTTGTTGAGGATGCCCTTTGAAAGAGCAGCAATAATTAAAGTGGCACTAAACTCAGGAGTTATGTCATAAGAATGCATTCAGGTTCCTTAACTATTAACAAAAATGTATCTTATTTGTGTATCACTCGGCTGTAGATCCTCAAATCACTTCTGCGTACGGACATTGTCCTTTCTTCTGGAGGGTGGCTACTTTTGTTCCCCATGGTCCCTGTGTGTGTTGTAAAGTAGCCACAGCCCCAAGCTCGCTCACGTGATAGGCTACAATCTCAATACAAATGAATAAACTAAACATGAGATTGTAGTCCATCATGGGAGTGAGCTTGGAGGGGTGGCTACTTTACAACACACACAGGGACCATGGGGAACAAAAGTAGCCACCCTCCAGAAGAAAGGACAATGTCCGTACGCAGAAGTGATTTGAGGATCTACAGCCGAGTGATACACAGATAAGATACATTTTTTTAATAGTTAAAGTACTTGAATGCATTTTTAAGATTTAACTCCTGAGTTAATTGTCACTTTAAGTTACTCCCCCTTTGACTTCCTATATTTTTCCATGCATTGTTGGGTATCTTAAAAAGAAAAAAAGACGCACTATTTAGTTTTATTTCCTTCCCCTAGCATAAATGACTTGTTAATTGCATTTTAGTTTGAGATTCTTTTAATCTGCTCTATATGGCCTTTATGCCTAACAAAGAGGGACAGGCAGCTACATAGGTGCCTAGGACACTTGCAGCTGCCCAAAATGCCACACTTACTAAATGTAATAGAAACATAAAAGGGTGATATTTGGGTTAAACTGCAGCTATTTCAGGACCATAAGGAGTAAACAAAAAACTTTACAAGAATTTGTCAAACTTTCTATTTTGTATATCTCTTATCAATGTATTATTCTTTACATTCAGTAGTAGTTTCAGGCCCTCGCTTAACTTTGAGGAATTGAGCCAAAAATCTCCTGCCATATGTTTACCTCTAAGTTTAGCAATTTCCCAAAATGGTAAAAATTGCCTACAATGCCCTTTAAAATATGAAAGAAAAGTATCCATCTGGCATCTCAAAGTAGAGGTTTCTGAAGTATGATTATAGAGTAAACCAATGCATTTTCAGAGCTTTCTGTCGGAAATCAGCAGGTTGGTTAAATAGCTGAGCACACAGCCTTTTCCCCCAACCAAAGCAGCAAACATTAATCGTGCATCTTACAGCCCAATTTTATCCATATATGAATAGAACGGATTGCTAATGTAATCAGTTTTTTAAAGGTTTATTCCTGTCAGAATCAACATTTCTTTTAAAAATACAGGGTCTGCTTTATAGAGTCAAGATAATATTACCCGTTTCCATCTTTCCATCTAGAGCAGCAGGGCCATCGAGAACCAAACTTTTTATCTGCAAGAACTCGTCTGGCTCATCTCCGCCAACCACAGTGAAGCCGAAACCTCGGGTGCTCTTCCGTAGTTTTGTGTTAATAAATTTGCCTTTTAATTCAGATGGGTTCCTGGTGAAGAATGGTTTAACTACAAGAGAAAGAAAAAAAAAGTCATACGTTGTATTTTATTTTGGTAATGAGGTTACGACAGACTGAATAAGCCATTCAGAGCTGGGATTTTTTTTATCTGAGGGGGAGAGTAAATATAAAGCCAGAAATAAATAAGGGGGAAAAGAGTTCTGTCAGAAACAGAAAATCGCTTTTAGCTGCCTTTTTCATACACAAGACACTGCAGTTTTCTAAATTAGACCCTAGAGCAACTAGAATGAACAAGCTGAACTTTATTGTATTCTAAAGCAGGCCACTAACCTAATATTATTATTATACAGGATTTATATAGCGCCAACAGTTTGCGCAGCGCTTACTAATAGCACAGAGCACAAATATGGCCAGTCACTGAACCAATAACTTTTCCCTTTGGATCCCTTTACCATTCTGCAAAATCAACCTCTAGACCCCACTCTCATGCATTCAAAGGGATAAGCTCTCTCTCATATCTCCATAGCTCTGTGATCAGAGAGGTCTTCTTCACTGAAAGAACTCTAAATTAGAGGACAATTCATTATGGGAGCCAGTGAGAGAGGGAGGCCTAGGGGGTCTACACTCCTGTACATGGCAATATAGGCAACTAGTGAACAGGTAAGGGGCACCCAAGCAATTATTTGCCCATTCAATGTTTATATTTTTTGGGGAATATGTTTGGTCCTTAGCAACAGATAATTTGGAACATGCATTTGTGTAGCATTTGTAGATGTATAACATTGTCATATTTTTTAATACAGGAAGAACAGGATTTCCTGGCCTGACCATTTTTGTGGTACCTTAATCAAAAAGTTGAGGAACCCTGAACTACAAACAGTGTATGAACTAATCTGGAAATATTCTGCTTTGTAACCCGGCAGGGAATACAGCATTCTAACCATCCATAGATTTTTATTGAGCAGTCAGGTACTTCCGCAGCCCTGTATTACAGTGGAACCATAGAATCGTACCGTGGGTGGAAGGGTCTTTTGTTGGTTCCTTCTTTTTGGGAGTGAGGTTGTTGGGCAGAGTGAGAGGCGGAGGTATGGCAGGCATAAGCACTCCTGGCCAATCTGTTGGCATAAGAGACAGTGAAGAACACAGTTAACGCATACTGTTACTCATACTTATGCAAAGATACATTGAAAAGGATGCAATTGGCACAGCTCTGTTCCTGAACAATGAACATAAATTATTCAGCATGGCTGTAACCAGTGCGAGGATTGAATTACATTGTAACAGTCCAGCCACAGACAGAATTGTCACTTTAACTAGATTAGAAGATTATAAACTTTAGGGAGACATATTTCATATACTTAAAATGTGTGCACATATGTTTATATACACTATATAGCCAAAAGTTTATGGACACCTTCTATATGGACAAACATATATAGAAATCCCTCCAAATTACTGAGTTTAGGGGTTTCCAGTAAAGGGTTCTATTATTGCTACAGCATACAACACAAAAATGTTAGACAATCGTGCACCTCTAACCTTGTGGCAGCAGTTTGGTGAAGGCCCTTTTCTTTTCCACCATGACTGCTTCCCAGTGCAAAAAGTCAGCTCAATAAAAATATGGTAGGATGAGTTTGGTGAGGAGGGACTTGAGAAGCTTGCACAGAGCCCTGGCCTCAACCCTAACAAGTACCTTTGGGATAAATTGGAATGCTGACTGCAAGCCAGGTCTTGTCCAACATTAAAACTTGACCACACAAATGTTGTTTTGGCTTGACTGGCCACGAATTTCTCCCCAAAGACACTCCAAAATCTCATGGAAAGCCTTTTCTAGAAGAGAGGAGGCAGCCAAGAAGGAGGTGGGATGGGGACTTTATAATAATGTCTATAGGGGTGATGGTCAGGTGTTCACAAACTTTTGGCCATACAGGGTTTTCCATGCACCTGGTGCTCTAATATGCAAGTAGATGTATCAGTGCTTGAGGTTGTGCTTGACTCTATCCCTTCCCTTGTGTCACCATTGGTCCATTGCTATCAGTGCCATGCTTGTATATTTACTGGTCTTATCCAACCTCCCTGCCTTTGTTATTTTCAGACATTACTGTAAAGAAAAAGCAGTAGTTAAAAAACTTTAGTTGGTTTAACCAATCAGTCTTTGCATAGGACTTCTTCCTGGTCTTCATATCTTTGCTTATGTACTTCCAGACACAAATCAATGCAACTCTGTTTTCATTAACAAATCATTAAGTGTTATTTTTTTAAATGTATGCATTAAATGTAACTTGATATCAGCATCTTGCAGCCCCTATACAGAAGAGCTCAGACTTGAGAAGGGAGAAGCAGCACATGAAGCTAATAAGATAGAGCTAGTATAGAGATGTGTATTTCTCAGGACTGGATGGAGAAATATACAAATACTTTGGTAGGTAAAAAGATTCCCATATTTGTATTTCATCTGTATATACGTCCATTTGCCTGGAGTTCAACTTTAAAGGCGTCAACTTTTCCCATTTTAGAAAGTCAGAAGTAAATGTATCCATTAAGGGCTTGTTCACACCAGCAGCCGCACTCTACCGCACAGCTGCAGGAGTGCGTGTGCAGTGCCGATGCTCGATCAAGCCGCATTGCACTGTTCCTTTTAGAACCTTATTGAAATGTCACGAGACATGACATTCTATGGGCTTACCAATGTGCCATGCGATGGTACCATGTCTCAGTGTGGTGCGCGTAAAAAAAATACTGCATGCTATACATTTGTTAAGCACACACCACCAGAACAAAGTGGTGTGAAGTGTCACAATCCATGACAAGGCACATTGCCTTGCATTGCGTTTAGGTTGCGCTGGAAAAAACAGCCAGAGCAGCCCAAACGCTGATGATATGAACGAGCCCTAAAGGACTTCATCAGATGGGCAGATTTCATTAAAAAAAAATAAGGACTGTCCCTTAAAAAGAAAAATGGAGCAGCTGACAGCCATGTAAGCTCCCAGCCATATTACACACACCGTACAGTACAGATGACTTCCCTTGAGGCGATATATTGCGAACGCTCTGTACAAAGGAGCCAGCATAACAATGTAAACACTACACAACATAATGTGCAAACGTGTGAACAGCTCCTCGGTTACACGTGCAAATGCAAATGATGCCAGCGTCTAGGGATTTGTTTCATTATTTGCAGTCTGTTCTTGGAGACGTTCATCTCTCAGTCCTCAGAGCTGTGCATTATTTGGCTCAGGGAGCCCCCCTGTGGAGCAAGTACTCAGGGTGACCTTAGCAATGCAATAATTAGAATCTAGACTGAAAACACAGCGATGGAGATGCTTAAAGGGGGGCAAGGGATGACACACTACATAGGGGCTCCAAAGGATCAGGGGGGGGCTTATTTAATGTACAATCCTGTCATCGGCTGACAATGACACATTGAATACAGTAACCTACGAAGCTAGTTTCATTTATCAATCAAGTAACCAACAGAATTGGGTGCAGTTCTAGAGCAATTTCAGCCACATTTAAAGTGCATGTAAACTCTAAAAATTAGCTTTGTTTATTTGCTCCCTTTTGGTGTGTTAAATACACCATTAAAAGTGTTTTATTATATCTATTTGATAAGTGCAGAAAAATCTGTTAATCCTGCCAAAGCCAGCAAACTAACTTCATATAGTATGCTGACAATGGTGCACTGAAATCCTACGCAGTGCTGTCAACCATGAGTTCTTCCTTGCTGGACTACAGAACACCTCCTCTTCTTCTCATCTCCATAACATAAGAGAAAAGTGTTTTGCAGTCCAGCAGGTAAGGGCTCAAAAAACAATGTATGGAATTTCAGTGCAGCAGAGGTTGTCAGCTCAAATATGAAAGTTTGGAGCTCAACGGATTTCCAGCAAATCAACAGGTATTGTTTAGCCCATGAAGCATTTATAAAAAGACAAAACATAGGAGGATGTGCATGTATTGCAAAGATCTACTGAATTTTTTTTATTTATTTTGCCCCGAAATACTCTTCCAGGCACTATTCCAATAACCTTTGCTCTACACATAATGTCCTATACTTCATGTTCTTTCAGGACTTCTTCCGGCAAGCACATAATCAAACCCAAGACATTCTCTTTACCCACAGATCCAGCACTATCTTCTCTTCTTCTATCTGACAAAGCATACACCATCTCTTATAAAGCTTATTCATTCTTTTTGTTTCTGCTTATGACTCTAGATAGTGAGCTTGGGCTCTGAAGATTCTCTCTCCTATTGTATTATGTTATTACTAACCATATTTGATTATATAACTGTATGTACTTGACATTGGAAAGGTTTTATGGTTTTGTATTCTATTTTTGTTCAACCTTGCTGGTATCACTTATGTAGAGCACCAGAGAAAATGTTGACACTGCATACATTGCTAAAATGGGAACTGTTGTCTTTTAAATGAAAAAAAACCCCAAAAAACTACATGCAAGTGAAATAGCTCAACTTTTTTAAATAATACACGATCAGCCATAACATTATGGCTACCCGCCTAATATTGAGTTAGTCTCAATTTTGCCACCAAAACAGCCCTGAACCGTCGAGGCATTGACTCTGACTCCACTACACCTCTGAAGGTGTGCTGTTGTATCTGGCATCAAGCACTCAGTAGAGGCATTTTAAGATATGCAAGTTGTGAGCTTGTGCCTCCTTCGCTCCCCATGTGCATCAATGAGCCTTGGCCACCCATGACCCTGCTGCTGGTTCACTGCTTTTCCTTCCTTGGACCACTTTTGGTAGGTCCTGAACAACGCAGACCGAGAACATCCCACAAGAGCTGCAGTTTTGGAGTTGCTCTGACCCAGTCATCTACCAATCATGATTTGGCCCTTGTCAAACTCGCTCAAATCCTTATGCTCATTCCTGCTTATTAGGGATGCACTGATATCAAGTATTTGGGCAAGTACGAGTACTCGTGCAAATGCTCCCGATGACTGACCCGATACTGGAACTTCCAGTATCAGCAAGCCAGGCAGCGAGTCGTTACACACTGCCCAAGTTACCTGATTGGAACTTATTTTAGTTTGTTTTTTTCCTCAAAGCAAGAACAAGTTTTTTTACTCAAAATAATATCATACTCTGGTAACACTGCCCCGTAGCTCATTCACTTTTAAGGACCAGTCCATCCAAAAGTAAAATAATGGCTATAGGTGACCTATTATAGGTTCCTGGCTCTGTTCTCTTCTAGATGCTTTGGGTGTTACTGCACACCTTGAGTTGTCTCCACTCTTTCTGATGTGTACTTCATGGCGTAAAGAAAAAAAGTTCTAACAGACAGAGTAGAACCATCTCATAATGGCTGTGGGCAGGAGTGCAGAACCTTAAACTCCAGTTCAAAGGTCTTACCGCCAGAGTCCTTAAAAGATATAAGACACCATAAGGTGTTTCAGTTAAACTGGAATATCCATTTTTGGAATGACTGACCCTTCGATGACAGGTCCATTGTAGTAATAAAAACAAGTAGCGTGAGCCAGATTGCTATAATGAGAGATATTTCTCTCTTCCACTTATCATTTGGGCTCCTCTGTAGAGGGAACACACTTCCCAGTAAGAATCAAACAGTCATGGATCACTTTGTTCTGGTAGAACCAGAGAAAATGTGCCAGTGAGGATGCAGCTTGAGCTGGCTAGAAAATGGTGAGATGTGTCAGACCAAACAGGTAACTGGCCCTTCAGGCTTCATGAAGACACCTTTCCATGTCCCTGATTAAAGCAGTCTGTCAAGGTTTGACAGCAAGAGGACAAAAACATGGAGCTATGATAATTAATGAAAGGTCAGCCAAGGCTAAAATCGGTCATGCTGACCAACGAGAAATTAACATGCAGGAAGAGCAATCCCATAGACCTGAATAAAGTGCATCTAAAACTAAATGTATGTTTTTATATTTTTGGTAGTGTAGAGCAGGGGTAAGCAAACTTCAAATTCCACCAGGCATTGAAAGGTTCAAGCAGGACTCAGGAGGCAGATGCATGATAGGCTTTGTAGTTTCAACAACACAGCCGGAAGGTCGAAGTTTTGTAACTCAAAACTTTTGATATTCCCTAACATTCTGTCCCCATGGACAGTCTTAAAAGTAATTACATAGTTACATAGTATTTGAGGTTGAATAAAGACATATGTCCATCAAGTCCAATCTACTGTGTATGTGTGTATGGTCCTATTGGTGTGTAGTATGTATAGGTCCCTGTGTGTTCTCAATTTTAAGAGTACTTGCACCCCTGTATATTACGGTCCCTGAGGAAATCATCCAGTCGCCTCTTGAATGATTCCACACTCTCAGCCGAAATCACAGCATGTGGCAGCGCGTTCCAGACCTTGACCGATCTAACTGAGAAGAAACCCCTTCGCCCCTTGTGCTGAAATGTTTTCTCCACCAATTTTAAGTGGTGGCCTCCCGTCCTTTTCATCGAATTAATTGTAAAAAGTTTGCTGCTAATGTTACTATCCCTGGTAAACATTTTATACATGAAAATCATGTCCCCCCTTAATATCCTTACTTCCAAGGAGAACATGTTTAATGTTAGTAGCCTGTTCTCATAGCTCAGGTCCTCCATACCCCTTTATGAGTTTGGTTGCCCTCCTCTGCACTCTTTCCACTTCAAGGACATCCCCTTTGTTCACTGGTGCCCAAAACTGGACTGCATACTCCAGATGAGGCCAAACCAGTGATCTATAAAGTGGCACAATTACAGACTTGTCCCTGCAAAACATTCCCCTCTTAATACAGGAAAGGACTCTACTTGCTTTGTTTACCGCAGCCTGACACTGCGAGCTACTATTCAGCCTGTGGTCTACAATGACCCCCAAATATGTTTCCCTTTCGGACTTTATGACAAAACACCAGCTTCCCAGGCATTCAGGAAGCCTTCCGGCTTCCTCATAATCAGGGCTCACAGATGCCAGCATCGGTATCGACGAGTACGAAAAAAGAAATATCAGTACTTGCACTCGATACCAAAAAACTGGTATTGGTGAATCCCTAACCGAAAAGGTGATAATTAAATACATATTTTATTAACAGGCCTATGCAGCATTATAGGATATTATTTAATATTTGGTAATTGTGATTTGGTGTTTGACTTCTGCCTTCAATTACCAATATTAATCTTGGAAATTGATCAAAAGCATATTTAAACATTTCTATGTGGTGGTGGCTGTGTAAGCCTTTTGAGTATATTCTATGTCAAAGTTAAAGTGACACTATACTCAAGAGTTAAATCTTAAAACTACAAAACAAACAGAGACCATGGGGAACAAAGGTAGCCCCCCTCGAGAAGGAAGGACAGTGTCGGCACCAATTCAGAGAGGATTTGAGAATCTTTTGGCTTAAGATACACTTCAAAGTCCAACTCCAGCCGAAACTTTATTTTGCATGTGACAAAGGGTTACAGCCATTGTCAGGTTTTTATTGCCATCTGTATCTCTCTTGTGCAGATTTCCCAACACTTGTAGTCAGAACAGGAAATGATGGCGAAACTATTCAACTGGAACACAGACAAAAACAAAAAGTCATTTTGAGTGACGAAGGGTTAGAACTACTTGCAATGTTTTTATTGCTGTCTGTGCCTCCAGCAATGACCACAATCCCAATTTCTTATATGATTGTCACAGGGACAGGAAGTGAGGGAAAATCTATTCAAAACGGACAAAGTTATATATAAAAACCCAGCAAAAATGGTGACTCTTCCCCACTTTATTCTAAAAAAAAAATTTGCTGAAGTTAAGAGGGCCAACAAGAAAAATCACACAGCTCCCCAAAATACATCAAAGAGCATGGGTGGAGGAATCTCTATTGTATCCTGACAGCCAGCGCCTGCAGTGACTGCATCTGATTAGCTAGTCACTGATCAGCTGACAATTTTACATTCCGGAACCTTGGCAAAAGTCTACTGAAAAATCAACTTTTGTTGAGCTGTGTGGTGCCAGCAGAGCTGCTCACAGCTCAAATTTCGTCCTATTCAGTAGAAAATGGCCCATGCAAATTTGATCCATGTATGGCCAGTTTTATGCTTTGCAGCAAAACAAAAAGATGGGAACTTTTCTGTAAACTGCTTAGAAAATTTTTTTTAGATTTATGTTAATTGACAAAAGCATGAAAACTGCCAAGATCATCTAGTGCTTCCTCCTCGAACATCTCCACGCCTACAGAAGAGTCTTCACTGGTAATGAGGACAGATTTACACAGTTTCACATTCACGGATAAATGCATGAAAGTCTATCGCGCCGTATGTAGAAGTCACAGTCTGTGAGATAATCTGAAACAATTTTCACACTTGAGCTTTGTACAACCCGCTAAGGGCGAAATATTCCTGTCTGACACATTTTGTTTTTTGTTGTTAAAGGAAACTTACAAAGACAGAATTCTGCCAGCGCCGACTTTTGCTTAGTGATATAGTGAACTCAAGATAAGCATCACATGCCTAAGACCCTCCACTTTTAAAAAAGGTCAGCAATTTCCATATTCCTATCCTGACAGGGTCAGTTTAAAGAATTTTGGGGGTAATCATGATTCAGTGTTTGACTTCTGCCTTCAATTACCAATATTAATCTTGGAAATTGATAAAAAGCACATTTAAACATTTCTATGTGGTGGTGGCGGCTGTGTAACATGGATAATCTAAAACCCTATGCTATATAGAATTCTATTATAAGAGATCTGTTGGGTAAGAAACTTTCAGTCAACATACTATTTTGCTGAAGCACTTGCATGTTCACGTCTTTGCAGGGAGGAGGCTGTTAGCAGGTCATCTGGGAGTGATGAGTGAGGTCTGCAGCAGATCTCACTAATCACACCCAGATAACCTGGGATCGATCCTCCTCACATCATTCTTTCTTTCGGCCGGAGCTCAGAACTGTCAGAGCTCCGGCCGAAGGAAGCCAGAGCAAGTACGATCTGCCTGTCCAAGATAGGCAGATCGTACGTTTTTTTAATTACCTTACAACCATCGCAAGACAAAAGTCTTGCGATGGTTGTAAGGTGTGTGCCCAGCCTAAGACTACTGCGTCTGTACCTTATTACCTTATTAAAGAATATTATTTTTTCCGTCAACTAAATCAAAGATGAACTGGTATTATACATGATGTTGTTACAATCTCAAGTGGCATGCCAGATGTATAACCCTGGGATATTATAACATTATAGTCTAGTGGTTTTATATCATTATCCAGAGACAGAACTTCTTGGTGAGTCATTAATTTCCTAAAGACACCACTAGGAGGTCCAACACCACATAATAATATTGTGAGCTGCACTGTCAGGGGTTCTGCTTATCGCATGGAAAAAGCCATGTATATTGTTTTGATAAAGTAATCGTGTCTGAGCGAAAGCATATTATTGACCTAAACAGTCTAAACATTCTACTGCTTACAGCGTTGACAAAGGCAACTTACTCTACATAGTAGACGCCATACACAGGATCTTCAATCTTCTCCCATCCAGCAGGCAGCTCTGTGGAATAAAAAGGGAAGCAATGATCACATCGGCCAAGAAAATTATTATCTAAAATGTTTAATAGTATACGGATCACGATTGGGAACATAATAAATCTAGCAAAATTAGCATTTTAATATGAACAAAATGCTCAGCATTCATAAACAATGGCCTGAAATGCTTTAATTAAATCTGCTTCATTAAAGCATAATGCCACCCAAAATTATTCACTTTTATTTTGAGTGGAAGATGAAGAAGATATTGGTGGTGGAAATGTACATAAACCCTTACAGTTCAAATGAGAACATCGGGAGCTGTTAATTTTGTTCCAGCAATTATTTCCTATCTCAGTGTAATTTGATCTTGCCTAATAGAGGTCGAAGTCAGACCCACACAAATCAATGGGGAACATTCCTACAACAGGACAGAAAGGAAACACGGGAGCAGGAAGAGGAGATCAAACAACAGGGTATGGCCTTACAACCATAGTGCCCCATCAAACTATACCAATCCTGAAATTTATAATACTAGATGTACTACTACTACTACTCTACTATAATGTACAACAAATAGTCATTGGACCTATGACACTCTGCAGGCATCGCTACGCTACAGTATATTTTACTATGCTAAGTCTCGCTGCAATGACTACATAAAAAATGAATCGCTCCGTTGCAAAAATCTATACCTACATAAAGCAATGTAAAAATGAAATATAATCAATTTAAATATTTTGGGGGAGACAAGCATAGATTTTTATGAGACCTTTCTGATTATCTCCAACCTTGGGACACAGCCCTATAGCCGTCTTTGGAACCATCTCTGGCCTCAGGACACAGCCCAATAGCCGTCTTTGGGACCATCTCTGGCCTAGGGATACAGCCCCATAGCCTTCAAAAGGACCATCCATGATAGTTTCCGGAGAAACAACCCCATGGGACCTTCTCCGATTGTCTTCACCCTTGGGTCATAGCCCCAATAGACGTTTGAGGGACCATCCCTGATCATCTCCAGACTCAGGAAACAACCTCAAAGATTTCTATGAGACCTTCTCTGATTGTCTCCAGCCTCGGGACACAACCCCCTAGAAGCAGCAGCTACAA
This sequence comes from Nanorana parkeri, assembly GCF_000935625.1. Taxonomy (NCBI): domain Eukaryota; kingdom Metazoa; phylum Chordata; class Amphibia; order Anura; family Dicroglossidae; genus Nanorana; species Nanorana parkeri. Next base: position 3,616,498 of record NW_017306277.1, read on the forward strand.
CATGTCAGCTCCCGGTTTTCAAATTAGCAGAACAAATGAAAATCTGGGTTTTTTTCTTTTCTTTTAGAACTACCTTAGTAAAGTTCAACAAAATACAATATTGAAGTTATTCATCTGGTGGGCTGTGCACAGGGGGACTCAAGCAGAGAGCTCCCACCACTGAAGCTCAGAGAGAAATCAATAGGTAGTTTAACTCCATGGGATCCACCAAGATTAGAAGTATTACTTTTGAATCGCAAGTGTACTGCAAGTCCAAATGTTTTTATTTTCTACATATAAGGGTAGGATATGGGTAAAAGGGCATTTTTTGTTTGTTTGCTTGGAGACACAACAGAAAGTCACAGGAAATCTTTCCAAAGGAAGGGAAAATCCCTTCTTGAATAATTGTCATCAGAACAGGTGCCCCCATGGAAATACCCCCCCCCCCTCACTTCCTGTGACATCTATAAAAATTTGTATTTCCTATAATTTTGTCTCAAAGAACAGAACAAACAGAGAGTGATTCTCTTAGCCAAATTAAACTAATTTTAATCTAAAAAGCTGACAGGGGTTCTAAACCTTCCCCATTCTATCCAAGGCATAACAAGAATTAAACGTTTTGGTGTTAAATATGCTTTAAATATGGCCACTGTGCTGAAATTACAGCCAGCTTGTGTTCACGGGCACAAACAGAAAACACGTTTACACAGTGACAGCCAAATTCATCTACAGTAACATAAGGGTAGGAGCAACTGCAGTCTAAACTCCATCAAGACATAAAACACACAGAAAATAATTAGAAGATGTTTTCATTGGCTTTTGGCGGCAGACCAGAGGAATGCCATGCTCGCATGCCTCTGTAGTCTGTCAATTCACAACAGAAAGTCATCGGTGCTCCACTTAATAAAGGCGAAGGGCTCTCGGCAAAGCATTTAAATGCATATAATATTCACACTAAACTGCTTCCAGGGTCTAAATCACTAGTTTTCTTGTGAAAGTTGTATCTGGACTTGTTTTGGTGTTCTTTAAATGGGCTCTTAACTTTACTAAATATAAAAGTAAAGAAATCCCCTGCCTAACCTGTTGCCACCGGCTGTACAAATATACGTGGCAGCACAGCAGTGGGCTTTAACGTTGCAGGGCCACATAATGTATATGCGTACAGCCAGCGCTGCTGTTTTGTGCTTTCATTTGGCACACCCAGCACTGTGTCAGTGGGATGGGGAATGTGCCAACCAAAACTGATTGAGCTGGGGGGGTAGAGCCAGTTTGCACAAGCTCCTGCTGGGGATGCCAAATGAGTGCAGTCACAGTGCTGGGGCATTAAATGAGAGCAGTTACAGTTCTGGGGGTGCCGAGTGGTTGCAGACACAGTGCTAGGGGCGCCAAGTAAGCAATTTTGCAGCACAAAACAGCAGCGCATCCCTACTTCCAATTGCTGTGTTCAGTCGGGAGCCGGAAGGACAGGGGACAGGCTTCTGATCACTAAAACAGCCAAATCACAGTGATCACATGATCAAGAAGCCCAGCAAATGCCTCTGGCGTTAAGAGCCACTTAAAAGGCCGGTATAAGCCGGCAGTAAGGGGTTAAGGATGACCTAAAATCAAAACATCTAGAATTATTAATTGTTGTTAAGCAGTGCCCTGAAAAATCTACCTTTTGCCTTGAAATCGTCCTGAAAAGTAGCAGGCATTTGAGTGGCTTGAGCGTCATAACTACATATCTGCAGTGTGAGATCATCTAAAGCACTGCTGCTTTGAACAAATTAAGCAGTGCCAGTGTGCATGTCAGATAACGTAACACAACGGAATGGAGAGGTGTGAACTAGCCATATTTATACCCATTCATTTTTCGGAGCCCTCCCGTAAGCATCCGTTAAAAAGCAAACAATTGCAATGGAACCGGTGTGAATGGGCCCTCATAGTTCCCCCACCCCTGTGTCCCCGCCATTTGCACTTTCGTGTTTTCAGGTGAATAAGAAGAAGGGTTTTTTTTTTTTTACTGTTTTTAGGCTTGAGTATTTTTGTTTTAGCCAATGGAATTTAGGCCAGTGGTTAGTAGAAAGATGGTTAAGTCTGTGGGGCCAGAAAGCCTAAGATTTTGTCCAAAAGAAGCTCCTGTACTTTTTTGAGCTGCAAGTGGCACAACGCTCAGGTGTGAATGGGATTTATTGAAAATAATGGGGTTCTTCATGCTGGCCACTGTCACGCTTCGTGAAACAAGCAACAAAATGCTCAGGTGTGAATGGGTTCTGACACCCTCATTTTTGCTGGTCAGCTTTGTCTGTGTTTAAATGTAGAGGTCCATAATAAGTAAAGACATGAGAAGCTGCATCCAGTTAGTAGTAGAAAGATAGATGGCGGTCCTTTAAATTTACAACTCTTCAGCATGCTTGGCCAGTAGCACAAACCTGACCGAACTGGAGTACGAGGCTAAATCAAATTTTCTTTTCCATCAAATTCAGAATCAGCATTATTTGCATCATCTTTACGGTTTATAATCAGCCTCTGAATTGTGGAATCCGGCCTATCGGTCACGTTCCACCAAGCAAACTAATTTTGTAAAATCATTCAATTGCTGGAGGGGCCCAGGTTGGATTTGTGTCTCTGAGGCACTCTCTCTTGCACTGGCGGAGGAAGGCGGCATGTTAAATAATCAAACCGAGCACATTGTGCATGCTCCGCTATTGAAGTGGACTTCATGGAGTGCAATTAGTCATTTTTAATTCTCTATTAGTTCTTCGAATGTATCACTTCAGTTCCATCTAAATGGAGAGGAAAATATTAAAAGGCACCGAAGCAACACTAAATTCATAGAGCTGTTTAATTATATTCCACTAAATTTATGTATTATACTAGCTCACGCAACAGGCAGTGACTTTATATTGCTAAGAAGGAAAAATCACTTTTCCTTAAACTGAATTGTTCCAATAGAGGTCTTTTATTTGATTGCGGCCTTTCTGTGTGGTAATATGGAGGGGTCCTTACCTGACATAGATCCTAGTAATCAGCAGCTGGACCAGTCACACCCTCCATATAGGGAGCCATTGTATTTAAAGCTAAACTCCAGCCTTCCACAGTTGTACTGGCTCCTCTACTGTAGTGAAACAGCTTAGTCTGATTTCATTGCACACTGTGGGGATGTCCAGCATCATCTAGACTTTTCTTTCCCAGCTATACAGTCCCAGTTTCATTCCTTTCATTCATTGGATTTGAGTTATTTCAATCTTGGGAGACTCAATATTAAATTTGGAGTTTAAATACAGTGGCCTGCATGCAAATTCCTACTCCTCCAGACTGACATTCCCCTATCAAGACATTTTCATATTTGCATAACTCTTCCCAAGAGTCAGCTCATTGCTTGCATGAGGGCTGAGGCCTCTTGAGAAGAGTAATGAAGCGGGGTTCTGTGATGTTTTCAGGAAGCTGTATACAGCACCCTGCCAGCCCCTCCCACCAGTTATGATCTGCTTGCATTTCACAGAGACCCAATGATGATGTTGTTGGGTCTATAATAAGCTATTTAATGAAATCAGGAAGATTGTATTTAAAAATGTCATTAGCATACTAAGGAAGAGGGATTGAGGACTTAGGGAAGGCAAAATATAAGCAGATCAAACTTCAGCTTTAAAGGGTGTGATGTAATATACATGGAGATGCTGCAGGTGAAATCTGGAATGCAGAATGGACCTTTGTCACATGCAGAATAGAGAAACACCCCTGTGTTACCAAACTGATGGGGAAAGGAAGGGGTGGGATGGAAAAGTTAAATGATAGGTGTATATTTAATACAGTTGTCTTATAAAGGGGACCAGAACAGAATAATTGAAGATTTGCTACACCTGAAAATTTTAGTACCCTGACAATTGACTTTTTATCATGTATTCCTCCTAAATAAGTTATGCAGAAAAGATCAGCCACAGGAAGCCTAAAAAATGGACTTGTGGATAGTCCATTATCTTCTGCTTGCATTTTTGGGCACAGCTTCCATAGTTTAGGTCTCTTAACTGATCACCCCCGCCTCCCCTCTTAAAGTCCTATACTCACCTACTCATCTACTGGAAGCCATACAGATGACGTTGCAAGGTCTCCCAGCTCTGTAGCTATGTCTGTCCATGCAAAAAAAAAAAAATTCCATGCTATTTATTATGCATCCCAAAGTTATATGGCCTTTCTATAGAAATAAAAAGGAGATTGTTGCATGCACAGAAACAGCGGCTTGGCCAGGAGACTTTTGCAGCGGTGGCTGTGCAGCTCCCAATGGCCCGCACTGCATAGATCCAGCAAAATGTACATAAGTGTGTGATAACAAGCGTAGGCGATCATCGCTTCATATTGTGAGGGATGCTCTAACCAGGGAGCATTAGCTATAATTACCTGGTTGTTTATGGCCACCTCTAACTGCCCGAATGAAGTATTGATAATCCTATCACTATTATTAAGCGGTGATTTGAAAAGTGTACAATCATTCTCCACCGTCTGAAATAGCAGAGGGATGGAGGATGACTATATATATTCTCTACCTGTAGGTGTCACTCAAGGTCCCACTTCTGGATCCTGACATAAAATGGTGTACAAATAGCATAAAAATAACCTGCCAGACGTTTTGACCCTTGTCTA